>NC_136371.1:15720000-16217500 GCF_037039965.1 Doryrhamphus excisus
AACGAATGCCTCTCATTGCCTTTAGAAGAAAGAACACGTAGGAATCTTTTCCACATACAATAGAATTTGAGGCGAAAGATGTGTACGTATATATATATATATATATATATATATATATACACGAAAGCTGCTTGCCAACCGCCAATAAGCAACAGAAGAAGAAGAAGAACGCAGTCTGACAACTTTCCGATTGAGCGGGTACAAGATACCTCAATCGGATTAGGGAAAGGAATATTCCACCTCTGTGAATCCGATTACATATTCATTCGGATTGGCACTTTTCTTTCGGAATGAGGTGTATACAAAAGTTAGACTCGCAGGTACTCGACCGAGACTGAAGTTGAAGAAAACTGGAGTTTTACTGACTCATGGGTACTTGATGAAGACTCTGTTTCGCTGAATCACCGGTACTCAACAAAAACCCAAGTTTCACTGACTCCCGGGTATTCAACAGAGACTCAAGGTTACCTCTTCACATGTACTCAATGAAGAAGTACCAAGTACCAAGTACCATGACTCATTGGTACCAACCGCCAATAAACAACAGAAGAAGAAAAACACCACAAAGAAGAACGCAGTCTGACAACTTTCCGATTGAGCGGGTACAAGATACCTCAATCGGATTGGGGAAAGGAATATTCCACCCCTGGCAATCCGATTATATATTCATTCGGATTGGCACTTTTCTTTCAGAATGAGGTGTATACAAAGGTTAGACCACAGGTACTCGACCCAGACTGAAGTTGAAGAAAACTGGAGTTTTACTGACTCATGGATACTTGATGAAGACTCGATTTTGCTGAATCACCGGTACTCGACAAAAACTCAAGTTTCACTGACTCCCGGGTATTCAACAGAGACTCAAGGTTACTGCTTCACATGTACTCAATGAAGAAGTACCAAGTACCAAGTACCAAGTACCAAGTACCAAGTACCAAGTACCAAGTACCATGACTCATTGGTACCAACCGCCAATAACCAACAGAAGAAGAAAAACACCATGAAGAAGAACGCAGTCTGACAACTTTCCGATTGAGCGGGTACAAGATACCTCAATCGGATTGGGGAAAGAAATATTCCACCCCTGGGAATCCGATTATATATTCATTCGGATTGGTACTTTTGTTTTGGAATGTGGTGTATACAAAGGTTAGACCACAGGTACTCGACCGAGACTGAAGTTGAAGCAAACTGGAGTTTTACTGACTCATGGGTACTTGATGAAGACTCAGTTTCACTGAATCACTGGTAACCTTGAGACTCAAGGTTACTGCTTCTCATGTACTCAATAAAGAAGTACCAAGTACCAAGTACCGAGTACCATGACTTATTGGTACCAACCGCCAATAACCAACAGATGAAGAAAAACACCATGAAGAAGAACGCAGTCTGACAACTTTCCGATACCGATACCTCAATCGGATTGGGGAAAGGAATATTCCAACCCTGGGAATCCGATTATATATTCATTCGGATTGGCACTTTTCTTTCGGAATGAGGTGTATACAAAAGTTAGACTCACAGGTACTCGACCGAGACTGAAGTTGAAGAAAACTGGAGTTTTACTGACTCATGGGTACTTGATGAAGACTCAGTTTCGCTGAATCACTGGTAACCTTGAGACTCAAGGTTACTGCTTCACATGTACTCAATGAAGAAGTACCAAGTACCGAGTACCATGACTCTTTGGTACCAACCGCCAATAACCAACAGAAGAAGAAAAACACCATGAAGAAGAACGCAGTCTGGCAACTTTTTGATACCGATACCTCAATCGGATTGGGGAAAGGAATATTCCAACCCTGGGAATCCGATTATATATTCATTCGGATTAGCACTTTTCTTTCGGAATGAGGTGTATACAAAGGTGAGTACCAAGTACCATGAAGAACCAATGAAGTACCAGAAGAAGAAAAACACCACAAAGAAGAACGCAGTCTGACAACTTTCCGATTGAGCGGGTACAAGGTACCTCAATCGGATTGGGGAAAGGAATATTCCACCCCTGGGAATCCAATTAACCCCCTGGGATATTCATTCGGATTGGCACTTTTCTTTCGGAATGAGGTGTATACAAAGGTTAGATTCTTTCCAATTGAGCAAATAACCCGATTGGAATTGGAATATTTGGGTCCATGTAAACATGGCTTGTGTTTCAGTTTTCGTTCTTTTGGAACAAATGAATGACAAAAACCGATGTGTCGGTGTATTCCGTGAGGGACCACAAAATCCACAGGCCACCATTCCGCATGAACGTAAAAAACATCCAACTGATCTTCACATCATTTTACTTGAGAGAGCGGAGAAAAAAAACGTCGCTGTTGGCCAAGCCGAGGCCTTTATCACCCGATTCTGGCGAGCGAGCCGGTGCTCTGTGACAACATGACGCTTATACTAGTTAATTGTGCTCTCTGTCCAAAAGATAATTCCCCCCACGGCTGAAATTTGAAATGTTAATTAACAAAGGAAATGACGGGGAGGCAAGTGTGAGATATGCTCAGCAGAGTCGGCTCAGCTTAAACAGTCAACTAGCATCAAGGCCAACGCGGATACGAGCTTAGCTTTGTAATTTGGAAGTGTTGATACCCGCAAGGGACCTTGGGACACGCCTGGTGCTGCACATAATCTTCTGTGACTGACAGCGCCGAGGCAAACTGAAATTCATGTCGTTTCTTAAGGGAGTGGCGGGCTACGGCACGTTGGCGTGATTCCAGTTGGGAATGGAGTGGCCTCGTGAAGAGAAACGGGATCACAGCGGAAAGGATGGAGAGACTGGAGATGCTGGGTGGAAAAACGGTCCGTCCCATCTGTGAGATCAATTTACCAGGTCCTGGTCCACTGTGTTCTTCTTTCCATTGGAAAGAAGAACACAGTGGACCAGGACTTTCCATTGGAAAGAAGAACACGAACACGACGTATTCAACAACAAAAAATGGCATCTGAGCTTCGGTGTAAAAGCCCAATATTAGTATCCACTTTGCTCTTTTTTTGCCATTTTTGCTGTTGTTTTTTAAAAAAATAATCTCAAATAATCTTTTTAAAGTTGATTTTCATATTATTCCTATAATAGTGTAACTTTTTGTAATGTATAAATGTATGTATGATAATATTATATTATTATAATACTATTTTATAATATAATAATAATATATAAGAATGTAGTATTTTTGAATTAATAATATATAATAATGTAATATTTTTTATGATAATATTTTTTTAAATAAGGTAATTTGTCTTTTGTCTATTTCAACGCTATTTTCTTCTCATAACTTTTTGTAATGTAATGTAATTGTTTCTCATAATATTATTATAATAATATTATATTATTATAATAACATTATATTATTATAATAGTATTTTATAATATAATAATAATATTTTATAATAATATTTTATAATATGATAATGTAATGTTTTTATAATAATATTAATATTATAATAATGTTTTTTTAATAAGGTAATTTTTTCTTTTAATATTTCAATGCTATTTTCTTCTCATAACTTTTGTAATGTAATGTAATTGTTTCTCATAATATTATTATAATAATATTATATTATTATAATATGATAATATTTTATCATGATGTACTATTTTTAATAATAATATTAATATTATAATATATTTTTTAATAAGGTAATTTGTCTTTTAATATTTCAACGCTATTTTCTTCTCATAATTCTTGTAATGTAATGTAATTGTTTCTCATAATATTATCATAATAATATTATATTATTATAATAATATTTTATAATAATATTTTATACTATAATAATATATAATATTAATATTATAATATATTTTTAATAAGGTAAATTGTCTTTTAATATTTCAACGCTATTTTCTTCTCATAATTTTTGTAATGTAATGTAATTGTTTCTCATAATATTATGATAATAATATTATATTATTATAACAATATTTTATAATAATATTTTATAATATAATAATATTTAATATTAATATTATAATAATATTTTAAATAAGGTAATGTTTTTAAGATTTCAACGCTATTTTCTTCTCATAACTTTTTGTAATGTAATGTAATTGTTTCTCATACTATTATTATAATAATATTATATTATTATAATAATTTTTTACAATATAACAATAATATATAATAATAATAGTTTATATTAATATAATATTTTTATAATAATAATAATATAATAATATATTTTTTTAATGGGGTAATTTGTCTTTTAATATTTCAAGGCTATTTTCTTCATAATTATGACTTCATCATAGTTTTACTTTGTTCTCGTCAACTTTTTCTGCAACCTCATTTTCCAAAAATGTTAATTTTTCATACTATTATGATCATGTTCTGACAATACCCCCAAAACGGGGATCTACTATACATATGCTTTATTACACCTGCATATTTTCTTGTATTTCATATTTGGTAACAGGGTAAGGTTTCACCAACAAAAAGCTAAAAGTCCTCCTAGATGAAATGTTTTGGTCTTAATACCTGATACCTAATACCAATGCAAGGATGCATTGTACACGTACGGAGATGGCTGCTGACTTTAATATGGCTTTCTTTTTAATAGCTAATCAATAAACCGAGCCTCTCTCCATGTGTCTGGGCTTTAATGGGAATGCCTTTGATATATTCCATATTCTGTTCCAGTAACAAGGCCAAATTGTTTGTTTACTTTCGACAGCGCTAGCTAGACGTTCTGCAGCAGATCAGAGAGAACAACAACAATCTGAGCTGATGATCTAGGACGCCACTGTTTTTCTCAAACACGTAAAAAAATGTATTTCTGTTTTTTGTCGGGAGAGAAAAGACCGTTGCCATAGCAACCATTATGTTAGAGGGCCACCCCTCCAAGTTATCATCCATCCATTTTATTCCACTTATCCTGATCCGGTTCACGAGAGCAAGCCCAGACTTCCAGCTCCACCGGGAAGACACCAAGACATTCCCAGACATAATCCCTCCATCGTGTCCGAGGTCGACCCCGGGGCCTTTTCCCGGACGAGCATAACTGGACCACAGGGTCCGGGAGACATCCGAACCAGATACCCGACTCACCTCAACTGACTCCTCTCGATCCGAAGGAGCATCAGCTCGATTCTTAACTCCTCCCATTTCAGCCGCTTGTATCCGCTACGTCGTTTTTTTTGGTCACGACCCAAAGCTCAAGAGAGACTCAGAAGTTACTGGTACTGGTACTTTTCTGGATACGGGCGTTCCTCGTTGCATTGTACTTCGAATTTCGTAATCTCGTAATTACAATCCCTGCCAGTTTTCCAAAGCTGTCCCTCCCAGTGGCAGCCATTTGTGATGATTTTGACCGACTTATGAAGGCACACATGATATAATAATATTGGGCTATGTAAATACCTATGGTACCTACCAAAGAAAGACTAGGCTATCTTCTGTTCTTTAGTAATCAGTAATAGAAATACTGTAGGTCAGTGTTACGTCATGTGGTGTGTTGGAACCTTTTTTCTCCCCCCCCCCCCTTCCTGTTTTTCCTCTGCAGAGTGGTGACACACCTGGAAGAAGCATCCCAGGTGTGCCTGATTGCCAATCAGGTGGAGCTGGCATATTGGAGGCAGACTCGGTTGTGTTGCTCTCCTGGAAGTGTTGCTGTGTGGGTGACCAGGGGTCCTTGCTGCGTGCCGTTTTGCTGCGTGCCGTTTTGCTGCGTGCCGTTTTCTGCGTGCCGTTTGCTGCGTGCCGTTTGCCGCATGCTGTTTGCTGCGTGCACTGCGTGCTGTTTGCTGCGTGCTGTTTGCTGTGTGCACTGCGTGCTGTTTGCTGCGTGCCATTTGCTGCGTGCTGTTCGCTGCGTGCACTGCGTGCTGTTTGCTGCGTGCACTGTGTGCACTGCGTGCTGTTTGTTGCGTGCCGTTTGCTGCGTGCTGTTCGCTGCGTGCACTGCGTGCTGTTTGCTGCGTGCACTGTGTGCACTGCGTGCTGTTTGCTGCGTGCACTGCGTGCCGTTTGCTGCGTGCTGTTTGCTGCGTGCACTGCGTGCCGTTTGCTGCGTGCCGTTTGCTGCGTGCACTGCGTGCTGTTTGCTGCGTGCACTGCGTGCCGTTTGCACTGCGTGCCGTTTGCTGCGTGCACTGCGTGCCGTTTGCTGTGTGCACTGCGTGCCGTTTGCTGCGTGCACTGCGTGCCGTTTGCTGCGTGCACTGCGTGCCGTTTGCTGCGTGCACTGCGTGCCGTTTGCACTGCGTGCACTGCGTGCCGTTTGCACTGCGTGCCGTTTGCTGCGTGCCGTTTGCTGCGTGCCGTTTGCACTGCGTGCCGTTTGCTGCGTGCCGTTTGCACTGCGTGCCGTTTGCTGCGTGCCGTTTGCTTCGTGCACTGCGTGCCGTTTGCTGCGTGCCGTTTGCTCCGTGCCGTTTGCAGCGTGCACTGCGTGCCGTTTGCACTGCGTGCCGTTTGCTGCGTGCACTGCGTGCCGTTTGCACTGCGTGCCGTTTGCTGCGTGCCGTTTGCACTGCGTGCCGTTTGCTGCGTGCCGTTTGCTTCGTGCACTGCGTGCCGTTTGCAGCGTGCACTGCGTGCCGTTTGCAGCGTGCACTGCGTGCCGTTTGCAGCGTGCACTGCGTGCCGTTTGCCGCGTGCTTCTTGGTGCGTGCTTTTTGCCGCGTGCTGCTTGCTGTATGCTACTTTTATTTAACAAGTTTCTTTTTTGACCTGCTAGTGCGCTACCTTTCCCTTGCCCAGTATTTTCTTTCTACACTTTTGTTACGCCCCAGTTTTGCCCTAGACACCTTTGGGATGTAACAGTCAGTCACTTTCAAGAAAATATCGGTTATAATAGTTTGTACATAGATCTGTCCATTTTTCTACATTTACTTACTACTAAAGTACTTATAAAATTGCACTTCTGGTTGGATGCTAACAGCATTTTGTTGCCATGTACCAGTGACATGAGCAATAACAATAAAGTTGACTCTAATGTGTTTGCTGTGTGCTTTTTGCTGCGTGCCTTTTGCTGTGTGCTCAGCCATTTGCTGTCAACTACTTTTGTTTAACAAGTTTCTTTGACCTGCTAGTGCGCTACCTTACCGTTCAGTATTTTCTTTCTACATTTTTGTTATGCCCCATTTTTGACTTAAACACCTTTTGAGATGTAACAGTCAGTTTCAGGAAAATATCGGTTCTGAAAAAAAAAAAAAAAAGGAGCGAAAAAGTTTTTTTTTGTGAAAATGTCAACCATAACTTTCACTTTTGACACAAATTTAGCCATATGGTATAAAACTAGCAAAAATACAGTAACGATGCCACAGCGTAAACAACAAAAAATAACAACTTATTTACAAGTATAATACCACGAACTATTTATAATTTTCACATTTGGAACTGAACTGTGGGCGTGTCCATTTGACGAATGGACTGCACACAGCACTAGTAACAACCTCCAAAAATGTACCCAAGAGTGCAGGAACGATTCATCCAAGAGGTCACAAAAGTCCCCACAACAACATCCAAAGAACTGTAGGTCTCACTTGCCTCAGTTAAGGTCAGTGTTCATGACTCCACCGTAAGAAGACACTGGCCAAAAACGGCCTGCATGGCAGAGTTCCAAGACCAAAACCACTGCTGGACAAAAGAACATTAAGGCTGGTCTCAATTTCAACAGAAAATATCCTGATGATCCCCAACACCTTTAGGGGTAATCGGAAAGCTTTGGAAGAATTTTTGTTTTGCTGCTTCAGGACCTGGAAGACTTGCTGTGATAAATGGAAGCCATTTCTAAAGCTTTGGGACTCCAGCAAACCACAGCGAGAGTCATTATCCACAAAATGTAAAAACATGGAACAGTGGTGAATCTTCCCTAGGAGTGGTCGGCTAACCAAATGACCCCGAGAGGGCAGTGACAACTCATCCAAGAGGTCACAAAAGACCCCACAACAACATCTACAGAACTGCCGGCCCACACTTGCCACAGTTATACCAGCAATAAAATATGGTGGTGGTAGTGTGATGGTCTGGGTTTGTTTTGCTGCTTCAGGACCTGGAAGACTTGCTGTGATAAATGGAAGCCATTTCTAAAGCTTTGGGACTCAAGCAAACCACAGCGAGAGTCATTGCCCACAAAAGGTAAAAACATGGAACAGTGGTGAATCTTCCCTAGGAGTGGTCGGCTAACCAAATGACCCCGAGAGGGCAGTGACAACTCATCCAAGAGGTCACAAAAGACCCCACAACAACATCCACAGAACTGCCGGCCCACACTTGCCACAGTTATACCAACAGTAAAATATGGTGGTGGTAGTGTGATGGTCTGGGTTTGTTTTGCTGCTTCAGGACCTGGAAGACTTGCTGTGATAAATGGAAGCCATTTCTAAAGCTTTGGGACTCCAGCAAACCACAGCGAGAGTCATTATCCACAAAATGTAAAAACATGGAACAGTGGTGAATCTTCCCTAGGAGTGGTCGGCTAACCAAATGACCCCGAGAGGGCAGTGACAACTCATCCAAGAGGTCACAAAAGACCCCACAACAACATCCACAGAACTGCCGGCCCACACTTGCCACAGTTATACCAGCAATAAAATATGGTGGTGGTAGTGTGATGGTCTGGGTTTGTTTTGCTGCTTCAGGACCTGGAAGACTTGCTGTGATAAATGGAAGCCATTTCTAAAGCTTTGGGACTCCAGCAAACCACAGCGAGAGTCATTATCCACAAAATGTAAAAACATGGAACAGTGGTGAATCTTCCCTAGGAGTTGCCGGCCAACCAAAATGACCCGGAGAGCTCAGTGACAACACATCCAAGAGGTCACAAAAGACCCCACAACAACATCCAAAGAACTTACATTAAAAAAATGCATTTTGTCTTCAATTGTGTTATTATTGACTAATATTTACTTTTATTTGATTCGAAACATGTAAGCGTGACAAACAACAAATGCATAACTTGTGGGTTGTAATTGAGTATAAATACTATTGTTTTATATGTACTATATATCATGTATAAGTGTTATATTGGTATCGTGGTACATTTATATTGTGTTTACTACAATACAAAATCCTACTCGGGCGAGCTTTTCCCAAAAATAAAAATGATGTTTTGGTCACAGCTGCTGCCTCCAGGCCATACATCAGATCCGACCTCGCTATTGTCCTGTAAATTCACTTTTATGGATATTACTTTTGCTTATTTTATGTACGCAACAAATATTTTGTCACATTAAAAAAGTGTCAAGTACAATATACAAGTATTTGGATATAATATGTTGCCGCGGTGGTCTAGTGGTTAGCGCACAGACCTCACAGCTAGAAGACCAGGGTTCAATTCCACCCTCGGCCATCTCTGTGTGGAGTTTGCATGCGTGGGTTTTCTCCGGGTACTCCGGTTTCCTCCCACATTCCAAAAACATGCTAGGTTAATTAGCGACTCCATATTGTCCATAGGTATGAATGTGAGTGTGAATGGTTGTTTGTCTATATGTGCCCTGTGATTGGCTGGCAACCAGTCCAGGGTGTACCCCGCCTCTCGCCCGAAGACAGCTGGGATAGGCTCCAGCACCCCCGCAACCCTCATGAGTAAAGGCGGTAGAAAATGAATGGTGTCCAGGGTGTAACTCGCCCAAGACATCTGGGATAGGCTCCAGCACCCCCACAAGAAAATTAATGAAGGGTGTCCAGGGTGTAACCCGCCACTCGCCCGAAGACAGCTGGAATAGGCTCCAGCGACCCTCGTGAGGAAAAGCGGTAGAAAATGAATGAAGGGTGTCTAGGGTGTAACTTGCCTGAAGACAGCTGGGATAGGCTCCAGCACCCCCGCGACCCTTGTGAGGAAAAGCGGTAGAAAATGAATGAAGGGTGTCCAGGGTGTAACCCGCCTCTCGCCTGAAGACAGCTGGAATAGGCTCCAGCACCCCCACGAGAAAATGATGGGTGTCCAGGGTGTAACCCGCCTCTCACCCGAAGACAGCTGGTATAGGCTCCAGCACCCCCGCGACCCTCGTGAGGAAAAGCAGTAGAAAATGAATGGTGTCCAGGGTGTAACCCACCTCTCGCCCGAAGACAACTGGGATAGGCTCCAGCACTCCCACGACCCTTGTGAGGAAAAGCGGTAGGAAATGAATGAAGGGTGTCCAGGGTGTAACCCGCCTCTCGCCCGAACCGAAGACAGCTGGGATAGGCTCCAGCACCCCCATGACCCTCGTGAGTAAAAGTGGTAAAAAATGAATGAAGGGTGTCCAGGGTGTACCCCATCTCTTGCCTGAAGACAGCTGGGATAGGCTCCAGTGACCCTCGTGAGGAAAAGCGGTACAAAATGAATGAAGGTTGTCCAGGGTGGAACCTGCCTCTCACCCGAAGACAGCTGGGATAGGCTCCAGCACCCCTGCGACTTTCGTGAGGAAAAGCGGTAGAAAATGAATGAAGGGTGTCCAGGGTGTAAACCCCCTCTCGCCCGAAGGCAACTGGGATAGGCTCCAGCACTCCCGGGACCCTTGTGAGGAAAAGCGGTAGGAAATGAATGAAGGGTGTCCAGGATGTAACCCGCCTCTCACCTGAACACAGCTGGGATAGGCTCCAGCGACCCTTGTGAGGAAAAGCGGTAGAAAATGAATGAAGGGTGTCCAGGGTGTAACCCGCCTCTCGCCCGAACCGAAGACAGCTGGGATAGGCTCCAGCGACCCTTGTGAGTAAAAGTGGTAGAAAATGAATGAAGGATGTCCAGGGTGTACCCCATCTCTTGCCTGAAGACAGCTGGGATAGGCTCCAGCACCCCCACGACTTTCGTGAGGAAAAGCGGTAAAAAATGAATGAATGGTGTCCAGGGTGTAAACCACCTCTCGCCCGAAGACAGCTGGGATAGGCTCCAGCACAACGCGACCCTCGTGAGGAAAAGCGGTAGAAAATGAATGAAGGGTGTCCAGGATGTAACCCGCCTCTCGCCGGAAGACAGCTGGGATAGGCTCCAGCGACCCTCGTGAGGAAAAGCAATAGAAAATGAATGAAGGGTGTCCAGGATGTAACCCGCCTCTCGCTGGAAGACAGCTGGGATAGGCTCCAGCCCCCCCGCGACCCTCATGAGGAAAAGCGGTATAAAATGAATGAATGTTGCCGTATTGCCTCCTCCTGCGGTCTTTAATATTGATGGAGCAGCCCCAACACCTCTTATGTATTCTGTCAGCCCTCGACCTCCATAAAGGTTTGCCTTATGTTTCTATTGTGATTAATTGAGCTGTAGGGATGAATAAACGCTTCAATTTGCTTTGGCAGTTTAAGAACATTTGATCACCACCAAGCGCTTGAAACCGGCTTATATACAAGGCCAAAAAAAGAAAGGAAGGTCATTCGCACAAAAAGGAGCATTCATGTGCCAGAGACATATTTCGCCGCAGTGAGCTTCGCTCAAGTGTGGAAAAGTGTGATTGGTTACACATGCATCCAGCCGGGACCTACCCCAGCGATCCACCAGTGTATGGTAATTAAATTCTGCAGAGCTAATTAGAATCTATTTGACATCCATGGGGAGACATTTGCACAGCTTGCAGAGCTGCACAAACAACTCACAGGCACAAGCAGCCATGTGCAAAGACGCTGGTGCGCCACGCAAGGTATATTATATACGCTTTGTAAATAAAGCTGCCCATTATTTCATTTAACTCTTGAAAATACGAAATCAAGAGAAACGTGGATACAATTGTTGCATGGCTAAAATCCGAAATCAATTTAAAATTATTAAAAAAACGAAATCAAGCCCAAAGATATTAGTATTTTAAACGCCTTTAAAATCACTAAAACACATAAAAACACTATCACTGTGTAAAAGTTACAATACATTTAAAAACCTTTCATCTCTATACAGAACATAGGATATATTCTCCTATACCAGGGGTGTGAAAAATACAATAATTTAACAAGAGAAAAAAATTAAATATTAATTAATTTAATTTTCCTTGTATTTAAAAAATTAAATATTAATTAATTAAATTTTTTTTATTAATTATTTTATTAATTAATTTTACAGGAATTAAATGATGTTTTTTTTACTCATGTTTTAACTGTGTTTAAACGAATGAATGTTGTATTTTAATGTATCTTTTACTCTGTTTACTTGCTTATTTTCAACTCAATTTTTCTGTAAAGCATCTTTGAGTATTTTCAAAAATGCTATACAAATAAAATGTATTATTATTATTATTATTATAAAATATTAAAATATTAAAAATAAATAAAAAATCAAAAAATAAATAAAAATAAAATAAAATATTAAAGGGGACCTATTATGCATTTTCCATTTTTCTGTATTCCCGTGTCGATGCCAAACGATGCCAAAGGTTGCGATAATGAGGTCTTGCAAATTTGGAAGTGAGCCATGGAAATTTTGGAATCGCTCAAAATGTTTGGTTTCAGAAAGTATTGCAAAACTTTTGGGGGTGGCTGTAGGCGATATGCATGCTCTGCTTCCCTGTTTACGAGGCAAGCTCAGACGTTATTGGAGCAAGAGAAAAATATTTGGCATGGGACTGTTTTTGTGAACATGAACGTGAAATATCCACCGAACTGTTGCGGAAGCCAGAAGCATAGCTCTCTCGCCAGGAGAGGTGCATTAATGTCGGATACGCTGCACGTCCACGGAGGTGGCGAGATCCACAATGCTCGCTGTCTGGAAAACGGTAGTCCCTCACAAACCTCTGACAAAGTGTGTCCGACAATGAGTGCTCCCGTAAAAACATATATTGACCACATTCCCACGACCAATGTGCCAAGATTGTCTGCAGTTAGCAAACAAATGTCCGGCTTCTGAGCTCCATGGCACAAACCGCTGACAAAGTGTGTCCGACAATGAGTGCTGCCATTAGCTCCTAAACACTTTTTTAAATTAGCTCTCAAAAGACTTAATAACTCCTATACCAAATACTATAATACTAGTATTATATAATACTAGAAAATGGGCTTTGTTTGTAGTTAGGAAGCACTTTGAGTGTGTGACCAATCACAGCGGAGTGGGCGTGTCCGGAGGAATTTTCTTCAATTTTTTATTTAGTTTTTTTTTATTTTCCTGGGGGCGGCACGGCGGTCGAGTGGTTAGCGCGCAGACCTCACAGCTTATTTATGTCTTATTTTTTGTGTGTAAAGGTGACTATAGGGGTGTTATTTCAAGTGTAGAGGGCTCTAATAATATAAAAAAACTGTTTTTAGAAAGGTTGTAACCAGGTTTTCTATGCTCTGTGAAAATATTTCATTCATAATTAAGGAATCTTTATGAAAATTAACTTATCACAGGTTCAATTCCACCCTCGGCCATCTCTGTGTGGAGTTTGCATGTTCTCCCCGTGCATGCGTGGGTTTTCTCCGGGTACTCCGGTTTCCTCCCACATTCCAAAAACATGCTAGGTTAATTAGCGACTCCCAATTGTCCATAGGTATGAATGTGAGTGTGAATGGTTGTTTGTCTATATGTGCCCTGTGATTAGCTGGCCACCAGTCCAGGGTGTACCCCGCCGCTCACCCGAAGACAGCTAGGATAGGCTCCAGCACCCCCTGTGACCCTTGTGAGGAAAAAGCGGTAGAAAATGAATGAATGAATGATTTTCCAGGGTGGAATAAATTAAAACAGACTAGGTAGACGGCTAGAATGTTCCCAATGTGGGATAAATAAAGTTAACCTTATTTTATGTAATGGTAATGGTTTAATTTCATTTGAACATGCATCAGATTACAATTGAGTGCATCCCATAATCAGTTCCCAGTTCCACATGTCCAAAAGGAGTAGGAAGAAGCAAAGCTTATTAAATCCTACCCCTCCATCTGGTACTTTTAAAATCACTAACTGTTACATTTGTTCACTTCCTGCTTTCCTATTTTATTTTATTTTATTTTATTTTATTTTATTTTAGTTGAGTTTAGTTCATTGAATTTAATTTAATTTAATTTTAGTTTATTTTATTTATTTGTTCACTTCCTGCTTTCCTAATATTTTAGTTTATTTGTTTGTTCACTTCCTGCTTTCCTAATAGTTTAGTTTATTTGTTTGTTCACTTCCTGCTTTCCTAATATTTTAGTTTATTCACTTCCTGCTTTCCTAATATTTTAGTTTATTTTAGTTTATTTATTTGTTCACTTCCTGCTTTCCTAATATTTTAGTTTAGTTTATTTAGTTGTTCACGTCATGCTTTTCTAATATTTTAGTTTATTTAGTTGTTCACGTCATGCTTTCCTAATATTTTAGTTTATTTGTTCACTTCCTGCTTTCCTAATATTTTAGTTTATTTATTTGTTCACTTCCTGCTTTCCTAATTTATTTTATTTTATTTTAGTTTAGTTTATTTAATTGAATTTTAGTTTATTTTATTTATTTGTTCACTTCCTGCTTTCCTAATATTTTATTTATTTGTTCACTTCCTGCTTTAATAATATTTTAGTTTAGTTTATTTATTTGTTCACTTCCTGCTTTCCTAATATTTTAGTTTATTTTAGTTTATTTATTTGTTCACTTCCTTCTTTCTTAATATTTTTGTTTATTTTAGTTAATTTATTTGTTCACTTCCTGCTTTCCTAATATTTCAGTTTATTTATTTGTTCACTTCCTGCTTTCCTAATATTTTACTTTATTTGTTCACTCCCTGCTTTCCTAATATTTTAGTTTATTTATTTGTTCACTTCCTGCTTTCCTAATATTTTACTTTATTTGTTCACTTCCTGCTTTCCTAATATTTTAGTTTATTTATTTGTTCACTTCCTGCTTTCCTAATATTTTACTTTATTTTAGTTCATTTATTTGTTCACTTCCTGCTTTCCTAATATTTTACTTTATTTGTTCACTTCCTGCTTTCCTAATATTTTAGTTTATTTATTTGTTCACTTCCTGCTTTCCTAATATTTTACTTTATTTGTTCACTTCCTGCTTTCCCAATATTTTAGTTTATTTATTTGTTCACTTCCTGCTTTCCTAATATTTTACTTTATTTTAGTTCATTTATTTGTTCACTTCCTGCTTTCCTAATATTTTACTTTATTTTAGTTCATTTATTTGTTCACTTCCTGCTCTCCTAATATTTTACTTTTTTTTAGTTTATTTTAGTTTATTTTAGTCACGTACCAAAGTAGGAGGTGATATGAGCATCCAATGCCATAATGGGTACCATAGTAAGTGTCAATATAGTGATATATATAGCACATCATGACTGGTTCAAGACTCTTCATCCTTGTATTTAGCAAACATCAACTGCTTGTATTGTTTCTTGAATTGGCTCATCGTTGTGCATTGTTTGACTTCCTTACTCAATCCATTCCATAGTTTGATTCCACATACTGAAATGCTATGCTAAGGCTAACGTAGTCCTAGCATATAAGTGTAAATGTTCTCTATTTGGATTTGAGGTTTGTCAAAACGTAAAGAAAATAGATTGTAGAGATAATTTTGAAGCTGAAAATGTCATAAACAAAAGTAAGCAACCGCAGAAAATCCCATTCTGGACCCCAAGAGCTTCAATCAAAAATGGTCAGTCAACAAATGTCAGTGCATTTGACCATCATTCCAGAAAAGCGTCTTCCGCGTCCATGCTTTTCATTTGCAACCACGACGGGCTTGCCTGGGGCACGGCTGCTTTTGCTCCGACACCCACATCATTAAAGTGTTATCATCACGGACATGCGATGGCCTGCACTCAAACATGGGCTGTTAGGAACTGACAAGCCTGGCATAGAATATCTGACAAAGCTCCTGCTAAATATTCAGCACGAAGGATTCGCGAGCCAGCCTGCAGTCTGCCCTGACTTCCTGTTCCCCGCCCATTCTCCACTTCTTCTCCATCACTGAGTCGAGCCGGAATGTCAGCCACACTCTTGCATTCCCAAATTGCTTCCACAACCAAGCCAGCCATGGCGGAGCTGCATTGGGCAGAGGATGAAATGAGTGCAAATTTCCAAAAAATGAAATGTTCCGGTGCATCGTGTCTCCGGAGTCTTGGCAGCAGACACAAGCCGACCATCGGGACAGTCCGGCAAGAACGAGAATTCCGACTTGGTGTGGCATGACTGTTATTTCCTATTTTTATAAGCACATATATTTTAAAATCATGCAGTAAAGTTGAAGTAAAACCCACGGAAGCACAAGAAGAACATACAGAATACTAAAATCCTAAAAGACCTGGTTCTGATGCACCAGTCCACTTTTCTATGCATTTCTGATATTCCTTTGAAGAATTCCTTCCTGCCCGTCCAATGTGGTTATTGCCAACATTTTCTGTCTTCAATTGCTGTTTGATTGAAGTTCGGTACAAAAAGAAGATGCTTTTTCAGATGAGATGTCAAGAAAAAAACATTAGCATTGGACGGTTGTTTGCTTGTCACTTAGATATTTATTGAACATTTTTCCTGTTTCCAATTGCCTGTGCATGTCATTATTAATAATTTGGCAGCAAATTTAAATATAAACGTAATATGTTTACTGTTAGAGCAAAGAAAACCTGCTTATGACCTTTCTGATAGGGTTTTACCATTGTTAGAGACCTCTGAACAAAAATAACACCCCTATAGTCACATTTATACTAGTGTTAGCCAATGTAGTGGACATAATAAGAGAAATTATTGCTTGTCACTTAGATATTTATTGAAATTTTTCCTGTTTCCAATTGCCTGTGCATGTCATTATTAATAATTTGGCAGGAAATTTAAAAAGCAAAAAAAAAAAAATCATGTTTATTAATGACCTGACTATGATTAATAATTTTTTTAGGATTCATTCCTTATTTATAAACATAATATGTTTACTGTTAGAGCAAGGAAAACCTGCTTATGACCTTTCTGAATATGGTTTTAACATTATTAGAGACCTCTGAACAGGAAATAACACCCCTATAGTCACATTTACACTAGTGTTAGCCAATGTAGTGGACATAATAAGAGAAATTATTGCTTGTCGCTTAAATATTTATTGAAATTTTTCCTGTTTCCAATTGCCTGTGCATTTCATTATTAATAATTTGGCAGGAAATTTAAAAAACAAACAAAAAAATAATGTTCATGTTGATTCATGACCTGATTATGATTAATAATTTTTTTTAGGATTCATTCCTTATTTATAAACATAATATGTTTACTGTTAGAGCAAAGAAAACCTGCTTATGACCTTTCTGAATATGGTTTTAACATTATTAGAGACCTCTGAACAGGAAATAACACCCCTATAGTCACATTTACACTAGTGTTAGCCAATGTAGTGGACATAATAAGAGAAATTATTGCTTGTCACTTAGATATTTATCGAACATTTTTCCTGTTTCCAATTGCCTGTGCATGTCATTATTAATAATTTGTCAACAAATTTAAAAAACAAAAATTAAAAAAAATTGTTCATGTTGATTAATGACCTAATTATGATTAATAATTTTTTTTTGGATTCATTCCTTATTTATAAACATAATATGTTTACAGTTATAGCAAATAAAACCTGCTTATGACCTTTGTGTATATGGTTTTAACATTATTAGAGACCTCTGAACAGGAAATAACAACCCTATAGTCACATTTACACTTGTGTTAGCCAATGTAGTGGACATAAGAGAAATTATTGCTTCCTTTTTTCCATTTTTGTTGTTGTTGTTGGTTTTATTTCCTTGTTAAATTACCGTATTTTCCGGACTATAAGTCGCATTTTTTCCTAGGTTGGCTGTTCCTGCGACTTATACTCCAGAGCGACTTATGTATGTTTTTTTCTACCTAATTATGCATTTTTGGCCTTGTGCGACTTATACTCTGGGGCGACTTATAGTCCAGAAAATACAGTATATGTTTTCCCTGCAGTTAATATTCTAAAACTTTATTTGTTGTTTTGTTTGTGTTTCATAATATTAGGACTTTAATATCGAACTTTCTGCTACTAAAATTGCACAAATTAGATTATATTTTCACTTTATTCTTGTAAAATGTATAGTTTTTTTTTCAATTTTTGCTGTTGTTGGTTTCATTTCCTTGTTAAATTACCGTATTTTCTGGACTACAAGTCACACTTTTTTTCATAGGTTGGCTGTTCCTGCGACTTATACTCCAGAGCGACTTATGTATGTTTTTTTTGATGATTTTTTTTGCATCATTTTTAATGCAAAAATGATACATTTTTGGCATTTGTGCGACTTATAGTCCAGAAAATACGGTAAATAAACTTGACTTGACAACCTTCGGGTCTTTTTTCGTGCAGAATAACGTCTTGAAAATATGCTTAATTCATACGATTCGATCCACTCGGTCTGTGATATATTTATCATTTTGGGTTCCGGGTTCTGCCTACAGGATTTGTAGGATGCTTGGGACTTGGTGACGATTGGTCTTGGTAGAGGACAGCTGGGGGACAGTGATGGATGCCAGCAGCGTCGACACAGGTTGCCGTCACGTCCTGGCGGTCATCTGTATTCTTGTCAGACTCCCTGCTGCAAAACTCGGAAGCGTTGGCAGATTTGTGCTGCAACAAGAGCTAACGTAGCATTGTTGCTACGTAGACGCGTTCGCTCGACAACAACAGCGGCGAGCAGAACTGCTTAGGCTCGATCTAGGTCACAAGGCATTAAATCCTCTTGTTCAACAGCTGCCCTTACACACACACACACACACACAACACACACACACACACACGCACGACATGCACTCGCCCACGACTGTCACCTCGCCACATACCATCTGTCCTCCAAATGCTACGCTATGAAATCCATCAGCGGTCCAACAGGTCAAACAGGAAGTACGTGAAGCAGCCAGCTAAAAAAAGACCACCGCTAATGACGCAATTTGGGGGAACGGCGGTCGAGTGGTTTGAGCGCAGACCTCACAGCTAGGAGACCAGGGTTCGATTCCACCCTCGGCCATCTCTGTGTGGAGTTTGCATGTTCTCCCTGTGCATGCATGGGTTTTCTCCAGGTACTCCGGTTTCCTCCCACATTCCAAAAACATGCTAGGTTAATTAGCGACTCCAAATTGTCCATAGGTATGAATGTGAGTGTGAATGGTTGTTTGTCTATATGTGCCCTGTGATTGGCTGGCCACCAGGGTGTACCCCGCCTCTCACCCAAAACAGCTGGGGTAGACTCCAGCACCCCCGCGACCCCTGTGAGGAAAAAGCGGTAGAAAATGAATACACTTTTAATATTATTAGAGCCCTCTACACTTGAAATAACACCCCTATAGTCACCTTTAAGCTCCTATTACCCAATATAGTGCACATAGTAAGAAAAAATAAGACATAAATAAGGGGGCGGCACTTTTTTATTCCAGTGTTTTCCAGTAGGGCTGCACGGTGGACGAGTGGTTAGTGCGCAGGCCTCACAGCTAGGAGACCCAAGTTCAATCCCACACTCAGCAGCAAACACGTGCACAAGTCTTATTTATGTCTTATTTTTTTCTTATTATGTGCACTATATTGGGTAATATAAGTGTAAAGGTTACTATAGGGGTGTTGTTTCAAGTGTAGAGGGCTCTAATAATATAAAAAAAACTGTTTTTAGAAAGGTTCTAACCAGGTTTTCGATGCTCTAACTGTGAAAATATTTCATTTATAATTAAGGAATCACAGGTTCAATTCCACCCTCGGCCATCTCTGTGTGGAGTTTGCATGTTCTCCCCGTGCATGCGTGGGTTTTCTCCGGGTACTCCGGTTTCCTCCCACATTCCAAAAACATGCTAGGTTAATTGGCGACTCCAAATTGTCCATAGGTATGAATGTGAGTGTGAATGGTTGTTTGTCTATATGTGCCCTGTGATTGGCTGGCCACCAGTCCAGGGTGTACTCTGCCTCTCGCCCAAAACAGCTGGGGTAGACTCCAGCACCCCTGCGACCCCCGTGAGGAAAAAGCGGTAGAAAATGAATTAATGAATGAATACACTTTTAATATTATTAGAGCCCTCTACACTTGAAATAACACCCCTATAGTCACCTTTACGCTCTTATTACCCAATATAGTGCACATAGTAAGAAAAAATAAGACATAAATAAGGGGGCGGCACTTTTTTATTCCATAGTGTTTTCTAGTAGGGCTGCACGGTGGTCGAGTGGTTAGTGCGCAGGCCTCACAGCTAGGAGACCCAAGTTCAATCCCACACTCAGCAGCAAACACGTGCACAAGTCTTATTTATGTCTTATTTTTTTCTTATTATGTGCACTATATTAGGTAGGTATATTAGGTAATTAGGTAAAAGTGTAAAGGTTACTATAGGGGTGTTATTTCAAGTGTAGAGGGCTCTAATAATATAAAAAAACTGTTTTTAGAAAGGTTGTAACCAGGTTTTCTATGCTCTAACTGTGAAAATATTTCATTTATAATTAAGGAATCTTTACAGAAATTAACTTATCACAGGTTCAATTCCACCCTCGACCGTTTTCCTAAGACTGTCTCTAAACGTTGGCGAAGAGTGTAGTCCTGAGTGCGTCTAATGATTGAGTAAATATATATTCCGGCTAAGCTTTGACTTTATAAACGGCGTATTAAAGCAACAAATCACGTCTTCTTCAGAAGAATAGCTCCATATTAACCTTGTAGCCTTACCATCCTTGGCCGTGACGGATAGACGGAGCCACACGGAAGGACGTGACCATAAAAAGAGAAAAACACAAGTCAGGGAAGGAGAGAGCTGAGGTCGAGTTATGAAAGGACGGAGAAGAAACATTTGCAGATGAAATCTCAAGTCGCAAATCCCACATCAAACAGGAGAGCGAGTCTCGAGAAGAGAGATACTCTACGATAATTTGTCTAAGAACACGTGAACTGCTGAAAATGTCTGTTTTTTGGCTCACTGTGGTTTAGTGGTGAACATGTTCAATAATAAGTTCATAATAAGAATAATAATAAGAATACGTTCATTCATTCATTCATTTTTGCAAGGGTGCTGGAGCCTATCCCAGCTGTCTTCGGGCAAGAGGCAGGGTACAGAAAATTGTGTCCGGTCTTTTTCTGTTGTAAAATACAGTAAAAACACATTTCATACAAAGTTGCAAATAGTGATTAATCATGATTAAATAATTTGAAATTTGTGATTAATTTGATTACAATTTTTAATCATTGGAAAGCTCTATAAAAAAACAGAAACGAAAAAAAAATATTATTCATCCATCCATTCTCACTTGGGTCATGGACGTGCTGGAGCCTATCCCAGCTGTCTTTGGGCGAGAGGCGGGGTACACCCTGGACTGGTGGCCAGCCAATCACAGGGCACATATAGACAAACAACCATTCACACTCACATTCATACCTATGGACAATTTGGAGTCGCTAATTAACCTAGCATGTTTTTGGAATGTGGGAGGAAACCGGAGTACCCGGAGAAAACCCACGCATGCACGGGGAGAACATGCAAACTCCACACAGAGATCGGAGAGGTCGGAATTGAACCTGTGATAAGTTAATTTCCATAAAGATTCCTTAATTATAAATGAAATATTTTCACAGTTAGAGCATAGAAAACCTGGTTACAACTTTTCTAAAAACATTTTTTATATTATTAGAGCCCTCTACACTTGAAATAGCAACCCTATAGTCACATTTACACTCATTCATTCATTCATTATCTACCGCTTATCCTCACGAGGGTCGCGGGGGTGCTGGAGCCTATGCCAGCCGTCTTCGGGCGAGAGGCGGGGTACACCCTGGACTGGTAGCCAGCCAATCACAGTGCTATAGTGCACATAATAAGAAAAAATAAGACATAAATACGACTTGTGCATGTGTTTGCTGCTAAGGGTGGAATTGAACTCGGGTCTCCTAGCTGTGAGGTCTGCACACTAACCACTCGTCCTAACCATAAAAAACCTGGTTACAACCTTTCTAAAAACATTTTTTTATATTATTAGAGCCCTCTACACTTGAAATAACACCCCTATAGTCACATTTACACTCTTATTACCCAATATAGTGCACATAATAATATTTTTTTTCCTTAATTTATTTTTTTCTTTAATTTCCATAAAGATTCCTTAATTATAAATGAAATATTTTCACAGTTAGAGCATAGAAAACCTGATTACAACTTTTCCAAAAACAGTTTTTAATATTACTAGAGCCCTCTACACTTGAAATAACACCCCTATAGTCACCTTTACACTCATATTACCCAATATAGTGCACATAATAAGAAAAAATAAGACATAAATAAGACTTGTGCACGTGTTTGCTGCTGTAAATGTGTCCCGGAGGAAACAGGAAGTGATGTCAAGGGTTGAGAGTGGAGTTTTAGTTCGGTCACAGCGGCATCGTAATTTCATGTTGGGGTTTATTTTGCCCGTTTTGAGATCATTAAAACCTGCAATAAAAGTCTGGTGCTTGTGTGTCACACTGAATATTACAATAACATTATATATATATATATATATATACATATTTTAAATATGGGTCTAAATCTCTGGTTGTGAGCATTCATAATTCATCTACCTCTCAGGTGTGGCATATGAAGTTAGGCTGGCTGCAATAAAAGGCCACTCTAAAAATGAGTGGTTTAGCTGCATCGGAAATGTGGATAATACGTGTGATTCATTATTTTATTTTTAATAAATAAATAAATCAAAATAAATAAAATAAAAAATGTATTTATTTATTATATATATATATATTAAATATGATATTAAATATGGGTCTAAATCTCTGCTTGTGAGCATTCATAATTCATCTACCTCTCAGGTATGGCATATGAAATTAGGCTGGCTGCAATAAAAGGCCACTCTAAAAATGAGTGGTTTAGCTGCATCGGAAATGTGGATAATACATGTGATTCATTATTTTATTTTTAATAATATAATAAAATATAATTATAATAAAATATAATTACAATAAAATATAATTAATAAATATAATTAATAAAATAACCATTTGTTTTTATTTATTTATTTTGTTATTTATTTATTTATTTTATTTATCACTCATTTGGTTTTTCTTCAGCCAATCAGAGGTGGACTTGCTGGTGTGTTCAGGATCCTTGTCCTGCTGAAGAACCCAAGTTGGTTTCAGCTTGACGTCCCCAACAGATGGGCGGACATTCTCCTTCACAATAATTCATGGTTCCATTTTGGTCCTGAAGCAGCAAAACAGCCTAAGACCATCACACTACCTCCACCATATTTTACCTCTGGTATGATGTTCTTGTTCTGAAATGCAGCATCACTTTTCTCTGTTTTTTTATTTATTGTTTTTGTTGTCATTGACTAATATTTAACTTTGTTTGATGATATGAAACATTTAGGCGTGAAATCAGGAAGATTTGTAGGAACAAATGCATCACATCCACCAGGTTTCAACAGGGTTTAATTACCCCCCACCTCCACCCCGTGGTTGTGACTGGCCCATTTGGTACCCCTCTCCTTGGCTGCCCTGGAGTTATTGAGAGACGTCGCTTGCTCAGCTTTGTATCTTGGAAGCGTTCGAGCCCCACAGATATTATGCTAATGAGCTCATTTCTCTTTGGAGCCTTGTGGTAATCTGTTTGTGTTGCGTTGCAGTCATTATGTAAAATAGGATTTCTGCAGGCCTCAACAAAAGGCCGCAATGCTTTATGTGAAGTCTCAGCGGACCATACTCCACCTCTACAGTATGTCGTTATACATCTTTTTTTTTTCCTGGACACAAAACCAGACCCTGTTTATGATGTAGCGCTCTGAAGTGGCAAAAAGATTTCAGTGCACGATTACGGCGTCACTGAGCAATACGACAAAATGGACTCAGAAATGGAAGCCAGGAGACGAGCGAATAGACGAGTTTGTTTGTGTCAATAGAGCAAACTCTTCCAAGCTGTTTCCTGTGTGCTTTCATGCTGATTCCACCCGATATCGCATCGTTATTACACGTTTTCGTACCTGCCACGCATACGCACATTTGAAGTAAATCACAATGATTTACTGTAAGACTCCTTATGGTCTAGTTCTACTTTAAAGAACCTTCCAATGTTCCAATTTAGCATGTTTTTGGAATGTGGGAGGAAACCGGAGTACCCGGAAAAAACCCGCGCATGCACGGGGAGAACATGCAAACTCCACACAGAGATGGCCGAGGGTGGAATTGAACCTGCGATAAGTTAATTTCCGTGAAGATTCCTTAATTATAAATGAAATATTTTCACAGTTAAAGCTTGTTACAACCTTTCTAAAAACAGTTTTTTTTCATATTATTAGAGCCCTCTACACTTGAAATAACACCCCTATAGTCACCTTTACACTCCTATTACCCAATATAGTGCACATAATAAGAAAAAACATTAACATAACATAACATTATTAATTTATTATTAAATTTAACTTTGATGACATTTATATTTATATCATTAAATATAATTTATATAATAAACAATAAATTATATGTATATATAATTTATTATTTATTATATAAATTATATTCAATAATAAAAATATATAAATTATTAATTTATTATTAATTTATATTTTACTATTATTTATATTTATATTATCAAATATAATTGATATAATAAATAATAAATATTTTTTGTATATTACATATATAATTTATTATTTATTATATGAATTATATTTGATAATATAAATATAAATTATAATAAAATATAAATTAATAATAAATTAATAATTATCTGACACATTTGACACAATTGTATAATAAATAATAATTTATTTATATATATTATATATATATAAATAATTTATTATTTATTATTCATTCATTCATTTTCTACCGCTTTTTCCTATACATTATATTTAATAATATAAATTATAAATTATATAAATTTATTCCAAATTATTGAAATTATTTTTGCAATTTACTGTTGGTACATAGTTGTTCATATTTGATGTAATCTATTTATTCTCCACATTATTATTATTTTTTATTATTATACGGGAGCCAGGCAACGACATTTCGTTGGCAATTTCACTGCTGTTATTGTGCAATGACAATAAAGGAAGTCCATCCATCTATCCATCCATCCATTTATCCATCCATTTATCCATCCATCTATCCATCCATCCATTTATCCATCCAGCCATCCATCTACATTGTGGCACGACCGAGCCCATGAGGACCGGTTAGCGCTTTATTTGATGAGAGCAAACTCCCAACGATCTTATGAAGCCATCAGGAATCACTGGAGGTGATTATTTAATATAATAATATAATAGTCTGACTCAGGGTGTCCATTTGCCAAAAGGATGGAAATGGGAATACTTTGTTCCAGAAGAGAGAGGAACATAAGGTGACCAATAAAAGTGGAGGTAGGAACAATGTTGGGCACGTTACTTTAAAAAAGTAATTAGTTATTATTATAGCCATCTCTCGCTACGCTGTATCTACGACCCGGCACATTGGATGTGCTCTAAAAACCCGCCCACCCAAGTTCTCTGATTGGCTGGAGACGCAATCTTACTAAACCTTAGCCAATCCTCATCGCTTATGTACTCTAAACACTGAAAAAATTCATTCATTCATTCATTTTCTACTGCATGCTGGAGCCTATCCCAGCTATCTTCGGGCGAGAGGCGGGGTACACCCTGGACTGGTGGCCAGCCAATCACAGGGCACATATAGACAAACAACCATTCACACTCACATTCATACCTATGGACAATTTGGAGTCGCTAATTAACCTAGCATGTTTTTTTTGGAATGTGGGAGGAAACCGGAGTACCCGGAGAAAACCCACGCATGCACAGGGAGAACATGCAAACTCCACACAGAGATGGCCGAGGGTGGAATTGAACCTGTGATTCCTTAATTATAAATGAAATATTTTCACAGTTAGAGCATAGAAAACCTGGTTACAACCTTTCTAAAAACAGTTTTTTGATATTATTAGAGCCCTCTACACTTGAAATAACACCCCTATAGTCACCTTTACACTCCTATTACCCAATATAGTGCACATAATAAGAAAAATTAAGACATAAATAAGACTTGTGCACGTGTTTGCTGCTGAGGGTGGAATTGAACTCGGGTCTCCTAGCTGTGAGGCTTGTGCACTAACCACTCGTCCGCCGTGCAGCCCTACTGGAAAACATGATGGAATACAAAAATTAGGGTGGGGGTACACCCTGGACTGGTGGCCAGCCAATCACAGGGCACATATAGACAAACAACCATTCACACTCACATTCATACCTATGGACAATTTGGAGTCGCTAATTAACCTAGCATGTTTTTGGAATGTGGGAGGAAACCGGAATACCCGGAGAAAACCCACGCATGCACGGGGAGAACATGCAAACTCCACACAGACATGGCCGAGGGTGGAATTGAACTCGGGTTTCCTAGCTGTGTGGCCTGCGCGCTAATCACTCTCCGTCGTGCAGCCTCAATAGTGTTGTTTGTTAACCAAAAAACGTGTTAACCGGGGCGGATGTTAACCAAGGTTAGCATGTTTTTTTGGTTAATTTTGAAAATTTAGGCCAGAATTTTGTGTGCACTTAAGCCTGTGTCTTGTTGGGAGGAAACCGGAGAAAACCCATGCATGTACAGGGAGAACATGCAAACTCCACACAGAGATGGCGGAGGGTGGAATTGAACCCTGGTCTCCTAGCTGTGAGGTCTGCGTGCTAACCACTTGCCCGCCGCGTAACCTAGTTTCCAACTTTCACCATAAAATCGCTGCTTATTTTTCCAAACAAAACACCCACAAATGACCCCTGGGCCGCACTTTGGACACCCCTGCATGAAATAATCACAAGATATATGACATCTTTTCTGCTTTTAACCCAACTTTCTTATTCCTAACCGCTGAAAAGTGGACAAGATTACCGCAAATAATACTTTGCTCAACGGTGGAGGCAGACAGCTCGGCTTTCGGATAGTTTTCACGCATCCTGCACCAACCTGCCCGCCCACGATGGATTGGTGGCAGCGTCTCGCCAGATGAAAAGCATTATGTTCTGAGACACGGACTCAGACGACTGTTGTTCCGACTGCGTCAGACGGAGTAGAAATACCCGACATGACAGCTCGCAGACAAGGAAACTTTAGTAGCATCCTGTCATGACAGCCCGTCTTTTGTCAAGAAAGTGTGCAGGAAGTGTATTGGAGGAACAGAGCAGCTCGCGCACTCGTGCGCTCGTGCACTCGTGCGCTCTCCAACCATAACAGGAGTGTCATTTCTGGCCTGGGGACTGGCAACGACATCTGTATATTCACACACACACGCTCCAGTCGCTCTGACTAAAGTCACTGAGCCAGTCATCTTGCGTCACGCCAGTTTACTGTCTCACATAACCGCTTCTACCTCCGCTGTCACTCAACGTTGCCCACTTGGCGTCTGGAAGGACGCAGACGACTGCTCTTAAAAAAAACAAAGCGCTAATGAATGACTCCATAATGGACATATCATTAAAAAATAAATAGCGGTTTTTTATTCAACTAAAGTGGGGTAGAAAAGTGATGGAAAATTTGTTTTTATTTCATCATGTTCCATTTTCCAGTGCACGGTGGACGAGTGGTTAGTGCACAGGCCTTGCAGCTAGGAGACCCGAGTTCAATTCCACCCTCAGCAGCAAACACGTGCACAAGTCTTATGTATGTCTTATTTTTTCTTATTATGTGCACTATATTGGGTAATAGGAGCTTAAAGGTGACTATAGGGGTGTTATTTCAAGTGTAGAGGGCTCTAATAATATAAAAAAAAGTGTTTTTAGAAAGGTTGTAACCAGGTTTTATGTGCTCTAACTGTGAAAATATTTCATTCATAATTAAAGAATCAGGCGGCACGGCGGGCTAGTGGTTAGCGCGCAGACCTCACAGCTAGGAGACCAGGGTTCAATTCCACCCTCGGCCATCTCTGTGTGGAGTTTGCATGTTCTCCCCATGCATGCGTGGGTTTTCTCCGGGTACTCCGGTTTCCTCCCACATTCCAAAAACATGCTAGGTTAATTGGTGACTCCAAATTGTCCATAGGTATGAATGTGAGTGTGAATGGTTGTTTGTCTATATGTGCCCTGTGATTGGCTGGCCACCAGTCCAGGGTGTACCCCGCCTCTCGCTTGAAGACAGCTGGGATAGGCTCCAGCACCCCCGCGACCCTCATGAGAAAAAGCGTTAGAAAATGAATGAATGAATGTTTTCCAGTAGGGCTGCACGGTGTGGGAGTGGTCAGTGCGCAGGCCTCGCAGCTAGGAGACCGGAGTTCAATTCCACCCTCAGCAAATACATGCACAAGTCTTATTTATGTCTTTTTTTTCTTATTATGTGCACTATATTGGGTAATAGGAGTGTAAAGGTGACTATAGGGGTGTTATTTTAAGTGTAGAGGGCTCTAATAATATAAAAAACAGTTTTTAGAAAGGTTGTAACCAGGTTTTCTATGCTCTAACTGTAAAAATATTTCATTTATAATTAAGGAATCTTGATGGAAATTAACTTATCACAGGTTCAATTCCACCCAATTCCACCTCGGCCGGGTACTCCGGTTTCCTCCCAACAAGACATAGGCTTAAGTGCACAGAAAATTCTGGCCTAAATTTTCAAAGTTAACCAAAAAAACATGCTAACCTTGGTTAACATCCGTCCTGGTTAAGACGTTTTTTGGTTAACAAACAACACTATTGAGGCTGCACGGCGGAGAGTGATTAGCGCGCAGGCCACACAGCTCGGAAACCCGAGTTCAATTCCACCCTCGGGCATCTCTGTGTGGAGTTTGCATGTTCTCCCCGTGCATGCGTGGGTTTTCTCCGGGTACTCCGGTTTCCTCCCACATTCCAAAAACATGCTAGGTTAATTAGCGACTCCAAATTGTCCATAGGTATGAATGTGAGTGTGAATGGTTGTTTGTCTATATGTGCCCTGTGATTGGCTGGCCACCAGTCCACCTGAAGACAGCTGGGATAGGCTCCAGCACCCCCGCGACCCTTGTGAGGATAAGTGTTAGAAAATGAATGAATAAATGTTTTCCAGTGTTTCCCACCATTTTTGGATGATTGAGGTCAGAGGCACTTTTGCATTCAATAAATTACTCATAATCAGCATTCTTCAGGAAGGACATCCGGAATATAAAGTGCTAAAGCCAAAAATCAGTATGCGGATCAAAAAGATCCACTGTGGCGACTCTTTTGCCAAAGCATCAAAAGCGCCAAGCTTCACACCAATCAGGCGCACCAGCCAAGTCCGAAGTCCAGCTTCAGCCTTCCTATTCCACGTCACGAGGCATCACTTCATCGTCTGAATCATATCCACAGTGGAGATTTGCTTCTGACAATTGTCATGAAACAGCGGCCACCCATTTCCTGTTGTTGTCACTCCATCACCCGGAGGTAGAGAGAATGCTGGGGTGGTCGTGACCTCCTGCCAGCCATGTTTGTCCTTGCGGAGGAAATAAGAAGCTTAGAGAGGATGACAAGAGGCCGAGTGCTTGCCTTCTGGTGACTGGAGACGAGATAGCCACCCAGTGAAGTGAAGTGTACAGGTGGGAGCCGTTTAGGACATTTTGGGAGCACAACGTCGGGTGGTTACGATTTATTTTTACTCATTTGCTAACAAAGACGTTTGCTAGTGAATTAAATCACATACGGATTCTTCTAACGGAAAATTGATTTATATATCTTTATGGGTGTCTGCACGGTGGCCAAGTGGTTAGCACGCATGCCTCACAGCTAGGAGACCCGAGTTCAATTCCACCCTCAGCCATCTCTGTGTGGACTTAGCGTGTTCTCCTTGTGCATGCGTGGGTTTTCTGCAAAAACATGCTAGGTTAATTAGCGACTCCAAATTGTCCATAGGTATGAATGTGAGTGTGAATGGTTGTTTGTCTATATGTGCCCTGTGATTGGCTGGCCACCAGTCCAGGGTGTACCCCGCCTCTCGACCAAAGACAGCTGGGATAGGCTCCAGCACCCCTTGCGATCCTGGTGAGGATAAGCGTTAGAAAATGAATGAATGTTTTGTTTTAGGCTGCACTGTGGTTGAGTGGTTAGCGCGCAGAACTCACAGCTAGGACACCAGGGTTCAACTCCACCCTCGGCCATCTCTGTGTGGAGTTTGCATGTTCTCTCCGTGCATGCGTGGGTTTTCTCCGGGTACTCCGGTTTCCTCGCACATTCCAAAAAAAACATGCTAGGTTAATTAGCGACTCCAAATTGTCCATAGGTATGAATGTGAGTGTGAATGGTTGTTTGTCTATATGTGCCCTGTGATTGGCTGGCCACCAGTCCAGGGTGGACCACGCCTCTCGCCCGAAGAGAGCTGGGATAGGCTAGAAAATGAATGAATGAATGCATTTTTTTATTCCATCATGTTTTCCAGTAGGGCGGCACCGCGGTCGAGTGGTTAGTGCGCAGGCCTCACAGCTAGGAGACCCGAGTTTAATTCCATCCTCAGCAGCAAACACGTGCGCAAGTCTTATTTATGTCTTATTTTTTCTTATTATGTGCACTATATTGGGTAATAGGAGTGTAAAGGTGACTATAGGGGTGTTATTTCAAGTGTAGAGGGCTCTAATAATATAAAAAAAACTGTTTTTAGAAAGGTTGTAACCAGGTTTTCTATGCTCTAACTCTGAAAATATTTCATTTATAATTAAGGAATCTTGATGGAAATTAACTTATCACAGGTTCAATTCCACCCTCGGCCATCTCTGTGTGGAGTTTCCATGTTCTCCCCGTGCATGCGTGGGTTTTCTCCGGGTACTCCGGTTTCCTCCCACATTCCAAAAACATGCTAGGTCAATTAGCGACTCCAAATTGTCCATAGGTATGAATGTGAGTGTGAATGGTTGTTTGTCTATATGTGCCCTGTGATTGGCTGGCCACCAGTCCAGGGTGTACCCCGCAGGAAAAGCGGTAGAAAATGAATGAATGAATGAACAACTTCATGTCCAAAATTCCAAACTATCCCTTTAATCCCATTCTGGTTCTCCTATCAAGTCTCACTGATTCCCCCATTGTCATGACATCCCCATACATTTGCACATACTTCAAAGAAACGGCACCAGAGGTGGAAGGGGGGCATAAAATGAGACTCATGCGGCCTTGGCACATCTGAGAAATGGCACATCACCCACAGTATAGCTTGTTTGAGAGCCAGATGGTGCCCAGTGTTATCTAAGAGGTCTCCCGGCACATCCGCCACCTTATTACAACCAAAATCTGCATGCACAAATGATCCTTTGCAGCAGGAAAGGACGACTTTGATAATAGTCAGAGGGCAAGTGGGGGGCAAGAAGGAACACAAATAATAACAAAATTTGCATCACGCAAACGAGTATAGATTGGAAAGCGCACGTGCATGGCCGGTTTGGCATTGCTACCTGGGGGGCAGGGGGGGCATAGTAATATAATACAAAGTAAAAACCAAAAGGTTTTAGATTAAGGTTAATCCACATATACATCGCCTACGGATTTTGTAAGTAAGTGGTTGTCAGTGTAGCATGCCGGCAAATTACAAGCTCACCGACGTCTGGAGTTGCTAGTAGCCTTTTTCTACCACAATCTATTTGGTATTTTATTTAAATATGGGTACTTGTAATGACCATATTTCGACTAAAATTTCGTCAACATTGTCTGCATGCAGTAAATGTGCACCTACGTTACCGCAGTTTGAGTTCATACGCAGTAAGTCAGGGGTCTCCAGCTAGTCGCTCATGAGCTAACAGTAGCTCCTAACCACTTTTCTCCAGAGAGTTTATTCTTTTATCATCAAGTCTTATACCGACAAAATCAGAAAGTGGGTTTCGGCAGTAGTCCGGAAGTCCTTTGGAGCGCTTGTAAGTGTGATCAACCAATCACCAATAGCTCCTAACCACTTTTCTCCAGAAGGTTTATACATTTATCATCAAGTCTTATACCGACAAAATAAGAAAGTGGGTTTCGGCAGTAGTCCGGAAGTCCTTTGGAGCGCTTGTAAGTGTGATCAACCATTCACCAATAGCTCCTAACCACTTTTCACCAGAGGGTTTATTCATTTATCATCAACTCTTATACCGACAAAATCAGAAAGTGGGTTTCGGCAGTAGTCCGGAAGTCCTTCGGCGCGCTTGTAAGTGTGATCAGCCAATCACTAATAGCTCCTAACCACTTTTCTCCAGAGGGTTTATTCATTTATCATCAACTCTTATACCGATAAAATCAGAAAGTGGGTTTCGGCAGTAGTCCGGAAGTCCTTCGGAGCGCTTGTAAGTGTGATCAACCACTCACCAATACCTCCTAACCACTTTTCTCCAGAGAGTTTATTCATTTATCATCAAGTCTTATACCAACAAAATCAGAAAGTGGGTTTCGGCAGTAGTCTGGAAGTCCTTCGGAGTGGGAGTGCCCGGAAATACAAAAAAACGGAAATACAGCTGGAAAAGGTGCAGATTCAGATGCAAAGTCCACAAGGTACACCCCTAATGGAGATCAAAATCAGAAATTTGACCTCCATCTAACTCAGGGGTCTCAAACCAAAGCGGCCCGTGGGCCAAATGTGGCCCGCAGGACACTAGTTTGAGGAAAGTTTAATGTTAGTGCGGCCCCCGCGCAAGTTTGATATGGATGCTGTATGGTATCATGTACCCAGAAAAAATTATTACGTTTGATTAATGTTCATGTTAAAGGTTAAATAACTGTTAATAGTTATCCTCCCTATCCGTGTGGAAGTGGTAAGTTTTTGGCTATTAAAGTTGAAAGGAAATAACTTGAAGGCTACCGTTTAGGTCGCTAGCTCTCTAGTTTGCGAGTTAGCATGTGTCTCAAGACCCTGCAGTTGCGCAATATGTTGTAAATAAAAAGAGTATAAATGTGACTATAGTCGTGTTTTGTCATGTCTACAGGGCTCTAATAATGCTTTGTTCATTTTAATCTGAAAAAAATCATTTGTCTACCCACCAACTATATGTGCTTTCTTATGTTTTTATTATTTGCTGTTTTTTTATTATTATTATTATATTTATTACTGATTTATTTTCTTTATTCTTGATTTGTTTATTTATTTTTCATCTTATTTTGTGCAGAAAAATAAAAATTAAGATATTTGAGAACAGTGGAATCTTTTATCAGAGCTTTTATTGTAGAAAATCCGAACCAAAGCACTGAAAAAGTTTGTATATTTTTCTGTTTTTAATAAATGCGTTTTTTGGGGGGGGGGAAACCTGATGTGGCCCAGTCTCACCCAGACCCTAGCTCCAGTGGCCCCCAAGTAAATTGAGTTTGAGACCCCTGATTTAGCTGGAGTCCTAAGCCTAGAAGCTCTACAGGCATCCAGTAACTATTATTATTATGAATTATTTGAATGAACAGAACATAAGCCTTCCAAATTTATGATAGTTCAACCATTTCTTAAAAGCAACAGGATTAAAAATAAGTGCGTCCTTGGGAGTGCCATGCAAAGACGCAAAATATAATAATTATTCATACACTTCAGATGGAGTGTCATCCGGCTGGCTCGCATTTGAACAGTACACCACCATCCACAGCAAAGGAGTATAAGTCGTGCATGACTAGTTTTTAGCATTCTGCGTGACAGCAACGAGAGGCTATTTCAGAGTTCTTAAGTTCTTACCCTTGTTATAATCTTCAAAAGCGTTAGAAATCTCCCCTTCACGACATTTTGCCAATGTCTGCCAAGCACTTTTTTTGCTTGAGCAACTCCAAGTGAAAGAGTGTAGGACACCAAAGGATTGAAGTTTCTTAAGGTGGCTATTCTGGCAGCTCTTGTTGCTCAGTTGTGGAAGAACTCTTTGTGTGTCGTAGGGATGAAAATTGAAATTGGAAATTTAGCACACCGACCTACAATACCGGATTTGTTGTCACAAGTTGTTGCCCCGGCATGCTTTACGTCCCTGATACCTTTTTTGGTTGGTTCTGGCAAGCATTTAACCTTGTAATGCGTTTTTGGACTCCTATAGAGCAGCTACACAAAATAACCCGCACATAAAGCTTTCTGGATCTTCCAGATTCATTTCCCAAGCCGCAACACTGGGTGAATAAACAAAAAAAACCTGAAAATACCAAAAAAAATAGCACTCACATCCACGCTTAAAGGGGACCTGTTTATTTTTCTATAGAGCAGCTACACACAATAACCCGCACAGAAAACTGAAATACTATGCAAAACTGGAAAAACAGAATCTGCACCTATTCCAGCTGTATTTCCGTTTTTTGTATTTCCAGGCACTCCCACTCCACTGTGGTTGATCACACTTCCAAGCGTTCCGAGGACTTCCGTACTACTGCCGAAACACACTTTCTGATTTTGTCGGTATAAGACTTGATGATAAATTAATAAACTCTCTTTAGAAAAGTGGTTAGGAGCGATTGGTGAGTGGTTGATCACACTTCCAAGCGTTCCGAAGGACTTCTGGACGACTGCCGAAACCCACTTTCTGATTTTGTCGGTATAAGACTTGATGATAAATGAATAAACTCTCTGGAGAAAAGTGGTTAGGAGCGATTGGTGAGTGGTTGATCACACTTCCAAGCGTTCCGAAGGACTTCTGGACCACTGCCGAAACCCACTTTCTGATTTTGTCGGTATAAGACTTGATGATAAATGTGATTGGTCACACTCCCAAACGTTCCCAATGACTTCCGATCGTCCAGATTTTGCACATTTTAAACCTTGTAGTTCAGAAGGACAGTAAATGCAACACAATGGATCCCTGCACATCCACATTCACTCAGATTAACACAGTTAAAGGGGACCTATTATGCTCATTTCTGACCCTTTCTATTGCGTTTTGGACTCCTATAGAGCAGCTACACACAATAAACCACACATAAAGCTTTCTGGATCTTCCAGATTTTGCACCTTTTTGTGCAACAGTTCCATGGATTTTCCTATTTACGACCACAAAAAACACGACCCATTTAATTAATTCCCCCCATGAACCGCCGCCAGGCATGCCAACTCCTATAGAGCAGCTTCACACAATAACCCGCACGTAAAGTTTTCTGGATCTTCCAGATTTTGCACCTTTTTTCACAGCGGTTCCATGGATTTTCCTATTTCCGCCCACAAAAAACACGGTCCATTTAATTGATTCCCCCCATGAACCGCCGCCAGACACGACAACTCCGTCGGGGCAGGTTCATTTCCCAAATCGCAACACTGGGTGAATAAACAAAAAAAAACTAAAAATACCAAACAAAAATACCACTCACATCCACGCTTAAAGGGGACCTGTTTATTTTTCTATAGAGCAGCTACATACAATAACCCGCACAGAAAACTGAAATACTATGCAAAACTGGAAAAACTGAATCTGCACCTATTCCAGCTGTATTTCCGTTTTTTGTATTTCCGGGCACTCCCACTCCACTGTGGTTGATCACACTTCCAAGCATTCCGAGGACTTCTGGACTACTGCCGAAACCCACTTTCTGATTTTGTCGGTATAAGACTTGATGATAAATGAATAAACTCTCTGGAGAAAAGTGGTTAGGAGCGATTGGTGAGTGGTTGATCACACTTCCAAGCATTCCGAAGGACTTCTGGACCACTGCCGAAACCCACTTTCTGATTTTGTCGGTATAAGACTTGATGATAAATGTGATTGGTAACACTCCCAAACGCTCCCAATGACTTCCGATCGTCCAGATTTTGCACATTTTAAACCTTGTAGTTCAGAAGGACAGTAAATGCAACACAATGGATCCCTGCACATCCACATTCACTCAGATTAACTCAGTTAAAGGGGACCCATTATGCTCATTTCTGACCCTTTCTATTGCGTTTTGGACTCCTATAGAGCAGCTACATATAATAACGGCACATAAAGCTTTCTGGATCTTCCAGATTCATTTCCCAAGCCGCAACACTGGGTGAATAAACAAAAAAAACCTGAAAATACCAAAAAAAAAATAGCACTCACATCCACGCTTAAAGGGGACCTGTTTATTTTTCTATAGAGCAGCTACACACAATAACCCGCACGGAAAACTGAAATACTATGCAAAACTGGAAAAACAGAATCTGCACCTATTCCAGCTGTATTTCTGTTTTTTGTATTTCCAGGCACTCCCACTCCACTGTGGTTGATCACACTTCCAAGCGTTCCGAGGACTTCTGGACTACTGCCGAAACTCACTTTCTGATTTTGTCGGTATAAGACTTGATGATAAATGAATAAACTCTCTGGAGAAAAGTGGTTAGGAGCGATTGGTGAGTGGTTGATCACACTTCCAAGCGTTCCGAAGGACTTCTGGACCACTGCCAAAACCCACTTTCTGATTTTGTCAGTATAAGACTTGATGATAAATGTGATTGGTAACACTCCCAAACGCTCCCAATGACTTCCGATCGTCCAGATTTTGCACATTTTAAACCTTGTAGTTCAGAAGGACAGTAAATGCAACACAACGGATCCCTGCACATCCGCATTCACTCAGATTAACTCAGTTAAAGGGGACCCATTATGCTCATTTCTGACCCTTTCTATTGCGTTTTGGACTCCTATAGAGCAGCTACACACAATAACTTGCACATAAAGCTTTCTGGATCTTCCAGATTTTGCACCTTTTTGTGCAACAGTTCCATGGATTTTCCTATTTCCGACCACAAAAAACACGGTCTGTTTAATTGATTCCCCCCATGAACCGCCGCCAGGCACGCCAACTCCAATAGAGCAGCTACACACAATAACCGGCGCATAAAGCTTTCTGGATCTTCCAGATTTTGCACCTTTTTGTGCTACAGTCCATGGATTTTCCTATTTACGACCACAAAAAACACGGTCCGTTTAATTGATTCCCCCCATGAACCGCCGCCAGGCACGCCAACTCCTATAGAGCAGCTACACACAATAACCCGCACGTAAAGCTTTCTGGATCTTCCAGATTTTACACCTCTTTTCACAGCGGTTCCATAGATTTTCCTATTTCCGACCACAAAAAACATGGTCCATTTAATTGATTCCCCCCATGAACCGCTTACGTCCGTTTTGTGCCCTGATACCTTTTTTTGGTTGGTTCTGGCAAGCATTTAAACCTTGTAGTTCAGAAGGACAGTAAATGCAACACAATGGATCCCTGCACATCCGCATTCACTCAGATTAACTCAGTTAAAGGGGACCCATTATGCTCATTTCTGACCTTTTCTACTGCGTTTTGGACTCCTATAGAGCAGCTACACACAATAACCCTTCCATTCATTCACATAAAGCACTCAATTGTAATCTGATGCATGTTCAAATGAAATAAAACCATTACCATTTCATAATTATAAATGAGGACTTGCTCTTGAGTACTTTCCGTTCTTTTTGCTTATGCCCGGCAGCCAAAAAAACAGCGTGAGTCAACTGTGTGTCAGTTAAGTGGAGATGGAGCCACAGCACATTGTGGCATCATGTGTGCATCATCACCATCCTGCAACATCCCTTTTTCTTCCTCTGTGGTATTAGGCTCTGCAGTCCCCCCCACCCCCCCCTTTTTCTCCTCTCCACGCTGCATACTTCTCACAGAACACCTTGGCTACCAGGCAACTAAATATAGTGAGTGGTGCAGACAGGCTTGGCCGTATAACGAATGGCAAGGAAGGCGGGGCGGGAGCAGCGATAGCACGGGCACGGCGGCGCAAACCGTGACAGAAAACTGAAGCGCTCGCCTCCACGATAAAAGATAAATGCCATGCAGTAACAGAGGCAAAAAGGATATTGCATGCTGTTAAATCAAATTATTCCATTTCTAGAATATGATATATGGAATATATAATATCCAGTACTTGGTATTCTTCAGACATTGGCACGCAGCAAATGGCATGCAGCTTGTACACGCAACATCAAATACCATGCAGATATAGCTCAAGGGGGAGGGGGGGGGGTTGTGCAGCATAGGGATGAGCAATCTGATTGTATGGGCTTTGACATTAGGGTCTTTCTTTTTGTCCTTCATTTTACGTTCTTGCTGTAAGTTGCCAATTAAAAATGACTGCTTCTGAATTAAAGTGCAAAACGAGCTCACCTGCTCCCGTTTTAGGTCTTAAACGTTACAAACTGCTCATACGAGGGTACACGCATCTAACTAAGTAAGTAAGTAACTGACATTTCTCTGATGTACATTTGTCCAATGTCAAATTCATTATAGTTTCCTCTTTCACAGAAATTAATTTTACGATTAAACTAAGAGTTCAAAGACGACTTAATTGGTTCAACTTTACCATGACGATAACAATATCACCATATTTTCCGCGACTTCCATATCAAAGTATATACCGTATTTTCTGGACTATAAGTCGCACAAGGCCAAAAATGCATCATTAGGTAAAAAAAACATACATAAGTCGCTCTGGAGTATAAGTCGCAGGAACAGCCAACCTATGAAAAAAAGTGGGACCTGTAGTCCGGAAAATACGGTAATTTAACAAGGAAATGAAACCAACAACAGCAAAAAAAAAAAAAAAACTATCAATTTTACAAGAATGAAGTGAAAATATAATCTAATTTGTGCAATTTTAGTAGCAGAAAGTTTGATATTAAAGTCCTAATATTATGAAACACAAACAAAACAACAAATAAAGTTGCAATTTTTGGAATATTAACTGCGGGAAAACGTATAGCGTATTTTCTGGACTATAAGTCGCCCCAGAGTATAAGTTGCATAAGGCCAAAAATGCATCATTAGGTAGAAAAAAAACATACATAAGTCGCTCTGGAGTATAAGTCACAGGAACAGCCAACCTAGGAAAAAAAGTGCCACTTATAGTCCGGAAAATACGGTAATTTAACAAGGAAATGAAACCAACAACAGCAAAAATGAAAAAAAACTATCAATTTTACAAGAATTAAGTGAAAATATAATCTAATTTGTGCAATTTTAGTAGCAGGAAGTTTGATATTAAAGTCCTAATATTATGAAACACAAACAAAACAACAAATAAAGTTGCAGTTTTTGGAATATTAACTGTGGGAAAACGTATACCATATTTTCTGGACTATAAGTCGCTCCGGAGTATAAGTTGCACAAGGCCAAAAATGCATAATTAGGTAGAAAAAAAACATACTGTACATAAGTCACTCTGGAGTATAAGTCGCAGGAACAGCCAACCTATGAAAAAAAGTGCCACTTATCGTCCGGAAAGTACGGTAATTTAACAAGGAAATGAAACCAACAACAGTAAAAATGAAAAAAAACTATCAATTTTACAAGAATGAAGTGAAAATATAATCTAATTTGTGCAATTTTAGTAGCAGAAAGTTCGATATTAAAGTCCTAATATTATGAAACACAAACAAAACAACAAATAAAGTTGCAGTTTTTGGAATATTAACTGTGGGAAAACGTATACTATATTTTCTGGACTATAAGTCACCCCAGAGTATAAGTTGCACAAGGCCAAAAATGCATAATTAGGTAGAAAAAAAACATACATAAGTCGCTCTGGAGTATAAGTCGCAGGAACAGCCAACCTAGGAAAAAAAGTGCCACTTATAGTCCGGAAAATACGGTAATTTAACAAGGAAATGAAACCAAAATGAAAAAAAAACTATCAATTTTACAAGAATAAAGTGAAAATATAATCTAATTTGTGCAATTTTAGTCGCAGAAAGTTTGATATTAAAGTCCTAATATTATGAAACACAAACAAAACAACAAATAAAGTTGAATTTTTTGAATATTAACTGCGGGAAAACGTATACCGTATTTTCTGGACTATAAGTCATACAAGGCCAAAAATGCACAATTAGGTAGAAAAAAACATACATAAGTTGTGGCGTATTTTAGCTTCTTTAGCTTTACTTTGTCTCCTTGTTTAATAATAATAATAATAATAATTAAAATTAAAAAAATAATAATAACAATAGCTCGCTCTGATGGTTAATTACACATTTTTTGACTGATGAGATTTTCACTCCGGAGCAATTTATAGTCCAGAAAATACAACCAATGTAATATGAATTATTAAAAGGATTGGCAGAAAAGTGAACGTTGGATCAGTGTTAATGAAGTATTGAATTCATGGATTAATTTGCAAGTACCTGAAGACACATAATACATTTTGGCCCTCTGCCATTGTTACCCATAAAACAGAGTCTCCTTAAATGATTATAAACTTGTTACTTTAAGAGATGAAACGTGATCCACAAAGCAACAAAGCCCAGCATCTGTAAAGAATGCCCGCTATTCCGGTATAAGTCATCAAATATTCGACAATGTAATCGAAGAACGCATAACACGGGTGCCGTTCATCTGCTTGCATGTACAATATCTCGAAAATGTCCTTCACTACAACGATCCGCTCATTGGAGAAACGGTGCGAGTGAATTAGTCGTTAAATTGATCCTCCAATGTCACTTTAAGACTCAATCAGCCATAACTAAACTAATTAAAAGGTCCTCATCGGGGCACTCACCCAGAACCCCGAGACGATAGTTGATTGTGATGACAATGACGTTGCCGTAGCTGGAAAGGATGCTGCCATCAATCATGTTGCCGGTACCCTCCATGAAGGAGCCGCCGTGAATGTAAACCATGACCGGCTTTAGCCCGTTCTCGTCGTGGATATCTGCAAATATGACAGGAAAACACAGACAAAGCTTAGAATTTGGACATTAACGCTACTGATACAACCACACTGCTGGTCCATAACGCTTTTTACATAATTACTGTTTTTACATAATTAACAGCATCAGAACAGCAGGACACGCTCCAGCAAATACAAATAGACATTCTGTAGACAGTGAAAGGGTGAAGGAAAATACATTTCTGGGAATCACAATAGATGAAAATATGATCTGGAAACCTCATATTACAAATATACAACATAAGGTGGCCAGAAATATTTCAATATTGAACAAAGCAAAATTTGTTCTTAAATCAGAAATCACTCCACACTCTTTATTGATCTCTGGTTCTACCATATCTTACTTATTGTGTGGAAATATGGGCTAATAACTATAAAAGCAATCTTCACTCGCTAAATGTACTGCAAAAAAAGGCCAGTAAGGATAATTCATAATACCGCCTACAGAGAACATACTAAGTCCTTATTTCTAAAATCACAAATACTTCAACTTGCTGATATAGTTCATCTTCAAACAGCTAAAATAATGCATAAGGCTAAAAATAACCAATTAGCTAAAAATGTCATCCAATACTTCTCTACAAGAGAGGAGAAATATGATCTCAGGGAAGAACTACATTTGAAACACTTATATGCTAGGACTACGTTAGCGTTAGCATAGCATTTCAGTATGTGGAATCAAACTATGGAATGGATTGAGTAAGGAAGTCAAACAATGCACAACGATGAGCCAATTCAAGAAACAATACAAGCAGTTGATGTTTGCAAAATTAAATTAAATTAAATTAAATTAAATTAAATTAAATTAAATTAAATTAAATTAAATTAAATTAAATTAAATTAAATTAAATATTAGGAAAGCAGGAAGTGAACAAATTTATAATAAATTATATAATTTATTTTATAATTTTATTTTATTTTATTTGAACATTTAATTTAATTTATAAAATAAAATAAAATAAAATAAAATAAAATAAAATAAAATAAAATAAAATAAAATAAAATAAAATAAAATAAAATAAAATAAAATAAAAAGTGAAAAAAACACAACTTAAATTATATTAGGAAAGCAGGAAGTGAACAAATATAACAGTACCAGATGGCGGGGTACGATTTAATAAGCTTTGCTTCTTCCTACTCCTTTTGGACATGTGGAACTGGGAACTGATTATGTGATGCATTCAATTGTAATCTGATGCATGTTCAAATGAAATAAAACCATTAACATTACCATACTATATTTGGCATGAAATAATTATAATGAAGCCATTTTGTCAGAGGCCGTTATGTCTATGGGAGTTTCACTTGTTACGTCTGAGGTCGTCGTGTCTAAGGGAGTTTAGTCTGACTCTGTTTTGTCTGAGTCAGTTATGTCTGCTGCGGTTATTTGTGAAGCTGTTTTTTTTTCTGGTGCCGTTAAAGTATGTCTGAGGGAGTTTCCTCTGAGTCTGTAATGTCAAAGGGAGTTTCATCTGCTGTGGTTAGTTCTCAAGATGTTTTGTCAGAGGTTGTTTCAGTCCCAGGGAGTTTTTGTTTGAAGCGTTCTTGTCTGAAGCCGTTATGTCAGATGGTGTTTCCTCCAAGTCTGTTATGTCTGAGGGAGTTTGGTCTGAGGCCATAGTGTTTAAAGGACTTTGGTCTGGGTCTGTCGTGCCCACTGTGGTTAGTTCTGAAGCCATTTTTCCAAGGAGTTTCCGCTGCCAGTTTTCTGATGCTGTTTCTATGACTCTGCTATGTCTAAGGGAGTTATGTCTAAGGGAGTTCCGTCTGACTCAGTTTCATTTGAGTCAGTTATGTCTGCTACGGTTATTTCTGAAGTTGTTTTATCCGATGCCGTTATGTTTGAGCAAGAGTCTGTTATGTCTGAAGTTGTTAGTTTGTCCAAAGGAGTTTTTGTCTGATGCCGTTATGGTTAAGGGACTTTTGTTTGAGTCTGTTATGTGTGAGGATGTTTCCTCTGAGTCTATTATGTCTGAGGGAGTCCAAGGAGGTTCCTCTGCCAGCTTTCTGGTGCTGTTACGTCAGAGGAAGTTTTCTCTGACTCTGCTATGTCTAAGGGAGTTATGTCTAAGGGAGTTATGTCTAAGGGAGTTCCGCCTGTTTCATTTGAGTCATTTATGTCTGCTGTAGTTATTTCTGAAGTCGTTTTATCCGATGCCGTTATGTTTGAGCGAGGTTCCTCTGAGTCTGTTATGTCTGAAGTTGTTAGTTTGTCCAAGGGAGTTTTTGTCTGATGCCGTTATGGTTAAGGGACTTTTGTTTGAGTCTGTTATGTGTGAGGAAGTTTCGTCTGAGTCTGTTATGTCTAAGGAAGTTTGGTCTGAGGCCATAGTGTTTAAAGGACTTTAGTCTGGGTCTGTCGTGCCCACTGTGGTTAGTTCTGAAGCCATTTTTCCAAGGAGTTTCCTCTGACTCGGTTTCATTTGAGTCATTTATTTCTGCTACGATTATTTCTGAAGTATGAGTGAGGAAGTTTGGTCTGAGGAAGTTTCGTCTGAGGGAGTTTGGTCTGAGGCCATTGTGTTTAAAGGACTTTGGTCTGGGTCTGTCGTGTCCACTGTGGTTAGTTCTGAAGCCATTTTTCCAAGGAGTTTCCTCTGTCAGTTTTCTGAAGCTGTTACGTCAGAGGAAGTTTTCTCTGACTCTGCTATGTCTAAGGGAGTTATGTCTAAAGGAGTTCCATCTGACTCAGTTTCATTTGAGTCAGTTATGTCTGCTGCAGTTATTTCTGAAGTCGTTTAATCCGATGCCGTTATGTTTGAGCGAGGTTCCTCTGAGTCTGTTATGTCTGAAGTTGTTAGTTTGTCCAAGGGAGTTTTTGTCTGATGCCGTTACGGTTGAGGGACTTTTGTTTGAGTCTATTATGAGTGAGGACGTTTCCGTTTGAGTCTGTTATGTTTGAGGGAGTTTGGTCTGAGGCCATAGTGTTTAAAGGACTTTGGTCTGGGTCTGTCATGTCCACTGTGGTTAGTCCTGAAGCCATTTTTCCAAAGAATTTCGCCTGCCAGTTTTCTGATGCTGTTACGTCATAGGAAGTTTTGCTATGTCTAAGGGAGTTATATCTGACTCTGTTTCATTTGAGTCAGTTATGTCTGCTGCGATTATTTCTGAAGTTGTTTTATCCGATGTCCTTATGTTTGAGCGAGATTCTTCTGAGTCTGTTTTGTCTGAAGTTGTTAGTTTGTCCAAGGGAGTCTTTGTCTGATGCCGTTATGGTTAAGGGACTTTTGTTTGAGTCTGTTATGTGTGAGGAAGCTTCGTCTGAGTCTGTTATGCTTGCTGCGGTTAGTTCTGAAGCTGTTTTTTCCAAACCTGTTAGGGAGTTTCCTTTTGAGTCTGATACCATTATGTCCAAGGGGGTTTCATTTGAGTTCATTATGTCTGGTGTGGTTAGTTCTGAGGCTGTTGTCAGATAGAGTTTCCTCCAAGTCTGTTATATCTGAGGAACTTTGGTCGGAGTCTGCTAAGTCTGAGGCCGCTAAGCCCAAGGGAATTTCGTCTGAGTCAGTTATATCTAAGGAAGTTTCTTCTGAGTCTGTTGCATCTGATGCAGTTCTTCGGAGTCTGTTACATCTGCGTCTGTTATGCATGAGGGAGTTTTGTCCGAGTCTGTTATGTCTGAGGTCCTTAGTCTGAGGGACTTTTGTTTGTTTTTGTTACATTTGTTTGAGTCTATTACATCTTGAAGCGGTTAATTTTTTCGCCGTTTTGTCGGAGGCTGTTATGTCCGAGGCAGTTTATTCTGAGTCCAGTATGTTTGAGTCCGTTATGTGCTAGGTAAGATGCAGTTATTTCTGAATCAGTTTTGTCTAATATTGTTATGACTGAGGGATCATTTTCTCAAGAAATCTAGAGTTCTGTTTTTTTTTTAAATACCATTATAAAATTGATGTTAAAACTATAAACCAAACCCTCCAAAACATACCACAGATAATTGTAGAACCAAAGCTAGTTTTTAGTCGTATCATTTTAACATGACGACACGGAGTTGCTTGAAACAATTCTGCAGACTGATAAGAATTGTCAATCGCTTTAAGCTGGCAATCTCCCCATCTGTCTCCTCTCCAGTTCTGCCTGTTTGGTCCTGTTGTGTAATTTGCAGTTAAAGCAGTTGTGATTAAGACTGCTGATTAGTCAATATGTGGGCGGTGATTATAAACGCTTCTGCACTAAAGCAAGGTAAAAGGAGAACCTTGAAGTGGGTCATCACTTAACATATCCATTGGAAGCATTTGGTCGGTACTGGAAAAGAATCATTGGGTTTTTTGGTCTTGGTGTAAAGTTTAATTTATACTTAATATGGAAATTTGGGAGAAAACAGAGTACCTAAAAAAAAAAACCAATGAGATGTCCAATGGAAAACCAAACCCAGATCTTGCCAATCTTTTGACTGTGTGGCAGTCTTTTGACATGCTAACTACTAGCTCTTCCTTTCTTTCATAAAGGGTAGCCTATGCTGAATGAACTAGCTGACTATTTGACCTCAAATTGACCTGTGTAGGCTACAGTATCGTCCAGTAATAATTAAGTTTTGGTGTGTGACCCTGAAAGTATTGGAAGGAGAGCTGGCATCGGTTCTGGCCACCCACGTTGGGGTAGAAAATGGAGGGATGGATTGAAATGCATAAGAATATATTTATATTTAGAACGTTATTTTGTAACTCTGACTTACATACAGTTTTACTTTTTTATAAAAAAATATTTATTAAATTAATTAAAATTTATTTATTTATAAAAAAATATTTATTAAATTTTATTTATTTTGTTAAAAAAGTTGACTACAATATTACAATATTTACTATTTACAATTTAGTATCATACCCTGTGAAAATGTAAAAGATCGTGATAAAAAAAATGTAACTATTATATTAACTATTATATATATTATTATATATATTATATTCTGTAAGACCAAGCTCCAAATCTGGTGAGACAGGGCATTTCAATTCAATTCAAGAAACAATACAAGCAGTTGATGTTTGCTAAATACAAGGATGAAGAGTCTTGAACCAGTCATGATGTGCTATATATATCACTATATTGACACTTACTATGGTACCCATTATGTCATTGGATGCTCATATCACCTCCTATTTCGGTATGAGGTACATTATTTAAAAAATAAATAAAAAAAATTAAAAAAAAAAACTTAAACTGTATTATGGAAAGCAGGAAGTGAACAAATGTAACAGTTACTGATTGTAAAAGTACCAGATGGAGGGGTAGGATTTAATAAGCTTTGCTTCTTCCTACTCCTTTTGGGCATGTGGAACTGGGAACTGATTATGGGATGCATTCAATTGTAATCTGATGCAAGTTCAAATGAAATTAAACCATTACCATTACCATAAGTGTACTGTGTAGAATTGTGAATGGTCAAAACCAAGTCAACGACATAATATTGGACTAGAAACACTTGTATCTGTTTTAAACTTGACAAGAAGGATTTGCAAAGTTTTCAACCTGAAAGGACAGGAACGCTATTTCCTTGCGATCGTCCACGACATAAAACAGCGGGACACAAGAAAGCAACAGTGACAGGCTATTAATCACTGATGTGCCGTCGGTGAGTGCCTCCGCTTTACTAATGTCCCTGCATCTATTTTACATTCCCCAAGCAAGGTGGCGGCGGGGACAGCATGGAGCCTTGGGGATGAGGTGCGGCAAGAAGCAACCTCCAGGCTGGACCGGCGTTCTGTGAATTCTGTAAATAAATTGCACACACGGTGCGCAGTGCAGCAGTATAGCTAGCTCCTGTTTGTCATGCACTCGCACATTAAGAAGAGGTCCAGCCGAGCGGGTGTGGGCAGCAGAAACAACCTTGAAGCAGCAGACGAACATAAAACAAAAATGATGCCATTAAGTTGTCATCAGCTCGAACTGATATGATGCTTGCTGCAGGCCGCAACAGTCTCCGAGGAAACCCATCAAACCGGGTCGGTTGTTCATTCGTCCAATTGACTTCGGCATTCGTCATTTACCCTACCGTTATATTGCTATACAGTAAAGTCTTGTTATATCGATATCGGTTATATCGATAGTACTGCTTATTACGATACTATTTTCATTTCCCGGCAAATTTCTAGTCTTTTATGATATAATTAGTTCCGGTTAGTACGATACCCGGTTATTACGATAATCCGGTTACTACAATGCCCTTTTCATCTCCCGCCAGCCAATTTGGTCTGCTTATATCGATACAAAAGCAGCTTAAAGCTGAATCAATATTTGCTTAAGGATTTCAATACCACCATTAGCGAAATCTGTAAACGGCGTATTGTTTGATTTTCGACTAACACCGTTTCGGCTTTTCCACCGACGGACGGTAATTAGAGGATTACAGGTAATTAATATGAGGTAAGTATTAAACAATCTTTGAAGTAAAGGAGTAAATATTTGTATAATTTAGAGGGAAGATTCAGTGAATAGACTTAGTGTTTTCATGACGAGGATGATGAGGATGAAGAACCAACTGACATAGCATACACAACTATTCAAACGAAGACACAAGCGTACAAATACATGTATTTAATTGTGTTGTATTCAGATATCTTTTTATCGCCTGCAATAATCACTGTTTTTCATATGTACATGCTGGCGTTCGTGGTTTCTCTCGTGTGTATAGAACAATGTCGAGTGCCTTATTGCCCACGTTTATCGGATATATGGATAGTCCGGTTATATCGATATTTTTTCCGACTCCTGAGAATATCGATATAACGAGACTTTACTGTATTGCTTTTATTTCCTATAGAGAGGCCCAAGAGTCATTTAAGTACACATTACCTATAGGACAGGTCTATAACTTGTATAGGGCGGGTATCGGGACATGAAGTCATCATCAGACTTTTATGTACGGAATGTTCTATTTGGATCCTTCACCATAATCAATAAATTGCACGGTAAATAAAACCATTTTGCCGGCCGTGATAAATTGACATGCGTGCTTGTGGGCGCTAGCGAGTGTACACACCGAGTAAGCAAACGCAAATGGGTGATTCTCCTGGGCAAATGATAGTATTCACATCCCATCCATCCATTTTCCTCCGCTTATCCGGGTCCGGGTCGCAGGGGCAGCAGTCTTAGTAGGAAAGTCCAGACTTCCCAGTCCCCGGCCACCTCCTCCAGCTTCACCGGGAGGACACCAAGGCGTTCCCAGGCCAGCTGTGAGACATAGTCCCTCCAGCGTGTCCTCGGTCTGCCCCGGGGCCTTCTCCCGGCTGGGCATGCCCGGAACACCTCACCTGGGAGGCATCCGGGAGGCATCCGGACTAGATGCCTGAGCCACCTCAACCGACTCTCGATGTGAAGGAGAAGCGGCTCTACTCTGAGCCCCTCCCGGATGGCTGAGCTCCTCACCCTATCTCTTAGGGTGAGTCCAGCTACCATACGGAGGAAACTCATTTCAGCCGCCTGTATCCGCGATCTCATTCTTTCGTTCATGACTCAAAGTTCATGACCATAGGTGAGGGTGGGAACATACGTAGATCGACCGGTAAATTGAGAGCTTTGCCCTCCGGGTCAGCTCTCTTTTCACCACGACGGTCCGGTACAGCGACCGCATTACTGCCGAGGCTGCACCGATCCGTCTGTCGACCTCACGCTCCCACTTTCCCTCACTCGTGAACAAGACCCCGAGACACTTAAACTCCTCCACCTGGGGCACGACCTCATTCCCAACCCGGAGGGAGCACTCCACCCTTTTCCGACTGAGAACCATGGTCTCTGATTTGGAGGTACTGAGTCTCATCCCAGACGCTTCACACTCAGATGCAAACCGTCCCAGTAAACGCTAAAGGTCACAGCCCGAAGAAGCCATAAGAACCACATCATCTGCAAATAGCAGAGATGAGATGTTAAGGCCCCCGAACTGGACTCCCTCAACACCTTGGCTGCGACAAGAAATTTTGTCCATGAAAATTGTGAACAGAATCGGTGACAAAGGGCAGCCTTGGCGGAGGCCAACGTTTACCGGAAACAGGCTCGACTTACTACTGGCAATGCGAACCAGACTCCTGCCCCGTTTGTACAAAGACCGGAGAGCACCCACGAGGGACACGGTCGAATGCCTTTTCCAGATCCACAAAACACATGTAGACTGGTTGGGCAAACTCCCATGCACCCTCAAGCACCCTTGTGAGGGTGTAGAGCTGGTCCAGTGTTCCACGACCAGGACGAAAACCACATTGGACCTCCTGAATCAGAGGTTCGGCCAACGGCCATACCCTTCTCTCCAGCACCCTGGAATAGACTTTCCCAGGGAGGCTGAGGAGGCTGAGGAGGCTGAGGAGGCCCGAGAGTCATTTAAGTACACATTACCTATAGGACAGGTCTATAACTTGTATAGGGCGGGTATCGGGACATGAAGTCATCATCGGACTTTTATGTACGGAATGTTCTTTTTGGGTCTGTCACCATAATCAATAAATTGCACGGTAAATAAAACCATTTTGCCAGCCGTGATAAATTGACATGCGTGCTTGTGGGCGCTAGCGAATGTACACACCGAACAAGCAAACGCAAATGGGTGATTCTCCTAAAAGGGCAAATGATTTTTGAATTGCATAAACACGATCTGATGTCCATTTTAGCCTATTTGCGCATTGTCATTTGTGACAAAACGTTTATGACAAAGACAATGGAATGAATCAAATAGAATGATGAAACTGTTGTGAAATCTGACACCTCACTGTGCACCAAACATATTTTGGTGCAACTAAAAAATATGTACACTCATTAAACGTAAATGTAATACTGTCATTATGATTTTCATTTAAGTGCAATTATTTTCATTGGGGTGTTTTTGTTTGTATATTTGATTATGTTGTTCATTCATTTGTTTATTTTCTACCGCTTTTTCCTCACAAGGGTCGCGGGGGTGCTGGAGCCTATCCCAGCTGTCTTCGGGCGAGAGGCGGGGTACACCCTGGACTGGTCGCCAAACAACCATAGACAAACAACCATTCACACTCACATTCATACCTATGGACAATTTGGAGTCGCTAATTAACCTAGCATGTTTTTTGGAATGTGGGAGGAAACTGGAGAACATGCAAACTCCAGGGTGGAATTGAACCCTGGTCTCCAAGCTGTGAGGCCTACATGCTAACCACTCGTCCACCATGCAGACGATTATGTTGTTGTTCCAATTAAAATGTTAGAAATGTTCAGAAATTAAAGTTTACTGCATTTGATACGGGGTACTTGCAATATTATACCAAGTACAGTGTTCCCTCATGAAGTGAGTACACTTTTGCGAATTCGCAGTTTCGCAGAATTGTTTTAGTGCCATTTCAGTGATTTTTAAAATGAATTGTACAGTGTAAGAACAGTTAGCTGGCCATTTGAGAAGAATTGCATTGTGGCAAGTTGAGTGTTGTAATCTTCCGTATTCTTATTGTCTTCCTGCTGTAGTCATGGCATGCTAGCTAGCAAACAGTAAACAATAACCAACCGTACGATTTTGAACGCTGCATGGCCGCCGGTATTGAACAGAACAGAACAATACCCACAACGCAGAAAAAACGCTGTGTACAAAAATGCCAAAAGAAGCCAAGCTGGACCCGTGGACCGAAGGAAGGCAGAAGCAACACATCCGGAACCCCGGAAACACCGAAGCAAGGCAAATTTAAATTTTGAGAGAGAACTGTGAGGACATGTTAATGCCTGTTTGAGAAAAGCGTATATAGTGTATTGGAGGCATTTTACAGCTTTAAAACGAATATAATAATGGTACACAAATACAGTTGACTACTTTGCTTATTTCACATATTGCAGGCTATTTTGGGACGCTATCCCCCGCAATAAACGAGGGAACACTTATCAGTACATTCATGAAAAAAAGGTCTCGACTTTACTGAAAATAAGATGATTCATACTCAACTTCGACTTTGCAGATTATTTTGGAGTCTGACTATTGATTTATTTAATACAGGGGTCTCAAACACGCGGCCCGCGGGCCAAATGTGGCCCGCAGGACACTAGTTTGAGGCCCCCGCCTTGATATGAAACTTTAATGTTAAACCCAGAAAAAATTATTACGTTTGATTAATGTTCATGTTAAAGGTTAAATAACTGTTAATAGTTATCCTCCCTATCCGTGTGGAAGTGGTAAGTTTTTGGCTATTTAAGTTTAAAGGAAATAACTTGAAGGCTACCGTTTAGGTCGCTAGCTCTCTAGTTTGCGAGTTAGCATGTGTCTCAAGACCCTGCAGTTGCGCAATATGTTGTAAATAAAAAAAGTATAAATGTGACTATAGTCGTGTTTTGTCATGTCTACAGGGCTCTAATAATGCTTTGTTCATTTTAATCTGAAAAAAATCATTTGTCTACCCACCAACTATATGTGCTTTCTTAAGTTTTTATTATTTGCTGCTATATTATTATTATTATTATTATATTTATTTTTTTATTACTGATTGATTGATTTTCTTTATTCTTGATTTGTATTTATTTTTCATCTTATTTTGTGTAGAAAAATAAAAAGTAAGATATTTGAGAAAAAAATCGGAACCAAAGCAAAGTTTATTCATTTTTCTGTTTTTATTTAATAAATGCGTTTTTTTTTTTTTTTTGGAAAACCTGATGCGGCCCAGCCTCGCCCAGACCCTAGCTCCAGTGGCCCCCAGGTAAATTGAGTTTGAGACCCCATATTTAATAAAAGCTGACGTTAGTCACTCATGACTGGCAAGGAGCAATGGCAATCATTCGATTGGGTTCATTAAAAAACATTAATACAGCAGAACATCGCATTTTGTACGTCATGGTTTCAACAGAGTTCAATGTTTGACAAAAACGATTACCTTTATCGTACAGCCAAACATTAGGCTAACAAACTAGTCTGTTTTCCCGCGTATCCATCGTCCAAACAAATAATTAGTCCAGTCCAACATGGCTGTTAGCATGCTCCCAACTCGGGATTAGTTAGAGTGTTGTTTTCAGATAAATTTGAACTCAGGTTCATTTTTAGAATTTACAGCTTCAGCAATTAATCAGTGATTAATCCATTGTCCAATTAAACGACAACTATTTTGGTATTGGATTCATTGGTTTTTGCTGGTTTAAAAATGTAAATCCATACATTTTCTACCGTTTATCCCAGCTGTCTTCGGGCGAAAGGCGGGGTACACCCTGGACTGGTCTCCAGCCAATCACAGAGCAGATATATCCAAACAACCATTCACACCACAAATAGCCTCCGACTTTTACTTAGTCAGTTTTGACTTTGGAAAACAGTGATGGACATTTTTGCCGTTTTTCCGATATGTTGTGGACCAAACCACTTATTTGTGTTCGGTTCATATTGATTTGGTCCATTCAGGGGCATAACCAATTTCTCGATTAATTTAAACAAGCTTCAGATTAATCAGCCAGGACAATAACAATTAGTTGCAAGCCTGAATTAATTGGTGAGTTCCATGCAGTCTGCAGTCCCAGGATTTACTGATTCAATAAATAAAGTATAGCACGGAGAACCAAAGTCAACTGTTCTGTTTTTCTGACTTTGATTTATACGAAGAATAAAAATATATGCTGTCTTTTGTTGGATAAAGGATCACAATGATTTGGAATCATAATCTCGATATAAAGTATGTGTTGTCATTCAGTGTGACATGCTTCTATAATCACAGACGCACATCATTCAATTGCTTTCCCTTCTTCAGACACAAGGCTGCTTTTATCGCCCTAAATCCCTCATGTGATGACAGGCTACAGGCTGAAACATCAACATTATGCCTGGCCTGTGTCAGGTGCACCGGTATTTCAATAAGTGAGATACGGATTTCTCGTTGTGCTGATTTTGTTCTTACAGCCCTGACAGGCGATAAAACATACACAGCTAAATGTGGCTCAGGTGTAACACGGCACTCGAAAAACAGGTCCTGGTTACTGCAGAAGTTGGGTATTTAATAGACCTTAAAAGGAAACCAAATTTTTTTGTAGCTTAAGGAATGGACTGCTGGTTTTGAAAACCTGCTCATGACCATAAGCGATGTTCGGAACGTACATATAGTAAAGTCTCATTATATCAAATCGGTTATAACGAATTACTACTTATTACAATACTATTTTCATTTCCCGGCAAATTTCTAGTCTTTTATGATATAATTAATTCCGTTAGTACGATACCCGGTTATTATGATAATCCGGTTACTACGATGCCCTTTTCATCTCCCGCCAGCCAATTTGGTCTGCTTATATCGATACAAAAGCAGCTTAAATCAATCTTTGCTTAAGGATTTCAATACCAAAAAAAGAACACGGCGAACGGCTGCTTCCAGTCAACTTTATTTTTCACACTTCCACCACCAGAGCGCAGCACACACACCGATTCCCGCACTTCCTGGTTCACAGGTCATGCTCAACCCGCCCCACATAGCTGGCCAAACACATGCCTGCAACAGAAGAACCAACTGACATAGCATACACACCTATTCCAACGAAGACACAAGAGCACAAATACATGTATTTAATTGTGTTGTATTCAGATATCTTTTTATCGCTTGCAATAATCACTGTTTTTCATATGTACATGCTGGCGTTCGTGGTTTTAAATCCTTAAGCAAAGATTGATTTAAGCTGCTCGACATTGTTCTGTACTATAGAACAATGTCGAGTGCATTATTACCCACTTTTAATGCAGTTCGGCGCAGGATCGGATATATGGATAGTCCGGTTATATCGGTATTTTTTCCGACTCCCGAGAATATCGATATAACGAGACTTTACTGTATATCGACCAGTAAATTGAGAGCTTTGCAGCTCTCTCTTGATGCAGAGTCCACACCGAAAGGACAAGATCGTACGTTGAAGGTATTTGCTCAATTTTGCTAGCTAAAAATAAAAGCTAAAACAAACACATAGTCTCACACTTACACACTTAAGATACTTAAAAAACGGACTAACGTGACAACTAACAGTTAAGATCGAAACATCGGGTACGCATATGACAGCTTGCTTTGCAACAAAAGAAAAGCAGAATGTTCCAAACTCCTTCATGTCCCAGGGAACAAACGAAAGCAGAAACGCCACGAAAAAAGCGGTTCAAGCAAGGGCAGTGGCAAAAGCTTATTGGTCCAGGACTCCAGCCTCTTACACAATCTTGAGTGTATAAAAAACCGGGCAGGGAAAGGAAGGGCGCTTTTTGCAGCTGCGCTGTAATAAGACCCGCTTACTTGTAGGCATACAGGGACTGTAATAAGACACGCTTACTTGTAGGCATACAGGGACTGCAGATAAGCCTGGAAGTCTGTATTAGGTATTGTTGTTAGGAATAAACAATCTGGTTCTCATTCTTTGATTTGGTTCTTTAAGATTCCCTTATCATCTATTCGAAACCCACTTAGAGTCCTCCGGGGGAGGATTTCTACAACGTCAAAAGGATATATTAGTCATGTATTAAGATGCTAATGGTAAAAATAACATGGTGTGTGTAATATATAACATGGGTATGATATCTACAGTATGTATGATTCTGATGTCAACTATTAGTCATATGTAAACAGTATACATTATACATGCCTTCCTGCAGGCCAACATATGTATTTGTATCCATTGGCTGTATAATGTCAACTGTATGCATCGGGACAATCAGGAGGACCAGAACCGGCTGACGTTCACAAGATAATCAAAAAAGCCAAGAGTAGAAGTTCAAACGACCCAGGTTGATCAAAGTTTCCCAAAGACTAGTTAAGGAGGATTCTAAGCTGGAAGACAGCAAACATTTCCAGGGGAACCAGTCGCAGAGGGGATGTCTCGCTCTAAAATAAATGTAAGATGGTTCCAGACGATGGTCGCAGATGCCCCTGCAAAGGAAAGATGCCTTGATGCCCCAGCGAACAAACGAAAGGAGAAAAATCATGAAAGCGGTTCAAGCAAGGGCAGTGGCGAAAGCTGATTGGTCCAGGACTCCAGCCTCGAGTGTATAAAAGGCCGGGCAGGGACGGGAAGGGTGTTTTTTTGCAGCTGCACTGTAATAAGACCCGCTTACTTGTAGGCATAAAGGGACTGCAGATAAGCCCGGGCGTCTGTCTTAGGTATTGTTGTCAGGAATAAACAATCTGGTTTCTCATTCTATAATTTGGTTCTTTAAGATTCCCTTATCCTCTATTCGAAACCCACTTAAGAGTCCTCAGGGGGAGGATTTCTACAAGGTGAGAATTGTAGGGCAGTGGTTCTCAGTAATAAGACACGCTTACTTGTAGGCATACAGGGACTGCAGACAAGCCCGGACGTCTGTATTCGGTTGTCAGGGATAAACAATCTGGTTCTCATTCTACGATTTGGTTCTTCAAGACTCCCTTATCCTCTATTCGAAACCCACGTAAGAGTCCTCAAGGGGAGGATTTCTACAAGGTGAGAATTGTAGGGAAATGGTTCTCAGTAATAAGACCCGCTTACTTGTAGGCATACAGGGATTGCAGATAAGCCCGGACGTCTGTATTAGGTATTGTTATCAGGAATAAACAATCTGGTTCTCATTCTTTAATTTGGTTCTTTAAGACTCCCTTATCCTGTATTCGAAACCCACTTAAGAGTCCTCAGGGGGAGGATTTCTACAAGGTGAGAATTGTAGGGCAGTGGTTCTCATTAATAAGACTTGTAGGCATACAGGGACTGCAGATAAGCCCGGACGTCTGTATTAGGTATTGTTATCAGGAATAAACAATCTGGTTCTCATTCTTTAATTTGGTTCTTTAAGACTCCCTTATCCTGTATTCGAAACCCACTTAAGAGTCCTCAGGGGGAGGATTTCTACAAGGTGAGAATTGTAGGGCAGTGGTTCTCAGTAATAAGACACGCTTACTTGTAGGCATACAGGGACTGCAGATAAGCCCGGACGTCTGTATTAAATATTGTTGTTTGGAATAATTTACTTCTTTAAGACTCCCTTATCCTCTATTCGAAACCCACTTAAGAGTCCTCAGAAGGAGGATTTCTACAAGGTGAGAATTGTAGGGCAGTGGTTCTCAGTAATGAGACCCGCTTACTTGTAGGCATACAGGGACTGCAGACAAGCCTGGACGTCTGTATTAGGTATTGATGTTAGGAATAATTTGGTTCTTTAAGACTCCCTTATCCGCTATTCGAAACCCACTTAGAGTCCTCAGGGGGAGGATTTTAACACTATCTAGCCCCATTCCACCGGAGGAGACACCAAAGCATTCCCAGGCCAGGTATAAGACACAGTAACGCCAAAGTGTCCCAGGTGTACTCCGGGACCTCCTTCCGGTTGGGCATGTATTGAGCACTTCACCAGACTCTCAAGTGGCTACTCAGAACCACTCCACGACTGAATTGAGCCACCCGGCGGAGGAAACTGACTTCTGTGCAGGATCTTGACCCAAATGTTTGACTGTCGGTGAGCGTAGGGACTTAGATCGACCGGAAAATTGCAAGTTTTCCCTCCTAGCTCGGCTCTCTCCTCACCAACAGTCTACATTAGTGCAGACGCTGCGCCGATGCGCCTGTCACTCTCACACTTCATGCACAAGGCCTCAAGATACTTGAACTACTCCACTTGAGCAATGTGTTACACATAACGGAAACGTATCAGCAAAGGTCATTTTTATAGTGTCAAACTTACAAAACAGCACAAACTGTACAAGAAACACAACCATATTTAGAAATACACAGAAATAGAGGATAAAAATGTTCCTTTTCCATCCTGTCCAGGGTCACGGTTCAACTAGAGACCATCCAAGCAGTCTACACCTTGGGCTGGTCACCACCAGTCAGTCAGCTGTTTTGTATACAACTCCGCAAGGGCAGACTCTTGGTTGACACACAGCCCACAAAGCCGCCTGGCTACTGCCTGACTGCAGAAGAATGTGAAATGAGGATTAAGTCTCTCTGGACCAACATCCGTAAAAAATTGAACAACTATCCATAATAATGCGATTCAAAAATGTCAGCGCTTTTTCTGGCACTTGCCCATCGCACAACAAACAAAGGCTGCCCTTTAACCAAATCGCCTCCCATTGCTTATTCGCCCCCACCTCATCTGTTCGTCTCCATGGGTGACAAAAAATGTGGAAAAATACTTTGGTTGTGTTATTATCATGCTGAGTGGTTATGAGTTAGGAAAATGTATAACAGACTTTGGTTACTTAATAATTTTATTAACCCTCCTCTTGTGTTAGCGTCGGCATCGAACCGTTTTACATTTTAATGCATAAAAAGAATCACATAACAAACCAAAAAAATAATTTTTACTACATATTAAAATGTTCTGGTTGAAATTATGACCACTGTATTGTTGGGGTCGGTTTGGACCCGGTTATAATAATATGACTATAAAGCAATATTTGGAGCCACAACTGAAATCATACGTGTACAATTAGCCAACACAACCAGCTCATTTTCTCATCATGTAAGCTTCAGGGGATTCTCATTTTGACCGCTTTTCAGGGGATTCTGATTCTCATTTTGACAGGTTTTCAGGGGATTCTCATTTGGACCGTTTTTCACGTGATTCTCATTTTGACCAGTTTTCAGGGGGATTCTCATTTGGACCGTCTTTCAGGGGATTCTCTTTTTGACTGCTTTTAAAGGGATTCTCATTTTGACCGTTTTTCAGGGGATTCTCATTTTGATCGGTTTTCAGGGGATTCTCATTTTGACCGCTTTTCAGGGGATTCTCATTTTGGCCGCTTTTCAGGGGATTCTCATTTTGACCGTTTTTCAGGGGATTCTCATTTTGACCCTTTTTCAGGGGATTCTCATTTTGAACGCTTTTCAGGGGATTCGCGTTTTGACCGGTTTTCAGGGGATTCTCATTTTGCCCGGTTTTCATGGGATTCTCATTTTGACCGGTTTTCAGGCGATTCGCATTTTGACCGTTTTTCACGTGATTCTCATTTTGACCAGTTTTCAGGGGGATTCTCATTTGGACCGTTTTTCAGGGGATTCTCTTTTTGACTGCTTTTAAAGGGATTCTCATTTTGACCGTTTTTCAGGGGATTCTCATTTTGATCGGTTTTCAGGGGATTCTCATTCTGACCGCTTTTCAGGGGATTCTCATTTTGGCCGCTTTTCAGGGGATTCTCATTTTGACCGTTTTTCAGGGGATTCTCATTTTGATCGGTTTTCAGGGGATTCTCATTTTGACCGCTTTTCAGGGGATTCTCATTTTGGCTGCTTTTCAGGGGATTCTCATTTTGACCGTTTTTCAGGGGATTCTCATTTTGACCCTTTTTCAGGGGATTCTCATTTTGAACGCTTTTCAGGGGATTCGCGTTTTGACCGGTTTTCAGGGGATTCTCATTTTGCCCGGTTTTCATGGGATTCTCATTTTGACCGGTTTTCAGGCGATTCGCATTTTGACCGGTTTTCAGGGGATTCTCATTTGGACCGGTTTTCAGGGGATTCTCATTTTAACCGTTTTTCAGGGGATTCTCATTTGGACCGGTTTTCAAAGGATTCTCATTTTGACAAGTTTTCAGGGGATTCTCATTTTGACCGCTTTTCAGGGGATTCTCATTTTGACCGTTTTTCAGGGGATTCTCATTTTGACCGCTTTTCAGGGGATTCTCATTTTGACCGCTTTTCAGGGGGTTCTCATTTTGACCAGCTTTCAGGGGATTCTCATTTTGCCCGGTTTTCATGGGATTCTCATTTTGACCGGTTTTCAGGGGGTTCTCATTTTGACCAGTTTTCAGGGGATTCTCATTTTAACCGTTTTTCAGGGGATTCTCATTTGGACCGGTTTTCAAAGGATTCTCATTTTGACAGGTTTTCAGGGGATTCTCATTTTGACCGGTTTTCAGGGGATTCTCATTTCGACCGTTTTTCACGGGATTCTCATTTTGACTGCTTTTCAGGGGATTCTCATTTGGACCGCTTTTCAGGGGATTCTCATTTTGACCGTTTTTCAGGGGGTTCTCATTTTGACCAGTTTTCAGGGGATTCTCATTTTGCCCGGTTTTCATGGGATTCTCATTTTGACCGGTTTTCAGAGGATTCTCATTTTGACCTTCAATTTATTAATATGATTCTTTTGAGGTTCATTTGACCATTTTTGGAAATAGAAATGGAGGGGTATATGACAAAAAAAGGCCCACACCAAAAGTATTAAAACCAACATTTTCATGGATGAGGAAGCCTAAGAAGGTAACCAAGACATGAGAAATTTGATGGTAACTTATTGTTTTTAGTGTATTTTATAGCTGATTTAATACATGGGTCAAAACCGGCCCGGTAACATAAGACATGATACCAGAAAGCTAACACAAGAGGAAGGTTAAAAAGAAGAGGTGAGGTGATTTCGGGCGAGGTTGGGGATTCGTCAGACGATGCAAAATAACATGCAAAGCAGCCTCGTTTAGTCAGTATTTTACTCAAAAAGAACATTTTTATCTTGACTGGGTTAGTCAAGAGTCAAAGAGCGGATCGGGTTCAGGAAGGGGCGCATCAGAACTAGAACTGGGACTTTCTGCCATGCAATGGAGTTAGGCTTTTTGTTGGGCAAAAAGATAAAAAAAATACCTTGATGACTGCCACCATCATTACTGCTGAATTCTGCATCTTTTCTGTGAGAATTTGCTCCTATTGTTGAGGGAAGAAGAGAATAAGGGGAAGCATTTTAAGGAGGAAAAGATACGTCTGTGGTTTGACATCACATGGATGTCTTGGCACTTGAATGTGTGTCACAATTCAGAGACTAAATCAATTGAATGTCATTTGCAAGGGGACAAAAATGAATTTCAGATCAAAGCAGCAATGGGAGATGTTTGCTAACCATAGAAGTTGTTTTATTGCACCATTTAGCACATTGGCTTAAATAGGTTATATTCATTCATTCATTCATTTTCTACCGCATTTCCTCACGAGCCTATCCCAGCTGTCATCGTGCAGCCATTTCATTTATTTTATTTTATTTTATTTTATTTTATTTTATTTTATTTTATTTTATTTTATTTTATTTTATTTTATTTTATTTTATTTTATTTTATTTTATTTTATTTTATTTTATTTTATTTTATACCGCTTTTCCTCACGAGGGTCGCGGGGGATGCTGGAGCCTATCCCAGCTGTCACCGTGCAGCTATTTTATTTTATTTTATTTTATTTTATTTTATTTTATTTTATTTTATTTTATTTTATTTTATTTTATTTTATTTTATTTTATTTTATTTTATTTTATTTTATTTTATTTTATTTTATTTTATTTTATACCGCTTTTCCTCACGAGGGTCGCGGGGGATGCTGGAGCCTATCCCAGCTGTCACCGTGCAGCCATTTTATTTTATTTTATTTTATTTTATTTTATTTTATTTTATTTTATTTTATTTTATTTTATTTTATTTTATTTTTTATTTTATTTTATACCGCTTTTCGAGTGTCGCAAGGGTGCTGGAACCTATCCCAGCTGTCTTCGGTCAAGAGGCGGGGTACACCCTGGACTGGTGGCCAGCCAATCACAGGACACATATAGTCAAACAACCATTCACACTCACATTCATACCTATGGACAATTTGGAGTCGCTAATTAACCTAGCATGTTTTTGGAATGTGGGAGGAAACCGGAGTACCCGGAGAAAACCCACACATGCACGGGGAGAACATGCAAACTCCACACAGAGATGGCCAAGGGTGGAATTGAACCCTGGTCTCCTAGCTGTAAGGTCTGCGTGCTAACCACTCAACACCGTGCAGCCATTTTATTTTATTTTACTTTACTTTACTTTACCCGGAGGAAACCCACGCATGCACGGGGAGAACATGCAAACTCCACACAGAGATGGCTGAGGGTGGAATTGAACTCGGGTCTCCTAGCTGTGAGGTCTGCGCGCTAACCACTCGTTCACCGTGCAGCCCAGCCGGATTTTATTTTTTATTTTTGGAATAAATAATGAGCCTGCAGAACTTTTCATTATTAAGGGAGACAAAAAACCTTCCAAACGATTTAAATATTAATCGCATTTTGTCCATTGTTGACTCATAATTAATCACAGTTAATCTCTAGTATGGATGTAAATCTCTTTGTGGTAAACGATTTGATACGCAACTACGATTATTTCATCAAATTATATGTATATCGGAAAAAAAAACCTTCTTAATGTTTTAACTTCGACAGCGCTACAAGAACCATGTCTCTGTCATGGCTGCTCAGTACAAAAGCTATGCTAAGTCTGCGTTAAAGTTGCCAGTGACGATAAAAAACAGGAGAACAGAATATTGCTGTCACTGGAAAAGACTTCATGTTCAACTCCAGAGCTTCCTTCCTTATTTATGAGACATGAATCTGTGGACGCCGTAGCGAGGCTATGACAGCGCCGTCATCTCGGCATGGTCATTGACCCGGGCTGTAAAGTGAACTGTCTCTGTTCAAATCTGGAAGAATGGATGCCACCTAATCTGTCAAGCCACTTGAGAGGTGGTAATCGACGTAATCCCTCCCTGATCCTTGGCTGCCAAGGTATTTTGACATTACAAAAGGCCAAATGGCGGGGTAGGGTGAATCAGAGTTGAATGGCGGTGAGGGGAGCACTTAGGCCGCGATGGACAAGTCACTCCCGAACACAGCTTTTTTTTTTCTCACACCTGTCATAACCATCTGTGGGTCATTTTGATGCAACGGTAGCATATTGAATGACGGAATATACGAGTATGACTTTTTTTTATTGGGGTGGCCAAGGTGAGACCATTACTCACATAGGGGTGGCCATAAGTTGGGACCTGAAAAACGATTAGACGATCAGCCGTAATTTTGCAAGAATAAAGTAAACATTGTAAATTTGTAATTCCAAAGACACAAAACGGTTGTACAGGAAAATAATTTATAGGAAATAAGGTTGACAAAATTTTAATATGGGAAAAAAAGAATATATTATGAGATAAAATCAATATTAACATTAATAAATATTATTATTATATATTTTATTAGTAATAATTTTATTTTTAAATATATATTAAATAAATATTATTGCTATTATTATTATAAATAATAAATTAAGTATTATTATAATAATAAATAATATTATTATTTTTTAAGACAAAAGTTTAAATATTTAGCATAAAAACAGCAAAATGGAGGAAAAAAGATATAACATTATTAGATAAAATCAATAATAATATTAAGAAATATTAAAACATATTTTAATAATAATAATGTTTTAATATATATTAAATAAATATCATTGTTATTATTATTATAAACAATTTATTATTATTATTATTATTAATAGTAGTAGTAGTAGTAGTAGTAGTATTACTATTATTATTATACATAACATTATTAGACTATTTATAAATAATATTATTATTATTTAAGACGAAAGTTTAAATATTTAAAAAACAGAAAAATGGGGGGAAAAACAAAATATTATGAGATAAAATCAATAATAATATTAAATATTATTATTAAATATTGTATTAATAACAAATTAATTTTTAAATATATATTTAATAAATATTGTTATTATTATTATTATAAATAATTCTTTAATTATAATAATATTAAATAATATTATTAGATTATTAATAAATAATATTATTATTTATGACAAAGGTTTATATATTTAGCATAAAAACAGCAAAATTTGGGGAAAAGGAAAAAATATTCTGAGATAAAATCAATAATTACATTAATAAATATTATTTTAAAATATTTTATTAATAATAATTTGATTTTAAAAAATATATTAAATAAATATGATTGTTATTATTATTATACATAATTAATTAATTATTATAAATATAATAATAAATAATATTATTAGACTATTAATAAATAATATTATTATTATTTACGACAAAAGTTTAAAAATGTAGCAAAAAAAACAGCAAAATTGGGGAAAAAAGACAAAATATTATGAGATAAAATCAATAATAATATTAATAAAAATTATTATTAAATATTTTAATAACAATTTATTTTAAAATATATATTGCATAAATATTATTCTTATTATTATTATAAATAATTAATTAATATTATTATAACAAATAATATTATTAATATTTAAGATAAAAGTTTACATATTTAGAACAAAAAAACAGCAAAATGGAGGAAAAAAGACCTGAGCTGATACTGATAATGAGTTCTTGTTGTCATGTTCTGTCGTGCCGCTCTGTTAACCATCTCTTGTAGTTCACCTGCTGGCCAGCTGAGGCGGCGCCACCAGCACACGCATGTCAGCAATTAGCGCCTGGGTCCACGTCCTGGCTGCCAGATTATAATTGCTTCTTGACAGTCTACATGCTCCCCGAGCCTCTGTTTTCATGTGTTTTCAGCTCTTTTTGCTGGATCTTGGCCTGCTTGACCATTCAGCAGTCAATTGCAGTATTGCAGTATTGCAGTATTGCAGTACTGCCTCTCTTGCTGAAGCTAAAAGTTTTTTGTTTTTTTTTTTTTACTTTTTTTTGTCCTTTCCGATACTTTTTTCCTGCTTGTTTTTAGCAGTGCTTTTGGCTTTACTTTAGTATTTTTCTTGTATGTCATGATTCAGCGTTCACAATTTTTTGCACATTTTTGGTAATTTATTATTATTTTTTTTTTAAATAAGCTATTTTTTTCCACAGAAAATGCATCTCATTTAACATATAAGTCGGTAAAAAGTATGTGATGACGCAGATAAGATATACAGCATGTGTGTACTACTGTTGGGAGGCCCACATTTTTGACACGTTTATGTCTTTATGTTTTAATGTTTTCTGATTGGGAGTCCTTGAATGCACCACACAGCCATGATCAAACATTGGAGATACTTCACCCTACGATGGATGACGGATACGGTCTCGTTGTGTAATGTTTGTCGGTATCACCGCTGAAAGATGCAAAATATCCATCCATCATTAGCCATCATGGATCGTATCGTGAGATACCCTGAGATTCCCAGCCCATTCCCAGATTCCCAGCATTTTATTAGAAATGCTCAGATCAGGATTTTGGGCCTTCAAGCCTCAGATCCGATTTTAAGCCCCGATCCGATGATGAATAAGAGTAAATAATTAAAGTGAACAAATAAATAAATACCAATGATTTGTTTGCTCCGAAGTCCCGAATGCTAACCACGACATCATGGCGGATCAGTCGACACTGCTTTTTGTACAAAAACCAATAAGAGTCTCAAAGTCTCAGAGGAACTTTGGGATCCGGGGACTCTGCCGGACAACCAGGGCACTACCACCACCAACCACACTTGCCACATCTCGCCCAGAAAGAAGGCATCGGAAGTGGTGTGAAAGAAAGCAAAAGCAAGGTAAGCGCAGAGGACTTCGGGCTAGGCTAGCAGCTAGCCTACATAGGCCGGTGATTCCATATGTGATTACTAGGGATCGACCGATATGTTTATTTTTCTGATACCGATTTTTTTCCATCACCCTTAGCCGATGGCCGATTTTTAACATAAATTAAATTCAAAATTATTTAAATTATTTGTACAAATAACTGTTTACGCTGTTCATTGTTCATATTTGATGTAATCTATTTATTCTCCAATTATTATTTATTATTTATTTTTATTTTTATTTTTATTTTTATTTTTATTTTTATTTTTATTTTTATTTTTATTTTTATTTTTATTTTTATTTTTATTTTTATTTTTATTTTTATTTTTATTTTTTTATTATTACATTTACATTATTGTGAATGTAATTATTATTACATTTATTAATACATATTTATTATTATTACGCGGAAAAATATATCAGCGAACCCACGCGCGTATCGGCCGATACCGATTCAGGTCGACCCTTAGTCATTATGTCAGTAAAACAGACTACATACCTTGTTTTTATTGTCACAGAAATTTCACTAAATGATAACATCCTGGACTATCCAGCTAACCGGGCTAATTGTCATTACTAAGGATTGACCAATAAGGTTTTTTTCCGATAACGATTTTTTTCCATCACCCTTAGCCGATGGCCGATTTTGCCTGGGCCGATATTTGTGGCCGATGCTCCTTTTGCTCCCTCAATTTATATTTAAATATATATATATATATATATATATATATATAAGTTTAACATGAATTAAATTCTAAATTATTTAAATTATTTGTACAAATTACTGTTTACGCTTTTTTTATTTTATTTTTTAATTTATTTATTTTATTTTTCATTTGTTTTTTTATTTATTTGTTTATTTTTTGTCATTTTTAAATTTTTATTTTTTATTATTATATTTACATTATTGTAAATGTAATTATTATTACATTTATTATTACATATGTATTATTATTACGCGGAAAAATATATCGGCGAACCCACGCATGTATTGGCCGATACCGCAAATATCGGACCGATATATCGGCCTTAGTCATTATGTCAGTAAAACAGACTACATACCTTGTTTTTATTTTGACAAAAATTTCACTAAATGATAACATCCTGGACTATCCAGCTAATCGGGCTAACATGTTACTTACCCCCCCCCCCCCCCCCCCCTCTCTGGCACCATCAATGCTGGACTCAGCCGCCGAGCCATCAGAATTGTTGGTGACAACTTCGGCCCCCTGCCCTCTGGGAGAAGGCCCCCGAAGCCTTCTGGTCAGTCCCACAAGTCTCACACACAGCTTCATCCATCAAGCTGTCAGGGAATTGAACTCTGCCTGCTACCTGCCCATTTTGCCCAATGCCTCTGGACAATAACACATACGCTCAACAAGAACTACCTGTCATGTTATTTGCACAATCTGCCTAGTTGTTAGTTTTTTAGTTATATGTTTAAAAAAATTATTATTCTAATCTATTTGTATTGATTTTTTAATATTTTAGTCTTTTATTCTGAAATGATTACCCCTCATTGTAGTGGGAAAGAAACAATAACTCGTTTCTTTTTATGTCCTGTATTGATAGAAAATTGTCAATAATCTTGAATCTCAGATTGAATGAGGCAACTTTATCGTTAAACTTATCGTTAAACTGGTTTGTCGTGCCGGGGAACAAATCAAGCTAATCTACCGCATATTGTTGTCTTCGTACCCGTCTGCATGACATGCAGCTTTAAAAATGGGTCTCAATTTTCAAACGATTTGTAGTTCCTTAATCATCAGCTAGAATGCCAACACTCCAGGGTGCCATTGGCCTCTGTTCATTGTTTTGTAATTGTGGAGTTAAAAGATGTACCGCAGGGGTCTCAAACTCAATTTACTAGGGGGCCACTGGAGCTAGGGTCTGGGTGAGACTGGGCCACATCAGGTTTTCCAAAAAAAACAAAAAAAACGCATTTATTAAAAACAGAAAAATGAATAAACTTTGCTTTGGTTCCGATTTTCTACAAGAAAAGCTCTGATAAAACATTCCACTGTTCTCAAATATCTTACTTTTTATTTTTCTACACAAAATAAGGTGAAAAATAAATAAACAAATCAAGAATAAAGAAAATCAATCAGTAATAAATAAATAAATATAATAATAATAATAAAAACTTAAGAAACCACATATAGTTGGTGGGTAGACAAATGATTTTTTTCAGATTAAAATGAACAAAGCATTATTAGAGCCCTGTAGACATGACAAAACACGACTATAGTCACTACTTTTTTTATTTACAACATATTGCGCAACTGCAGGGTCTTGAGACACATGCTAACTCGCAAACTAGAGAGCTAGCGATCTAAACGGTAGCCTTCAAGTTATTTCCTTTCAACTTTTCAACTTAAATAGCCAAAAAATTTACCACTTCCACACGGATAGGGAGGATAACTATTAACAGTTATTTAACCTTTAACATGAACATTAATCAAATGTAATAATTTTTTCTGGGTACATGATACCATACAGCATCCATATCAAACTAACATTAAACTTTCATATCAAGGCGGGGGCCTCAAACTAGTGTCCTGCGGGCCACATTTGGCCCACGGGTCGCGTGTTTGAGACCCCTGATGTACCGTTTCTCTTGAGTCAAGTTCAGTGAATACTAAAGATACTGAAAGTAAAAACCACTCCGCCACCCACAAACAACGTTGGACCTACCATTCTCGGTGGGGACATAGACGTTCAGGTACAGGCAGTCCTCGCTCTGGTCTTGCACGTACGTTACCACCGTATCCAAGTTAGCCGTGAACCACACCGGGAGCATATCGCTGTGTAAGAAGCGATCTTCCAAAAACTGGGGGCAAACTGGAGCAAAATGAGTAGCATTCCTGATGCCTGGCCAAGACATGGGTGGTTCCGGTGCCTGGAATCTCCGTTCCCCAGTTGGGGCCAATGCATACGGAATCCCCAGATACTGTTCCACCGGTCCGAGGATCTCATTGGGTAGTGTGACTTTCACACCCCGTAACTTCCCGTAGTTGGTGGTGACTACCGGGTAATGCTGACCTTGGATTCCAACCACACAGACGGACACGAGCACGATCCAGAGCAGCAAAAAAGCCAAGGTGGGATACATCCATGAGGGGCCTCGACGAGCTGACACGCTCCTGCTGTGCTGAGCCTGGTCGGCCATGGCTGAAGTCCACCCACAGGTTCCTCACCACCCGTTACTTATTTCTCTTCCTCAAGCTGAAAGTTGCAAAATATGGCCAAATATTGCGACTTTCTCAGAATTCCCCATTCTGAGAATTCAGATGAATATCAGTTGTTGAAGCTCGGGTCCTAACATCCACACAGGAAAAGCTCAAGACACCTTAGCTCCAGTTTGATGAACGCCTGAATAAAAGAGAAAAGACACAAGGATCAGTTAAAAAGTGCTGACAAAAACAAAAACATCAGAAGTTAATCTACAGAGGTTGAATCGAGGCAACTGGCGAATGTTCACCTTCCATCCAAAAGGTTCATTTAATTAAAAAATTTAGGTGTGAGGTTTCCTTATTTTATGTTTCTAGTTGATTGTGTCCCTTTATGGGTTGGTCACTTTAGGGTTGTTGTTGTTTTGCAGCCTGACGGGTGGCAAACAACTCGTTACTGGCCACTCTTCCCGTGGAATGAGACTATCTTTGGGACAGAGATGTAATGGTAATGGTAATGGTTTAATTTCATTTGAACATGCATCAGATTACAATTGAGTGCATCCCATAATCAGTTCCCAGTTCCACATGTCCAAAAGGAGTAGGAAGAAGCAAAGCTTATTAAATCCTACCCCTCCATCTGGTACTTTTACAATCAGTAACTGTTACATTTGTTCACTTCCTGCTTTTCTAATATTTTATTTTATTTTATTTTATTTTATTTTATTTTATTTTATTTTATTTTATTTTATTTTATTTTATTTTATTTTATTTTATTTTATTTTATTTTATTTTATTTTATTTTATTTTATTTTATTTTGCAAACATCAACTGCTTGTATTGTTTCTTGAATTGGCTCATCGTTGTGCATTGTTTGACTTCCTTACTCAATCCATTCCATAGTTTGATTCCACATACTGAAATGCTATGCTAACGCTAACGTAGTCCTAGCATAGAAGTGTTTCAAATGTAGTTCTTCTTCTGTTTGAAGATGAACTACATCAGCAAGTTGAAGTATTTGTGATTTTAGAAATAAGGAGTTAGTATGTTCTCTGTAGGCGGCATTATGAATTATCCTTACTGACCTTTTTTGCAGTACATTTAGCCAGTGAAGATTGCTTTTATAGTTATTAGCTTACTTAATTACTTCAACTATATTAGGAAAGCAGGATGTGAACAAATGTAAGAGTTACTGATTGTAAAAGTACCAGATGGAGGGGTAGGATTTAATAAGCTTTGCTTCTTCCTACTCCTTTTGGACATGTGGAACTGATTATGGGATGCACTCAATTGTAATCTGATGCATGTTCAAATGAAATTAAACTATTACCATTAGTTGTTTTTCCACCAAACAATCTACTGTTATGCAGATAATTCGCCTAACTTTTTCCACCAAGGGTCACATAATGAAAAATGAAAAAATACAGCAACCACTTTGATATTGTACATTGTTGTAAAATGCCTGCTTATGTTCCCATTCTTGCTGTTTTTTGTTGACTTTTTTTTGTTAAATTATATTTCACTAATAAAACAACTGCAACAGGTCACAAATGGCCAGTTAATGACATTGGATAAGTAGGACGGACCTAAGCCTCCTGAGTTATTCAAGGACAAAAGAACTCTTTTTTTTTAGCGACCTAGAGCTATTTGCATCTTTAGTGGAAACAATATTCCTTATCAAGTCTTACAATCAGATTGCTGGCTGAGACAGAGCCCAGAATAAACAACCATTCAGCTGCTCTGTCATTCTGGCTCTGACATGGCCGCCAGAGCCGACCGTGACCAATCTAAACAATTACAATGATTCTACAAGAAATGGCGCAGCACGGTTCATAAGCACCCCAGAAGCTCTCCCTCTCGCCGCTAAAAATATGCGGCTGGTCTATTTTTGACAGAAGCCAGGTCAATCTGTGCCGGGCATACTGAGCGCTGGGGGTTTGGGTCAAAGGGGGTATTTCTTTTTGGACTAAAACGGACCATGCAGACCAGTAATGGGCAGACAAAACGCTCCACTTCTGGGAGCCTCCCGGGAGGGATTTAAAACTGCGGGCAGACGAACAAAACCACAACATCAGGGGCTAAAAGGTTCAACATGTTTTTGACTCCGCTTGATGTAATATGATGTCATGTCAAGGAATTGAACGCTGCATAGAACAGGAGATTGTCCAAATGCTTAGATGGCAACCGCCGTCTCCTACTTCATGCCGAACACTGTGTCAACAAAGCACTGCATTATTTGTCACAAAATCTTCTTGCTAGCACACTATTAAGTTGCTAACAAAACAAAAGCCAATAAAATTCAGAAATCAACCAAATATCTAGTATTTATGACCAAACTCTAGTTGATAAAAAAAGATTATGTATTAGCATGTTTTCCAGTTAATGTTGAAAATTTATAATAACATTTTGCCCCCATTCACATGCATTTTCCGATTAGCATAAATTAGCATGCATTTTTAACTCAATGTTAAAAAAAAAGGAAATCAGGCTAACAGGTTGCTAACAAACAGGTTGCTTGAATTCCTTTTCTTAACATCTAGTTTTCTATTTTGTTAGCAAGCTAACAGGTTAACTAGATGTAAAAAAAAAAATCATTTTTTTAACATCTAGTTTTCTATTTTGTTAGCAAGCTAACAGGTTAACTAGATGTAAAAAAAAAAACATTTTTTTAACATCTAGTTTTCTATTTTGTTAGCAAGCTAACAAGTTGCTAACAAAATAGAAAACTAAATGTTAAAAAAAGGAAATCAAGCAACCTGTTTGTTAGCGACCTGTTAGCAACCTGTTTTCTATTTTGTTAGCAAGCTAACAGGTTGCTAACAAAATAGAAAACTAACATCTAGTCTCTTTTGTTAGCAACCTGTTAGCTTGCTAACAAAATAGAAAACTAGATGTTAGTTTTCTATTTTGTTAGCAAGCTAACAGGTTGCTAACAAAATAGAAAACTAGATGTTAAAAAAGGAAATCAAGCATAACAAAACAGAAAACTAGATGTTAAAACAAGGAAATCAAGCAATCTGTTTGTTAGCAACCTGTTTTCTATTTTGTTAGCAAGCTAACAGGTTGCTAACAAAATAGAAAACAACCTCTGGAACAACAAATAGAAAACTAACATCTAGTTTTCTATTTTGTTAGCAAGCTAACAGGTTGCTAACAAAACACCAGACCGTACAATTCGGAAATCAACCAAATATCTAGTATTTATGACCAAACTCTAGTTGATAAAAAAAAAGGTTATATACCAAAAAAATACATTGCATAGCATAAAATTAGAGTAATTGGTGATTTGTGTTAGGAAGATCAGTGAGTGGTTAGCATGTTTTCCAGTTAACGTTGAAAGCTAATAGAAACTAACATCTAGTTTTCTATTTTGTTAGCAACCTGTTAGCTTGCTAACAAAATAGAAAACAGGTTGCTAACAAAACAACAGACCATACAATTCAGAAATCAACCAATATCTAGTATTTATGACCAAATTCTAGTTGATTAAAAAAGGATATGTACCCAAAAAATACATTGCACAGCATAAAATTAGAGTAATTGATTTGCGTTAGGAAGATCAGTGAGTGGTTAGCATGTTTTCCAGTTAACGTTGAAAATTTACAATAAAATTTACAATAAAATTTAGCCCCCATTCACATGCATTTTCCGATTAGCATAAAAGGTTCAACATGTTTTTGACTCAGCTTGATGTAATATGATGTCATGTCAAGGAATTGAACGCTGCATAGAACAGGAGATTGTCCAAATGCTTAGATGGCAACCGCCGTCTCCTACTTCATGCCGAACATTGTGTCAACAAAGCACTGTATTATTTGTCACAAAATCTTCTTGCTAGCACACTATTAGCATGCTAACAAAACAACAGCCAATAAAATTCAGAAATCAACCAAATATCTAGTATTTATGACCAAACTCTAGTTGATAAAAAAAGGTTATGTATTAGCATGTTTTCCAGTTGAAAATTTATAATAACATTTTGCCCCCATTCACATGCATTTTCCGATTAGCATAAATTAGCATGCGTTTTTAACTCAATGTTAAAAAAAAGGAAATCAGGCTAACAGGTTGCTAACAAACAGGTTGCTTGAATTCCTTTTCTTAACATCTAGTTTTCTATTTTGTTAGCAAGCTAACAGGTTAACTAGATGTAAAAAAATCATTTTTTTAACATCTAGTTTTCTATTTTGTTAGCAAGCTAACAGGTTGCTAACAAAATAGAAAACTAAATGTTAAAAAAAGGAAATCAAGCAACCTGTTTGTTAGCGACCTGTTAGCAACCTGTTTTCTATTTTGTTAGCAAGCTAACTGGTTGCTAACAAAATAGAAAACTAACATCTAGATCTAGTCTCTTTTGTTAGCAACCTGTTAGCTTGCTAACAAAATAGAAAACTAGATGTTAAAAACAGGAAATCAAGCAACCTGTTTGTTAGCAACCTGTTTTCTATTTTGTTGCTAACAAAACAACAGACCATACAATTCGGAAATCAACCAAATATCTAGTCTTTATGGCCAAACTCTAGTTGATAAAAAAGGTTATGTAACAAAAAAATACGTTGCACAGCATAAAATTAGAGTTTTTTTGGTGAATTGTGTTAGGAAGATTAGTGAGTGGTTAGCATGTTTTCCAGTTAACGTTGAAAGCTTGCTAAAAAAATAGAAAACAGGTTGCTAACAAACAGGTTGCTAACAAACAGGTTGCTTGATTTGCTTTTTGTTAACATCTAGTTTTCTATTTTGTTAGCAAGGTTGCGAGCAACCTGTTAGCTTGCTAACAAAATAGAAAACTAGATGTTAAAAAAAGGAAATCAGGCTAACAGGTTGCTAACAAACAGGATGCTTGATTTCCTTTTTTTTAACATAGAGTTTTCTTTTTTGTTAGCAACCTGTTAGCTTGCTAACAAAATAGAAAACTGGATGTTAAAAAAACGAAATCCAGCAACCTGTTTGTTAGCAACCTGTTTGTTAGCAACCCGTTTGCTTGCTAACAAAATAGAAAACTATATGTTAAAAAAAGGAAATCAGGCTAACAGGTTGCTAACAAACAGGTTGCTTGATTTCCTTTTTTTAACATCTAGTTTTTTATTTTGTTAGCAAGCTAACAGGTTGCTAACAAACAGGTTGCTTGATTTCCTTTTTTTAACATCTAGTTTTTTATTTTGTTAGCAAGCTAACAGGTTGCTAACAAACAGGTTAGTTGATTTCCTTTTTTTTTAACACCTAATTTTCTGTTTTGTTAGCAAGCTAGTGGCTAACAAAATAGAAAACTAGATGCTAAAAAAGGAAATCAGGCTAACAGGTTGCTAACAAACAGGTTGCTTGATTTCCTCTTTTAACATCTAGTTTTCTATTTACATCTGTTTGTTAGCAACCTGTTTTCTATTTTGTTAGCAAGCTAACAGGTTGCTAACAGAACAACAGACCATACAATTCGGAAATCAACCAAATATCTAGTATTTATGACCAAACTTGATAAAAAAAAATGTGATGTACCAAAAAAATACATTGCACAGCATAAAATTTGAGTAATTGGTGATTTGTGTTAGGAAGATCAGTGAGTGGTTAGCATGTTTTCCAGTTAACGTTGAAAATTTATAATGAAATTTTGCCCCCATTCACATGCATTTTCCGATTAGCATAAATTAGCATGCGTCTTGTCATGTTAATAAATTGTGATTCCAACCTGTTAGCAACCATTTTTCTGTAAGAAAACTAACATCTAGTTTTTTATTTTGTTAGCAAGCTAACACGTTGCAAAATAGAAAACTAGATGTTAAAAAAAGGAAATCAAGCAATCTGTTTGTTAGCAACCTGTTTTCTATTGTGTTAGCAAGCTAACAGGTGGCTAACGAAATAGAAAACTAGATGTTAAAAATCTGACATTGAGGATTAAAAGTGTTGATTAAAATATTGCTGTATAGAAAGTACATGTTACAGTGCAAAAATGGATTAATTGGTGATTTATGCTAATTTATTTTGCCTCTGTTTGTAGTTAGCGTACAATATGTTGGTGTTTTATCATGTTGTTAATACACAGTCCAACTGTGCTATTACTGTATTTTTTCACAAAATGTCCTTGCTAGCACCCTAGTAACTTGCTAACAAAAGTGGAAAAACAGACCCTAAAATATGGAAATCAACCTGGTATTTTTTTATTGAAAGTGTTGTTGATCAAAACGTTGATACAAAAAATTAGATTGAATAATGTAAAAATAGCGTACTTGGTGATTAGAGTGAAACCTCGGTGAATGTACGCCGGGGTTAGCACGTTTTCCTATTAACGTAAAAAATTTACAGCAAAATCTTGCCTCTTTTTATGTAACATTAAAAATGTACAGTAATATTTAGCCTCTGTTTGTAGTTAGTTAATACACAGTCCAACTGTGCTATTACTGTATTTTTTCACAAATTGTCCTTGCTAGCACCCTAGTAACTTGCTAACAAAAATGGAAAAACAGATCCTAAAATATGGAAATCAACCTGGTATTTTTTATCAAAAGTGTTATTGATCAAAACGTTGATCCAAAAAATTAGGTTGAATAATGCAAAAATAGCGTACTTGGTGATTAGAGTGAAACCTCGGTGAATGTACGCCGGGGTTAGCGCGTTTTCCTATTAACGTAGAAAATTTACAGCAAAATCTTGCCTCTTTTCATGTAACATTAAAAATTTACAGTAACATTTTGCCTCTGTTTGTAGTTAGCGTACAATATGTTGGTGTTTTATCATGTTGTTAATACACAGTCCAAACTGTGCTATTACTGTATTTTTTCACAAAATGTCTTTGCTAGCACCCTAGTAACTTGCTAACAAAAATTGGAAAAACAGACCCTAAAATATGGAAATCAACCTGGTATTTTTTTATTGAAAGTGTTGTTGATCAAAACGTTGATACAAAAAATTAGGTTGAATAATGTAAAAATAGCATACTTGGTGATTACAGTGAAACCTCGGTGAATGTACGCCAGGGTTAGCACGTTTTCCTATTAACGTAAAAAATTTACAGCAAAATCTTGCCTCTTTTTATGTAACATTAAAAATGTACAGTAATATTTAACCTCTGTTTGTAGTTAGTTAATACACAGTCCAACTGTGCTATTACTGTATTTTTTCACAAAATGTCCTTGCTAGCACCCTAGTAACTTGCTAACAAAAATGGAAAAACAGATCCTAAAATATGGAAATCAACCTGGTATTTTTTATTAAAAGTGTTATTGATAAAAACGTTGATCCAAAAAATTAGGTTGAATAATGCAAAAATAGCGTACTTGGTGATTAGAGTGAAACCTCGGTGAATGTATGCCGGGGTTAGCGCGTTTTCCTATTAACGTAGAAAATTTACAGCAAAATCTTGCCTCTTTTCACGTAACATTAAAAATTTACAGTAACATTTTGCCTCTGTTTGTAGTTAGCGTACAATATGTTGGTGTTTTATCATGTTGTTAATACACAGTCCAAACTGTGCTATTACTGTATTTTTTCACAAAATGTCTTTGCTAGCACCCTAGTAACTTGCTAACAAAAATTGGAAAAACAGACCCTAAAATATGGAAATCAACCTGGTATTTTTTATTAAAAGTGTTGTTGATGAAAACGTTGATACAAAAAATTAGGTTGAATAATGTAAAAATAGCGTACTTGGTGATTAGAGTGAAACCTCGGTGAATGTACGCCAGGGTTAAAATTAATCCAATTAATCCAACTATGTTTTTAATGTATTTTTTAATCACAAAACATCCTTGTTAGCACCCTATTAGCTTATGAATACAACGAAACAGGAAGCAGAAGTCTGCTGTGTTGTTAATTAGACCTCAAACAGCAACAGTTTCTTTGATGGTTACACATGACCTAGCATAATAAGTCGGCAATTGATAATTAATTGATAATTACAGCGCGTCTTTTATAGCCGCTTCACCTTTGCCTGTGAGACAAAGTACAGTTGAAATTAACATTTTTTTTTTCCTTTTTAGAATCGACATCCGTGCAAGAGACATATTTGCCTTTAGCAATTCCAGTACAGCCACAGGGCCTCTATCACTTCCTGAGTGGTGATATAATGACGCCATTAACCACTATATAGAAGAATCTCACTGGATAGGTCTGCAGGCACCTCATGCGGTTGCACAAAAGCATCAAAAGACGGAAAAAAATTGTCATTACTCAAGGAAGGTTCAACGTGCTGTTATTTTTTTATTTACCGATACGCTATACTGTATTTGTGTTGACATGGTACTTGATGACAAATTGTCCTTCATGGGGAGCGAGGGAGTTGAATGCACCGCCACCGCTTTCGTTGGCCGAGGATGGCGAACATTGTTCTCACTCTTCCTGATTATAGTGATAAGTCTTATGAATACCAATGAAGCAACACGCTGTCATTTGCATTTCAATCACAAAATGATTCCGCCCGAGGCTCCTCAGGTCTTATCTGAAAAATGTCACTGACACTTTGAACTACAGCTGCTGACAATTATTCACATATGCATCCGCTGTATGTAACGCATTTCAGCATATTGTGTTGTTACGTGCTGATGCATTGTTGTAAACATGTCGTTAATACACCCGTGTTGTCCAAAGTCCAGCCTGTGGGCCATTTGTGTCTCAAATACAAATCAATTGAACAAAATAATAACATTAAAAACAGAATGAAGGATGATTAGGGTGACGCTGGAAAAAAAAGTTACAAGAAAAACGTTCTTCATCAATTTCATTTGATTTTTTAAAAAGTAATCTAGCTTCTAATGTTAGTATTCAGTACTTGATTTTGACCCCCGCCTCCCAGAATATTAAAAAAAAATTGTATTTGCAGTCTACAGTACATTTTTTGTTGGCTAGCAGCACACATATTTAACAACAAAAATGTAGCCTTTAGCTAGTTCCATGCTAAATGGCTAACGCTAACAAAACACTGGACTTCAGCCACGGTCATCACATTCACAGCCCGTCAATAGCAGCTGGAAGGTTTAATGGTAATGGTTTTATTTCATTTGAACATGCATCAGATTACAATTGAATGCATCCCATAATCAGTTCCCAGTTCCACATGTCCAAAAGGAGTAGGAAGAAGCAAAGCTTATTAAATCCTACCCCTCCATCTGGTACTTTTACAACTTTTAAATCAGTTACATTTGTTCACTTCCTGCTTTCCTAATATTTTATTTTATTTTATTTTATTTTATTTTATTTTATTTTATTTTATTTTATTTTATTTTATTTTATTTTATTTTATTTTATTTTATTTTAATTTATTTTATTTTATTTTATTTTATTTTATTTAGCAAACATCAACTGCTTGTATTGTTTCTTGAATTGGCTCATCGTTGTGCATTGTTTGACTTCCTTACTCAATCCATTCCATAGTTTGATTCCACATACTGAAATGCTATGCTAACGCTAACGTAGTCCTAGCATAGAAGTGTTTCAAATGTAGTTCTTCCCTGAGATCATATTTCTCCTCTCTTGTAGAGAAGTATTGGATGACATTTTTAGCTAATTGGTTATTTTTAGCCTTATGCATTATTTTAGCTGTTTGAAGATGAACTATATCAGCAAGTTGAAGTATTTGTGATTTTAGACATAAGGAGTTAGTATGTTCTCTGTAGGCGGCATTATGAATTATCCTTACTGGCCTTTTTTGCAGTACATTTAGCAAGTGAAGATTGCTTTTATAGTTATTACCCCATATTTCCACACAATAAGCGACAGTAGATACAAATAACTTTTGTCTTGCTACAAGAGCCATCTGCCGGGGCTTGGAAGCTAACTTTACCAATAAATACTCTTTTCTTTCTCCATTTCCCATTAATATTTGCTCCAGCTTGTGGCTACAGAGTTACCGTGCTTCAATCAAACTACGGTGAGGGTCGAGGGTCAAACAGGAGGCGTTATTCGCGTGTCAAAAAAATGACCACCGTTAAAGGAAACTTCTGTTAATGCATCATTAAATTTGACAGCGCTAATGATAATACATTCAAAATAATATTGTTTTATACAAGTTTATAACCCACAAGGCATGCTGGGAAGCTCATGCATGTACATGAAGTTACTTAGCATGCCTAGCGGGTTATACATTTGCATAAAATAGTACTGTTAAGCATGTATGTTGGAGTGTAAGCCTTTATAGTCCATGTGGTGGAGTTACATTATGCATAATTAGGGCTCAAGCACTGACAGTGCTATTATTATTATTATTATTATTATTATTATTATTATTATTATTATTATTATTATTATTATTATTATTATTATTATTATTAGGGCTCGAGCACTGACAGTGCGAAAGCCCTATAGTAATTGTAATGTTTATTATTATTATTATTATTATTATTATTATTATCCCAAAATGATTGCGACTTTGAGGGCCTTAACATGCCCGTAAACTCACCGAATTTGCCTAGCGCATCAGGTCTGGCAAAAAATTTTATATTTTATGGGTCCAAAATATAATGTTCCAAAATTGACTCTCTAGCGCCACCTACAAATTTTTTTTAAAATTAGCCCCCGCCACCACCAGTTTCACCGATCGTCACGAAACTTGGTGGAGACGTCTATCATGACAGGACGCACCAAAAAGTCTCAAGAAGCCATATTGCAAAACGAACAGGAAGACGGCCATTTTTGATGGCGGCGGCGATTTTCGGGCCTGAAGTAGGGGGTCGTATCTCAACGAACTGAGTCCGTTGTAATATGTGTTGTTATGCTGTGCGGGAGGCATTTGTTGGAATGACCTCCTGTTGGTTAGTGTTGGAGTGTCAAAAATAGACATTTTAATGATGATCTAAATCAGGGGTCTCAAACATGCGGCCCGCGGTTTAAAGTTTAATGTTAGTGCGGCCCGTGCAAGTTTGATATGGATGCTGTATGGTATCATGTACCCAGAAAAAATTATTACATTTGATTAATGTTCATGTTAAAGGTTAAATAACTGTTAATAGGTAACCTCCCTATCCGTGTGGAAGTGGTAAATTTTTGGCTATTTAAGTTTAAAGGAAATAACTTGAAGGCTACCGTTTAGGTCGCTAGCTCTCTAGTTTGCGAGTTAGCATGTGTCTCAAGACCCTGCAGTTGCGCAATATGTTGTAAATAAAAAAAGTATAAGTGTGACTATAGTCGTGTTTTGTCATGTCTACAGGGCTCTAATAATGCTTTGTTCATTTTAATCTGAAAAAAATCATTTGTCTACCCACCAACTATATGTGGTTTCTTAAGTTTTTATTATTTGCCGTTTTATTATTATTATTATTATATTAATTTATTTATTACTGATTGATTGATTTTCTTTATTCTTGATTTGTTTATTTATTTTTCATCTTATTTTGTGTAGAAAAATAAAAAGTAAGATATTTGAGAACAGTGGAATGTTTTATCAGAGCTTTTCTTGTAGAAAATTGGAACCAAAGCGAAGTTTTAAATTTTTTTTTTTTTTTTTTTTTTTGGAAAACCTGATGCGGCCCAGTCTCGCCCAGACCCTAGCTCCAGTGGCCCCCAAGTAAATTGAGTTTGAGACCCCTGATCTAAACTATCTGTGAACTCGTATTTATCCTTTTCTATTGTCTTTTCAAATCACAGTCAGCTACAAGAAGATTAGTGTTGAAAATAAATGTAAAAATTAAAAAATATATGTATATATTTATATATAAGAGCAGCTGGTGTTTTCAACACTTCTTGTTCCTGACTGAAACGCTGTGCAAAGCCAAGAAAGTACGCTTTGCTGCTGGACAAATGCAACCGTTATTCTGCCTTCTTCTCCTGCCAAGTTTCTCCTGCTTGGCTTGGGAAGTTTCATTTATAAAGTATAATCACAACGTGGTGCTTTGAGCGCCATCCTAAATTTATGTCTTTTTATTTCTACATTCTTGTCTCAACTGATTCAATATACCTACAAATTTGTGGCCGTGTTTGCATTTCCGCAGCGTTTGATTAGATTACAACGATGCATGTTCCGTTGGCATTGACAAGAGCTTTTACCCCAAACCCAAAACCTTGCACCAAATCCACAAGACAATCACAAACCACTGGGCAGATTCAACAAGCAGGGGGTCAAATGTTTGTTGTTTCGTTCTACATTTACATGCAAAATTCAGGAAGATGGTAAACTGATGATTAAAAACACGACCACGAATCCGTGCAATCACTTTTTTGACATACAAGATAAGCGGCAAATAGGGCGTGCTTCTTCTATCAGGTCAAATAAGTTCTGAGTTTTAACCAGTGTTGGGAGTAAAACGGCGTTAAATCAGTAATCTCTTGTTTACTGCGGTTAATTAGTTCCTGATCCGACCATTATAAGTAGATTCCGAAAACAATTCCTTATTTATAAATGGAATATTTTCTAGTCAGAGCATAGAAAGCCTATTTACAACTATCTAAATGTAGTTTTCCTTATTAGAGCCCTCTAGACATGAAATAACACCCCTATAGTAGCTTTTACACTATTTTCAAATATGGCCGACATGTGAAAAAGTGTTTAAACACTTCCTGGTTTCTTATTTGTTTGATTGTTTGTCGTACTTAAATGTTTCAGATCATCAAATACATGTAAATATTAAATATTGTATATTATTATATCAATGACAACACAACTGAACATAAAATGCTAATTTTAAAGGAAAAGTTTTATTATTAAGGGAGAAAAAAAATCCAAACCTATGTGATTGGCGGGTAGCGGCTCGCTGTGGCGCCAAATTAATTATTATTCGCTCGGCACGTTGGTGACATAAGCGATTCTTCTAAACATAAAAAAAGAAACTGTACTATTTTTTGTAGTCGAATTATTATTGTATTCGAATTATCCAAATAATCGTTGCAACCCTATTTGTGTTTAATGGCTCTCACTGTGGTTAGCTAGAGTCCCAGAGTTTTAGAAATGGCTTTTTAACCACAGTTATATATCTCATTCACCCTGTTTTCTGAAACAAAAACAAATTATATTTATTTTTTTCACCAAAAATCTGCAAATTGAGGGTTCGTCAATGCTGAATGTGGACATTCACGGTATAATATTACATTTAAATTGTTTGAAAAATTTGTTTTACACAAAATTTTATGTTTTGCATTTGGGGGAAATTAGCCAACCCATGCAAAGGGGCTCCATATGGTGGGAAATTCCAAAAGCCCAAAAAATCGAGACAACAGCTGTCAATGACAACACAACTGAACATAAAATGCTGATTTTAAAGGAAAAGTTTTATTATTAAGTGAGAAAAAAAATCAAAAACTGCGCCAAGACTATTTTTTGTAATCGAATTATTATTGTATTCGAATTATCCAAATAATACTTGCAGCCCTATTTGTGTTTAATGGCTCTCACTGTGGTTAGCTGGAGTCCCAGAGTTTTAGAAATAGCTTTTTAACTACAGAGATTGAACTCAGGGGTTAATAAACCACAGTTATGTTATGTTTTAACATAATATAAGGGGGCAATCGCATTTTCACACATGGCCATGTATGTATATTTGGATTTTCCCTTAATAATATTATTTTTATTCCTTAATAATAAAAAGGTTTATTTAAAAAAAAAACTCACCACTGTAAGACATAAATAAGTCTCAGAGTTGAGTTTTACCGATAATAGAGTTCACTTTACTACAAATAAAAATAATTGAAGGGTACACAGGTAACATCTGCTCGCTTTAAGTTAATATTGTCCAATTTCTGATTAACATTTGCAATATAATTTTTTTTTTTACATATAAGTTTCACTTTTGCCTCTCACAGCAACTATGCAGCATTGAAGGAACGCTTAATGATAATGTCAAAATAGTGGGCTAATAGTAGTGTGTAACAGTGGTACCTATATTTTAATATTTTTATAAATTGTTACCCACTTTGCCCATTTTTTTCCACAGAAAACACATCTTATTCACCCTAATTTCTGAGACAAAAAATAATTGTATTTTTTTTTCACTAAAAATCTGCAAATTGAGGGTTCGCCAATGCTGAATCTGGACATTCACTGTATAATATTACATAAAAATTTGTTTTACACAAAATTTAATGTTTTGCATTTTGGGAAAATTAACCGACTCGAAATTCCAAAGGCCGCAAAAATAGAGATGTAGTGACAACAGCTGCGGAGCGACATCCCTAATCAGAGGTTCTGCTGATATGTCCAAACTTTTGGGATTGAATTGTGTCGTCAATCCAAGCCTGCAACCCAAAAGAAGCCATCTGGTGCATGAGATGATGTCATGGCGGGCCAACACTGATGAGAGGCCGCCCTCCAAAAATTCCAACACCTTCATTAACTTGCATTGAGGATGGAGTAGGGTGGGGGGGGTGATGCATGAAAACACACAGGAGACCATACTTGTTCAAAAGCCCCCACCCTAACCTCCTCCACCACCATCTTGTGGCTGCTTGGCAAAGACAGTGATTGCAGAGGATCCCATCCTCTGATGCATTTTGATCACACACTTTTGGGAAAGGGAGGGTGGGAGGGGGGGTAATAGAGAGGGGGGGGGCGCTCTGTTGCACTGGCCCACTTTAAAACAGCCAGCCGCCCACACGCACGCGCACGTACCTGCGAGACCACACACGCACAAATAATGCATGCAGGTGCCCACGTGACCAGTCTCCTCCGTCGCTGCCGTCATTAAAAAAAAAAATTAAAATAATTTAATCATTTGCGCAGTTTCTTGTCCATAATGTGGTTGTCACGCAAGTGCAGCAAAAATGACTCACAACGAACGTAAATAAATGTTCACATTTTTAAATAGATCCCGGCACGTCGTCACAAGTGCGGGGGGGGGGGGGGGAAGCGGCGAAAATTAAGCACAACAAAAACGGCGCATAGCAATATGGCATATTCTTACCTCAGACCTCTTAACTCCCGTCTGTGGGTCCAGACAAACGTGCGTGTAAATCCACGTCCAATTGTTCCTTGCTGTTCATATCCGAAATGAGAAAGCACGAGTGAGATGATGCCTTCACGGCACCGACTTTACCTCCGTTAAGCGCGTATGTGTGTGTGTGTGTGTGTGTGTATGCGAGAAACAGATGCGGTATTATGACAGATAATGATGTTTCAATGAGTCACTGCAGTCGCACTACAAATACAAACTGTGTTTGAATCCAGCAGCGGTGCCGGCCACTCAATTGCTGGGACAAGATTAGCGATAAAGAAAGCAGGACTCTCTCTCTCTATCTCTCTCTCGCTCGCTCTCTCTCTCCCCGGCTTGTGATTGGACGATACAGAGTGAAGTTTATTAAGACGGAAGCCAATGATGTTGCTGGATTCTCTCAATCAGCCTCAACCAGCCGCTGTGCTGGTAAAGCTTCATTATTCCTTGCTTGTGGGAACTTGGGATTAACGTGTGGACAAGGGTGTCGTTTACTGGGTTTAATCGAATCAGTGAAGGTGAGTCATAAAAAAACAGTAATAGCCACGTTTACATGGCTATTATATGAATATTCCGATTCCATTCAGGTTATTTGCCCAAACGGAAAGAATCTAACATTTGTATACATCTCATTCCAAAAGAAAAGTGCCAGAGGCAATGGAACTCAAGTCTTTCTTAAGTACCCGTGAGTCAGTGAAAATCCAGTCTTTGTCAAGTACCCGTGAGTCAATGACACTCCAGTCTTTTTCAAATACCCATGAGTCAGTAAAACTCCAGTTTTTTTAAAGTACCCATGAGTCAGTAAAACTCCAGTCTTTGTCGAGTACCCGTGAGTCAGTGAAACTCCAGTCTTTTTCAAGTACCCGTGAGTCAGTGAAACTCCACTCTTTGTCGAGTACCCATGATTCAGTGAAACTCCACTCTTTGTCGAGTACCCATGAGTCAGTCAAACTCCACTCTTTGTCGAGTACCCATGATTCAGTGAAACTCCAGTCTTTGTCGAGTACCCGTGAGTCAATGAAACTCCAGTCTTTGTCGAGTATCCATGAGTCAGTGAAACTCTAGTCTTTTACAAGTACCCGTGAGTCAGTGAAACTCCAGTCTTTGTCGAGTACCCATGAGTCAGTAAAACTCCAGTCTTTGTCGAGTACTCATGAGTCAGTAAAACCCCAGTCTTTGTCGAGTACCCGTGAGTCAGTGAAACTCCAGTCTTTTTCAAGTACCCGTGAGTCAGTGAAACTCCAGTCTTTGTCGAGTACCCATGAGTCAGTGAAACTCCAGTCTTTGTCGAGTACCCGTGAGTCAGTGAAAATTCAGTCTTTTTCGAGTACCCGTGAGTCAGTGAAACTCAAGTCTTTATCAAGTACCCGTGAGTCAGTGAAACTCCAGTCTTTGTCGAGTACCCATGAGTCAGTGAAACTCCAGTCTTTGTCGAGTACCCGTGAGTCAGTGAAAATTCAGTCTTTGTCGAGTACCCGTGAGTCAGTGAAACTCAAGTCTTTATCAAGTACCCGTGAGTCAGTGAAACTCCAGTCTTTGTCGAGTACCCATGAGTCAGTGAAACTCCAGTCTTTTTCAAGTACCCGTGAGTCAGTGAAACGCCAGTTTTTGTCGAGTACCCGTGAGTCAGTGAAACTCCAGTCTTTTTCGAGTACCCGTGAGTCAGTGAAACTCCAGTCTTTGTCGAGTACCCGTGAGTCAGTGAAACTCCAGTCTTTGTCGAGTATCCGTGAATCAGTGAAACTCCAGTCTTTGTCGAGTACCCATGAGTCAGTGAAACTCCAGTCTTTTTCAAGTACCTGTGAGTCAGTGAAACTCCAGTCTTTGTCGAGTACTCATGTGATATTGAAAGTCAATTCTTCATTGGGTACATGTGAAGCAGTAACTTGAGTCTCTGTTGAATACCCGTGAGTCAGTGAAACTTGAGTTTTTGTCGAGTGCAAGTTATTCAGCGAAAGTGAGTCTTCATCAAATACCCATGAGTCAGTAAAACTCCAGTCTTCTTCAACTTCAGTCTTGGTCGAGAACCTGTGAGTCAATGACCCTTGGATCTTTGTCGAGCACCTGTGAGTCAGTGAAATTTCACTCTTTGGTGTGAAACAGTCAAACTCAAATCTCCATTGACTACCAATGAGTGAAACGCCGGCATTGTCGAGTACCCATGAGTCAGTCACACTCCAGTCTATGATGAATACCCGTGAGTCAATGAAACTCGAGTCTTTGTCAAGCACCCGTGAGTCAGTGAAACTCCAGTCTTCATTGAGTAACCATGCGTCAGTGAAACTCAAATAATCATTGAGTACTTGTGAATCAGTGAAACCAGAGTCTTCTTTGAGTAAATCTGAATCAGTATTACTTGAGTTTTTGTCGAGTACCAGCGATTCAGTGAACCTTCAGTCTTCATTGAGTAACCATGCATCAGTGAACCTCAAATAATCATTGAGTACTTGTGAATCAGTGAAACCAGAGTCTTCTTTGAGTAAATCTGAATCAGTATTACTTGAGTTTTTGTTGAGTACCAGCGATTCAGTGAACCTTCAGTCTTCATTGAGTAACCATGCATCAGTGAACCTCAAATAATCATTGAGTACTTGTGAATCAGTGAAACCAGAGTCTTCTTTGAGTAAAACTGAATCAGTATTACTTGAGTTTTTGTCGAGTACCAGCGATTCAGTGAACCTTCAGTCTTCATTGAGTAACCATGCATCAGTGAACCTCAAATAATCATTGAGTACTTGTGAATCAGTGAAACCAGAGTCTTCTTTGAGTAAATCTGAATCAGTATTACTTGAGTTTTTGTTGAGTACCAGCGATTCACCGAAGTACCCAGGAGTCGGTAAAACTCCAGTCTTCATCAAGTTTCTGTAAATCGGTGAAGTCTTGTTGAGAAGTACGTTTACAGTATAACGTATTTATAAAATACTAGTACCATCATGCAGGAGGAGGGGGGGGGGTGCAGATGTGAATAATATGATGGATAGTATTTAATAATTATGTTAAAAAGTCCAAATTGTCAAAACATAAGACTCACATGGGCTAGCATATGATGGTCAGCTTATAAACAAACAAACGGACAAAGTTAAGGCCCCAGGTGAATCCCATTGCTGTGGATAGATGGATTTAGGGTCTGGCCATGCCCCCCTCCCTGGATGAATGAATAGATTGTCAGACTTACAGACTAACAGCAGCGCCTGGGGGATGCGGGCCTTAAATACTTCACCTGCAACAAGCGGGCCCCTGATGATTTGGACAAACAGTAGCAGAGAAGAAGAAGAGAAGAAGGCAGGGGTCTTTGCTCCAGTTGTGTATTTGGGTTCCGGTTATTCCTGGCGTTCCGGGACCATAAAAGAATCCAAAAAACCCACAACTTGTATCTTATTAGCTGTTGTAAAAATAAAATCAATTCATTAGTGTGATATAATATTTTTGTCACCAAACAATAAGAAGTTTATGTATGTCAGTTTTTAGGGAAACCAGGGTTCAATTCCACCCTTGGCCATCTCTGTGTGGAATTTGTATGTGCATGTGTGGGTTTTCTCCGGGTACTCCGGTTTCCTCCCACATTCCAAAAACATGCTAGGTTAGTTGGCGACTCCAAATTGTCCATAGGTATGAATGTGAGTGTGAATGGTTGTTTGTCTATATGTGCCCTGTGATTGGTGTACCCCGCCTCTCGCCCAAAGACAGCTGGGATAGGCTCCAGCACCCCCCCCCCGCGAACCTCGTGAGGATAAGCGGTAGAAAATGAAAGAATGAATGAATGAATTGCATAAAGTTGAAATATTAAATAAATTATTTGTTTTAAGTGTAATAATATGTCAATTGATTACAGTTGAATGCATCCCATAATCAGTTCCCAGTTCCACATGTCCAAAAGGAGTAGGAAGAAGCAAAGCTTATTAAATCCTACCCCTCCATCTGGTACTTTTACAATCAGTAACTGTTACATTTGTTCACTTCCTGCTTTCCTAATATAGTTTAAGAATTTTTAAATTTTTAAATTTTTAAATTTTTAAATTTTTAAATTTTTAAATTTTTAAATTTTTAAATTTTTAAATTTTTTAATTTTTTATTTTTTTAATTTTTTAATTTTTTAATTTTTTAATTTTTTAATTTTTAAAATTTTAAATTTTTAAATTTTTAAATTTTTAAATTTTTAAATTTTACAAAAAAATTTTGTCACATACCGAAGTTGGAGGTGATATGACTTGTTCACTTCCTGTTTTCCATAATACATTTTAAGGTATTTTTTTAATTTTTAAAAAATAATGTACCTCGTACTGAAGTAGGAGGTGATATGAGCATCCAATGACATAATGGGTACCATAGTAAGTGTCAATATAGTGATATATATAGCACATCATGACTGGTTCAAGACTCTTCAAGACTCAAGAAATAGTAATAATGTTAACAGAATAAAGTCAAAATATTATAGGAATAAATCATAATCATGAGAAGGTAGTTTAAATAATTTGATCATTTAAAACAAAACAAGATAAATGGCATAAAGGTGTAATTTTTATGAGAATAAACAAAACATTCAGGGTACACCCTGGACTGGTGGCCAGCCAATCACAGGGCACATATAGACAAACAACCATTCACACTCACATTCATACCTATGGACAATTTGTCGCTAATTAACCTAGCATGTTTTTGGAATGTGGGAGGAAACCGGAGTACCCGGAGAAAACCCACGCATGCACGGGGAGAACATGCAAACTCCACACAGAGATGGAATTGAACTCGGGTCTCCTAGCTGTGAGGCCTGCGCACTAATCACTCGTCTGTTATCTTATTTATGTTCAAGTTAAGTCTTATTTTCCCTGATTTTATCGACTACTTTGAGTAATAGGAGTGTAACTGTGACTATAGGGTTGTTATTTCATGTCTAGAGGGCTCTAATAATGTTAAAAAGAAAATTGTTGTGTCTTTTGCAATTCAAATTTGTATTTTTCCCAATCACATTATTCTTGTATGCCGTGCCGCCCTAAACAAAACATTATTAATAGAAAAACATTGTATTCCAATGAGAAAAAAGTGTTACCAAAATAAAATATATTCCGTCACTGGCACCCCCCGCGACCCTCGTGAGGATAAGCGGTTAGAAAATGAATGAATGAATGAGTTTTTAGGGATGTGGACCTCATTGGGTTTTTTTCTTGTGTTTGTTTTTCTAATAAAGCCACATTTGATGATCCAAAATGCGTGGTGCCGAATGTGTTGATACAACACAGTCCTGAGGACACAGCCATAATTAGAGATTACAAGCTGCAAAGGTGGCAAAAATGAGCAGTAGGAAACAAAAGCTGAGGTATTGTGTTGCTGAATTGCCACTGTTACCTTTTTTCTTTTGTTTTTTTTTTTTACGAAAACGAGAATACAAAGATGAAAATGTGAAAAAAAATGGTTCATGGTCTTTTCACCTGAGATGCAGCCCATTTATTATTGCTCATTTTTTACATAATGTGGCTCTCATATTTTTGGTCATAACACAATTTAAGCAACAAAAAAGAAAGCTGAGCCAAAAAGAAGCAGCTTTTTTTCCCCTTATGCTAAAATTCCTATCATTAATGACAAGTTTAATGAGGCGTGTTGACACATGAATGAGAAGACAAAGCGACTATTAGTATCGTCACAAATGCATGAAACATCTCATTTTAGAGATAGCATCGCAACAATTTAGAACAAAGACAAAAATGTCATTCTTTGTTTTTGTGGATTCAGATTTCAAGCTTTGTGAAACGGGCCGGATCATAAAGAGTCGGGAGTGTGTGTCAAAACTGACAGAGGCTCTTTTGCAAGGCAAATTTGGAAGGTGGTTTTAAATGACAGCTTGTGTGCGTGGATGTGAATCATATTCAAAAGAGAAGCTTCACAAGTAAAGTGGCACCTTGGATTTTGTACGATTTGGTTCTTTTGATTGCATTGCAGATACAAGCAAGCGCACAGCATAGGCAAGAGATGATGCCAAGTTTTTAAATAACATTTAAAGACAAAAAAATATGTTAGTATCAACTTTGGATGTTGTTTTTTTCCACCATTTTGGCATTTGTGTTTTGTTTTTATTTTATTTATAATATTTTTTTACATGTTTACAAAATATTATATTAATATATAATATTCTAATAATTAATAATAATATAATTAAGAATATATTATTAATATAATATTTGTGTTTGTTATTTTCATAATAGTATGACTTTGTTCCCATAAATGTTTTTACTTTATTCTCATAATGCTATAATGTTTTTTGCATTTTTGCATTTGTATTTTTTTTAAATTGTATTTACAATAATGTTTTTACATTTTGAAATATTATACTAATATATAATATTATAATAAATAATAATAATAATATAATTAATAATATAATATTAATATAATATTTGTGCATGTTCTTTTCATAATAGTATGACTTTGTTCCCACAAACATTTGACTTTATTCCCATAATGATATAGCATTTTTTGCATTTTGGCATTTGTTTTATTTTATTTATAATATTTTATACATTTTGAAAATATTATATTAATATTATAATAATTAATAGTAATAATATAATTAATAATATTAATATAATATTTGTGCATGTTCTTCTCATAATAGTATGACTTTGTTCCCATAAACGTTTGACTTAATTCCCATAATGCTATAGCATTTTTTGCATTTTTGCATTTCTATTTTGTTTTTATTTTATTTATAATATTTTTTTACATTTTTACAAAATATCATGTTAATATATAATATTATAATAATTAATAATAATAATATAATATTAATATAATATTTGTGCATGTTCTTTTCATAATAGTATGACTTTGTTCCCATAAAGGTTTGACTTTATTCCCATAATGCTATAACGTTTTCTGCAACCTATTTTTCCAATAATTACAAATATTTTTTTCTCATAATATTATGACCCTAAAAAAAACAAAAAATATATTTTTGATATTCCAACTTTATGCCACTAAAATGCCATTATTTTTCCTCAGAATATAGTATATTTTGGTAAAACTTTTTTCTCATTGGAATATGCAATTTTTCTATTCATAATGTTTTTTTTATTGAACTGGTGGCCAGCCAATCACAGGGCACATATAGACAAACAACCATTCACACTCACATTCATACCTATGGACAATTTGGAGTGGCCAATTAACCTAGCATGTTTTTGGAATGTGGGAGGAAACCGGAGTACCCGGAGAAAACCCACGCATGCACGGGGAGAACATGCAAACTCCACATGGAGATGGAATTGAACTCGGGTCTCCTAGCTGTGAGGCCCGCGCACTAATCACTCATCTGTTATTGTATTTATGTTTAAGTTAAGTCTTATTTTCCCTGATTTTATCGACTACTTTTTGAGTAATAAGAGTGTAACTGTGACTATAGGGTTGTTATTTCATGTCTAGAGGGCTCTAATAATGTTAAAAAGAAAAAAAATTCTAATTCTTATTTTTCCCTCATCACATTATTCTTGTAAAAATTGTAATTTTTTCTCATTAAATTAAAACATTTTTCTCCTTTTATTATTATGACTTTGTTTTTGTAAAATGACAGTTTTTTGTTATATTAGACTTTCAGAATGGAAAAAAAACAGCCCCAGGCTGCAAATGCCCCCCTGGCGTCACTTTATACACAATATGTATGGATATAATATTCCATCTATCCCCGTTGACTTGGCCCCCTTGGCGCTGCAGCAAAGCCCACGGTTGCTAACCTGGTCTTAAAGATAGAAATTGGAGCGTCAAATTGGTAAAGTCGAGCTTTTGTGACTTAAGGCAGTTGGCAAAAGAGACACCGATCTTTCCCGAGAATGTACTTTTGCACTTTTGAACCTTCATCACATCCCAGCGAGATGACGATATTGTCCGTGGCTATATGCTATATGCTAGGTCTATATGCCCTTGGTGTCTCCCAAGGCAAACTGGTCTGAGGTGATTCAAAAGACCCTATGAAGAAAAATGAACAAAGATTACACACCTCACCCTGACCCTGGAGCTTGGCCCGGGGGAAGCAGACTCTGAGGACACAAACATAGACGTGTCCATTACCAGCGCTGAGGTATCTAATGTAGTCCGAAAACTCCCCTGGGGTGGAAGAGATTCACCGGGAATTTCTTAAAGCTGTGGACGACCTTGGTTGACATGTCTCTTCAACATTGCAATGAAAAAAATGTATACATTTTTGCAGGTCATTAAATTCATCACACAGCAACTTAATACTCAAACGTTATACTTCAGAAATATTAAAAAATGTAAGTTTCTTATGAAACTCTATATTTATATTTACTCTATATTTCATTAAAGGGAACCCATTTCATTGGCGGAGCACAAAAAGCATAGAAAATGATGGACTCTGCACCAGAGGGAGCCATAGGGAAGCTGACATAAATGCAGCACAGCAATGAATGCTTATTTGACAGGAGCCAATCATCAGCTATGAAAAAAACCCATACATTTTTGCAGGTTAGTACTCAATATAACAGTTTGACTCATGGTTTCATTAAATTCATCACACAGCAACTTAATACTCAAACGTTATACCTCAGAAATATTAAAAAATGCAAGTTTCTTATGAAACTCTATATTTACATTTACTCTATATTTCATTAGACAGAACGCATTTCATTGGCGGAGCACAAAAAGCATAGAAAATTATGGACTCTGCACCAGAGGGAGCCATAGGGAAGCTGACATAAATGCAGCACACCAATGAATTCTTATTTGACAGGAGCCAATCATCAGCTATGAAAAAACCCATACATTTTTGCAGGTTAGTACTCAATATAACAGTTTGACTCATGGTTTCATTCAATTCATCACACAGCAACTTAATGCTCAAACGTTATACCTCAGAAATATTACAAATTGTAAGTTTCTTATGAAACTCTATATTTACATTTACTCTATATTTTATTAAAGAGAACCCATTTCAATGGCAGAGCACAAAAAGCATAGAAAATGATGGACTCTGCACCAGAGGGAGCCATAGGGAAGCTGACATAAATGCAGCACACCAATGAATGCGTTGCTCAGACAAAATGCCTTATCCATTTGAAACTGATATTGGGACATCTTTGTATATTTGTCAGGTACTTTACCTGATAAACGTAGTATTGTTTGTAAAGTGTTCTTTAAAAGATGACACCGTGAGTGTCATCTTTGAAATAGTACCCCTATATTCACCTTTGTACTCCTATTAGCCAATATTGTAGTTATAATATACTAAAATATAAAAATATATATATATATTATGATTACAATATTGGCTAATAGGAGTGCAAAGGTGAATATGGGGATACTATTTCATGTCTAGAGGGCTCTAATAACCTGTTTACAACCTTCTAAATATGTGCTAACATTATTAGAGCCCTCTAGACATGAAATAGTACCCCTATATTCAACCTTGCACTCCTATTAGCCAATATTGTAGTCATAATACAATAAAATATTATGACTACAATTTTGTAGTCATGATAATAAATGTAAAAAACATAAAAAATATTATGACAATATTACTATTATGAATAAAAAGTAGTAAATTGGAGTAATAATATTTTATTATATTATGATTACAATATTGGCTAATAGGAGTGCAAAGGTGAATATAGGGGTACTTTTTCATATCTCGAGGGCTCTAATAATGTTAGAACATATTTAGAAGGTTGTAAACAGGTTATTAGAGCCCTATAGACATGAAATAGTATCCCTATATTCACCTTTATACTCCTATTAGCCAATATTGTAGTCATAATATTTTTTATATTTTTTTATATTTTATTATATTATGACTACAATATTGGCTAATAGGAGTGCAAAGGTGAATATAGGGATATAGGGGTACTATTTCATGTCCAGAGGGCTCTAATAATGTTAGAACATATTTAGTTGAAGGTTGTAAACAGGTTATTAGAGCCCTTTAGACATGAAATAGTACCCCTATATTCACCTTTATACTCCTATTAGCCAATATTGTAGTCATAATATTTTTTATATATTTTTTATATTTTATTATATTATGACTACAAAATTGTAGTCATAATATTTTATTATATTATGACTACAATATTGGCTAATAGGAGTGCAAATGTGAATATAGGGGTACTATTTCATGTCCAGAGGGCTCTAATAATGTTAGAACATATTTAGTTGAAGGTTGTAAACAGGTTATTAGAGCCCTCTAGACATGAAATAGTACCCCTATATTCACCTTTATACTCCTATTAGCCAGTTTTGTAGTCATAATAATAAATGTAAAAAACATTAAAAAATATTATGACAATATTACTATTATGAATAAAATAGTAGTAAATTGTAGTAATAATATTTTATTATATTATGATTACAATATTGGCTAATAGGAGTGCAAAGGTGAATATAGGGGTACTTTTTCATATCTCGAGGGCTGTAAACAGGTCATTAGAGCCCTATAGACATGAAATAGTACCCCTATATTCACCTTTATACTCCTATTAGCCAATATTGTAGTCATAATATTTTTTATATTTTTTCATATTTTATTATATTATGACTACAATATTGGCTAATAGGAGTGCAAAGATGAATATAGGGATATAGGGGTACTATTTCATGTCCAGAGGGCTCTAATAATGTTAGAACATATTTAGTTGAAGGTTGTAAACAGGTTATTAGAGCCCTTTAGACATGAAATAGTACCCCTATATTCACCTTTATACTCCTATTAGCCAATATTGTAGTCATAATATTTTTTATATATTTTTTATATTTTATTATATTATGACTACAAAATTGTAGTCATAATATTTTATTATATTTTGACTACAATATTGGCTAATAGGAGTGCAAATGTGAATATAGGGGTACTATTTCATGTCCAGAGGGCTCTAATAATGTTAGAACATATTTAGTTGAAAGTTGTAAACAGGTTATTAGAGCCCTCTAGACATGAAATAGTACCCCTATATTCACCTTTATACTCCTATTAGCCAATATTGTAGTCATATTTTTTTATATATATTTTATTGTATTATGACTACAAAATTGTAGTCATAATATTTTATTATATTATGACTACAATATTGGCTAATAGGAGTGCAAAGGTGAATATAGGGGTACTATTTCATGTCTGGAGGGCTCTAATAATGTTGGAACATATTTAGAAGGTTGTAAACAGGTTACTAGAGCCCTCTAGACATGAAATAGTATCCCTATATTCACCTTTGCACTCCTATTAGCAAATATTGTAGTCATAATATTTTTTATATTTTTTTTATATTTTATTATATTATGACTACAAAATTGTAGTCATAATATTTTATTATATTATGACTACAATATTGGCTAATAGGAGTGCAAAGGTGAATATAGGGGTACTATTTCATGTCCAGAGGGCTCTAATAATGTTAGAACATATTTAGTTGAAGGTTGTAAACAGGTTATTAGAGCCCTCTAGACATGAAACAGTACCCCTATATTCACCTTTATATATATATATATATATATATATATTATAATTTATGATATTATGACTACAAAATTGTAGTCATTGTAGTCAACAAAGGGCTAGAGTATTGCTAAATAATCCACTAGCCAGTCAACGTGAGTCCAAAACAAAACGCTGGGTTGGCTTTCGAGGCAGCACTCGTTTATTTTTCTCTTTCTCTTGTCATGACGCTTCTTTGTTTGGCCCAGCGAGGTTAAATCTTTGCAATCTTTCATTGACCGTTTCCGTAAATGTACTCCTCGGAAAAAGCACGCACCTCCGAATGCCTGGCAGTAGAACGATGACCCTGAACGCAACGCTTACCAGCACATTTACAGTTGACATCTCATTTCTGATGGCTGGCCTCTCCTCCGTCTATCCCCGTGTAGCGCAAGTCCACCAGGCAGAGCCAGGTTAATATCCTGGTGACCCCATCACTCCCCTCACCTTTAGTCCTTGGCCAGGTGGGAGGGGTTGCCTGTAGTACAGATGTGACAACAGCAAAATAATGGACTTCGAAATGCCTTGTATTTGTACTTCGCTTTATTTAGCCGTTTATTTAGCTTTATTTAGCCGTTTTAATTATATCCATTGTTTCCAAATCATTCCCATCAACAGGGTATTTATTGGTTATTATTCTGATTCAATTCATATCTTATACTAACTACCAGTGATTGTTTCGTGATTGCTAAAAAGTACAACATCAACTTCTGAGCAAGTGTCCGAGATTCCCACCCCCTTAAAAAAGTCACAAATCCCACCTTGAGGACAACTTTTAGATGGACATCCAAAAGCATAAACGTTACAGCCTATTTCACTTTGCGGTTGATTTTGAAGCTCTAATTAGAACCTTGTTAAGAGCTAAGATCTATTTTTTTATTTTTTATTTTTTATTTTTTATTTTTTATTTATTTATTTATTTATTTATTTATTTATTTATTTATTTATTTATTTATTTAATGTTTTTTATTTTTTATTTTTTATTTTTTATTTTTTATTTTTTATTTTTTATTTTTTATTTTTTATTTTTTATTTTTTATTTTTTATTAGTCAAGAAAATACAGTAAATTACCTGCAAAAAATGTGACTTATGTATGTTTTTTTCTACCTCATGATGCATCTTTGGCTTTGTGCAATTTATACTCTTATAGTCTAAAAAATACAGTGAATTACCTGCAAAAAATGCGACTTATACTCCAGTGCGACTTATGTATTTTTTTTTCTACCTAATTATGCATTTTTGGCCTTGTGCCACTTATACTCTTATAGTCCAGAAAATACGGTAAATTACCTGCAAAAAATACGACTTGTACTCCAGTGCGACTTATGTATGTTTTTTTCTACCTAATTATGCATTTTTGGCCTTGTGCGACTTATACTCTTATAGTCCAGAAAATATGGTAAATTACCTGCAAAAAATACGACTTATACTCCAGTGCAACTTATGTATGTTTTTTTTCTACCTAATTATGCATTTTTGGCCTTGTGCGACTTATATTCTGGAGCGACTTATAGTCCAGAAAATACGGTAAATTACCCACAAAAAATGCGACTTATACTCCAGTGCGACTTATATATGTTTTTTTCTACCTAATTATGCATTTTTGGCTTTGTGCGACTTATACTCTTATAGTCCAGAAAATACGGTAAATTACCTGCAAAAAATACGACTTATACTCCAGTGCGACTTATGTATGTTTTTTTTCTACCTAATTATGCATTTTTGGCCTTGTGCGACTTATACTCTTATAGTCCAGAAAATATGGTAAATTACCCACAAAAAATGCGACTTATACTCCAGTGCGACTTATATATGTTTTTTTCTACCTAATTATGCATTTTTGGCTTTGTGCGACTTATACTCTTATAGTCCAGAAAATACGGTAAATTACCTGCAAAAAATACGACTTATACTCCAGTGCGACTTATGTATGTTTTTTTCTACCTAATTATGCATTTTTGGCCTTGTGCGACTTATACTCCGGAACGACTTATAGTCCAGAAAATACGGTATTTCACAAACTATTTGAGACATTACAGGTGTCCAGTGTTTATGGAACATAAACACTTTTTTCATTTATAAGTCGCTCTGGAGTATAAGTCGCAGGAACAGCCAACCTAGGAAAAAAAGTGCTACTTATACTCCAGAAAATTCGATTTTTATACAATTAAAGACATTGTGCATGAACGTCCTTGTGTGAAGGGCTAGATTAATTAGCATAGCTGCACGGAATTAGCCACTTCTTACATATGGTGGTGTCAGATCTGGGCCACATGAAGACATCAGGAAGTAGTGTGACTTAGTTACAATTAATTATGAATTAATAGAATAGCCTAGCAAGCTGTGAGGGCTTTTATAGCTTCATGGCATGGCTTTCGTAATCACACACACACACACACACACACACACACACACACAGTTGGAGCAGCTTTGAGAGAAACAAAACATGGAGTCTACGACCTTGACATGTAAAAAGCAGGTCGTGCATGTCAGCGCGGAGCTCACTGGCGATGGTCGCTGAGAGCCCATTAGCATCTGGCAACCCGCGACCAACGCCGCACTTCTCACTGGCTGGTTTTAGGAATTGTGTTTAATCACATAAAATCATAAGCCGCAGTAGTCTGTATAATCACGCATGTCTCGGGGCCGTGTGAGTCAGCCGAGCGAGGAACCAAACTACGTCTAATGTTCATTAGAGCAGCGTGAGACCGCCGTCCGTTCGACGGCAAACGGCAAGGTGGGAGGCCGCCGCTTGCACAGCTGCCGTGGCGGATTACCACGGATTAGTTGTTATTTGTCTGAGGGCTTGCGTGATTGCTGATTGTGAAAAGCGCCCACGCTAATAACTGGGCGGAATCTTGCAACAGTCACCGAAATATGAGCTCTTATCTCCCAAACCGCCATTTTCATTTCACCCTAGTTATGAAAATTACTATGAATTGGAGGAATTTTAGCATGCAAGCTAAACTGTTTCAACACTAAGGTGTTCCTCCCTCTGGGTCGGCGTGGTCGAGTTTTTATTGATTTCTAATAATATCATTTAACACATAACTAAAAAGAAATGGGAACATCAGGAGAAATTTCAAAATATTAAATAATATTAAATACAAAACTATAATATTGTGAGAACTAAAATAATCATTGCAGTATCGTATCGATTTTAAAGTTGTAATACTGAGAAACAAAAACAAACATTAAAAAAATGTTTCATCTTTAAATATTATGGAAATAAAGTCCAAATTATGAAAAGAAAATGTATTAGAAAAAAAGTTGGCATAAATGAAAAAAATAAACATTAAATATAAATGGAATAAAATAATAAATAATACAAAAAACACAGCAAAAAATGAAAAAAACAGCTAGAATTGCATGAAAAATGAAATATAAGAGAGAAAATATTTTTTTAAATGCATTGTAATGGGAAAAAAGTTTAAATTTTACAAAAAGAAACTCATATAAAATATATAAAAAATATTTATATATTAATTTTTAATATATTTTAAATATATTTATTTTAAAATATATTTTTCCTCTTCATATAAAATAATATATTTATTTTAAAATATATTTTTTCTCTTCATATAAAATAATATGAAGAAAAACATATATTTTAAAATATGAAGAGAAAAAATATATTTTAAAATAAATGTATTTAAAATATATTTAAAATAAATATAAATATAAAAATAAATATTTTTTAATATTTTATATGAGTTCATTCTTGTAAAATTAAAACTTTTAAAAACAGTAATTTAAAGATAAAAATATTTTTATGAGAACAATATTGGGTTGTATATTACAATACAATATAATATTATGACAAAAAAATAATGTCATTTTAATATACATATAAAGTTGAAATATTCATGAAAAACTTTTTCTTTAAGTGGTAATATTATAAAAATAAAAAAATAAATTGTGTCAAATTAGGGTACAATACATTTCTAGTGAGGAGGAAATATAACGCCATTTTAGTAAGTTAAAATATTAAAAGGAAAGTCATAAAATTATAATGAACAAACAAAACACCATTGTGGAAAAATGTCGAAACAAAAATCTACTCGAAGAAAGTTGAAAGTTGGAAAATAGTTGGAAAAAAAAAAACGGGTAATAATGATGGTGCATTCATGGCACCTGGGAAACAGCATATGGGCTGAAGTTGAACATTAATGAAACGGCGCTTGCATCCATCCCGATTTCACCTGTCAATTGACAAACAAGGGACCATCAGAAATGTGTTCTACGCATTATGGTTGTTTGTGATACAGTATATCGCCGGTATATCATTTTACTGTAAACAGAAACGGGTTGGGTAAATAAAAACTAGTACACAATGAAGATTTTCTGTTTCTGTCAAATTGTGAAAGACTTGTTGGTGTTGCGTTGGGTCGTTTCCAACGAGAAGTAGCACCGCGTGACCCCCCGGCGCTAACATTTCTGCCCACACAGACGAGAAATCCACATGGACGTGATGTGATGAATGCATTGCACGCAGTTGGCTAGCTTTCCAAAATGTTGTTTTGTTATTTTCTTGATGTTTTTGATCTCGTGAGTTGAATTAAACTGCTGTGCGGATTTGTTCTCCTTTGTCTCCGAGCTTCTCCTCGCCTGTTCTGCGTGTCAACGTTATTTCATAGCATGCCAAAAGTAGGGCGATGCTATTGCTAACGCTCCCTCTGTGTTTTCCTGGCCTGCTATCTCTTATCCTGTCATTCGTCCAACTTTAGTTTGTCTTTCTCGTCTTTTTTCTGTGTTATTTTGCTTTATGAAAAATGCATATAAAAGAGTAACGGATGGGATAAATTAACATTTAAGGTAACGGGCGGCAATAGTCCGATCCACTCCAACATGTTTTTTTCTCACCTACTTATTAAAGGGATGTGGAGACTTCAATGTTGATCTTCTGAATAAGAATAAGATAATACTAATTACTTTACACACACAATGTACAGTTGCAGACCAAGTACAATAACAGACCACTGTGCCACCTTAATGGACGATTATTTTTATTTATTTATTTATTTATTTATTTATTTATTTATTTTTTAAATGTATTTTTTACTTATTTTTTACTTATTTTTTACTTATTTTTTACTTATTTTTTACTTATTTTTTATTTTTTATTTTATATTTTTTATTTTATATTTTTTATTTTTTATTTTTTATTTTTTTATTATTTTTATTTTTTATTTTTTATTTTTTATTTTTTATTTTTTATTTTTTATTTTTTATTTTTTATTTTTTATTTTTTATTTATTTTTTTATTTATTCATTCATTTATTTTTTTATTTGTTATTTGTTATTTGTTTTTTATTTTTATTTTTATTTATAAACACAACAGCCAATTTCACTTTGCGGTTGATTTTGAAGCTCTAATTAGAACATCGTTAAGATCAAAATGTTTAAATATTTTTATTTTTATTTTTATTTTTATTTTTATTTTTATTTTTATTTTTATTTTTATTTTTATTTTTATTTTTATTTTTATTTTTATTTTTATTTTTATTTTTATTTTTTTTAATCAACTGTGTATCTGCAGCAGTGTCCTTCCCCCTCCGACTCCAACTTGATAAAGTCACCTGAACACATCGTGACTTGAGCGTCTTCAGGTCAGAAGAGCACGAGCTGCATTCACAGACATCGGGTGGTGACAGTATTTTCCGTGTCGAATCAGTGTCCTATAGGACATACCATATTTTCTGGACTATAAGTCGCACTGTAGTATAAGTGGCATTTTTTGCGGGTAATTTATTTTCCAAACTACTTGACCAAAACAGACATTACGTCCTCTTGGAAGGCAAGTTCTAACAATAATATGGAAATACGGGCTAATAACTATAAAAACTATAAAAGCAATCTTCACTCGCTAAATGTACTGCAAAAAAAGGTCAGTAAGGATAATTCATAATGCCGCCTACAGAGAACATACTAACTCCTTATTTCTAAAATCCCAAATACTTCAACTTGCTGATATAGTTCATCTTCAAACAGCTAAAATAATGCATAAGGCTAAAAATAACCAATTAGCTAAAAATGTCATCCAATACTTCTCTACAAGAGAGGAGAAATATGATCTCAGGGAAGAAGTACATTTGAAACACTTCTATGCTAGGACTACGTTAGCGTTAGCATAGCATTTCAGTATGTGGAATCAAACTATGGAATGGATTGAGTAAGGAAGTCCAACAATGCACAACGATGAGCCAATTCAAGAAACAATACAAGCAGTTGATGTTTGCTAAATAAAATAAAATAAAATAAAATAAAATAAAATAAAATAAAATAAAATAAAATAAAATAAAATAAAATAAAATAAAATAAAATATTAGGAAAGCAGGAAGTGAACAAATGTAACAGTTACTGATTGTAAAAGTACCAGATGGAGGGGTAGGATTTAATAAGCTTTGCTTCTTCCTACTCCTTTTGGACATGTGGAACTGTGAACTGATTATGGGATGCATTCAATTGTAATCTGATGCATGTTCAAATGAAATAAAACCATTACCATTACTTATCACAGTCAGATCTGGAACTATTTCATCGCCATAAACCAGGGATTACTGTACTGTACTGTACATTATCTATGTTGTGAATTCAGTACCCCCCCCCCCCCTCCAGGACACTAACTGGTTGCATGAAGTGGTTTACCACATTTCCACATTTCCAGAAATCTATTATTGTCGTTATTCACCCTGCTGGGAAACAGTTTCAATTAGCTAATGTGATTGCTGATGGATGCGAGAAGAGAAGTTGCAACATCATTAAGGACAAATGAAGGGAGACGGAAAAGAAGGGAGTTGCAATAATTCCCAGAGTTGTGGTAAACGGCACAGCATGCATGACTTCAGTTCCCGAGGCGTCCCATATTAACGTTAGCGGTCATTGGCAAACACGACATTTCCTTGGCTTTGCTGTTAGCAATGCTAACCCTCCTGAAGTCGTCTCGTTATTTGCGGTTAATTGCTTCTTCCAGATCCGACCAGATCAGCGGCTGGCTGTCGGCCTGCACTGGATCACTTCTACCCCCCCTTTCTACCCTACTTGGGTGCAAGTCTTCAAGTTCTTATGTTGTAAAGTGTGCTTATGTGTGAGAATACTTTGGAGTTGCTTTTTCTTCTTCTCTTCGCTCTCCTTGTGGGTGTCGAATTGAGGATATGGGCAGACTAAATAACCAAACCGGTATGTGAAAACCAGAGTATTTATTCCTGATACAAACAATATCTAATACAGACGTCCTGGCTTAATTGCATTCCCTGTATGCCTACAGAAAGTTGGGTCTTAGTACAGCGCAGCTTTCTTTTCTTGTCCGGCTTTTTATACATTTGTGTGTGGTGTATCGCGTACTAAAAAACATCTTCAGACGCTATGTGCTTGATTTTAACTTTATTGTTAGCTAGCCAAAATATGAGCAAATACCTTCAGCGACAAGGAATTCTGATCTGAAGTGAATTTCCGCAAAGTACGATTCCCTAAATTGTCGTAAACTTTTGTCGTAGAAAAACTGTCTACGACCTTCTAAATACGTTTTTTAACATTTTTAAGACCGGGAAGGTTTCTTGTTGTTGTGTTTTTTTTTTACTTCCTGTTGTACCTTTTTTCATTATGCGCCACTACCTGGGGGCCACTGGAGCTAAGGTCTGGGCAAGGCTGGGCCGCATCGGGTTTTCCAAAAAAAACCAAAACACATTTATTAAAAACAGAAAAATATACAAACTTTTTCAGTGCTTTGGTTCCGATTTTCTACAAGAAAAGCTCTGATAAAACATTCCACTGTTCTCAAATATCTTAATTTTTATTTTTCTGCACAAAATAAGATGAAAAATAAACAAACAAATCAAGAATAAAGAAAATCAATCAGTAATAAATAAATATAATAATAATAATAAAATAATAATAAAAACTTAAGAAACCACATATAGTAGGTGGGTAGACAAATGATTTTTTTCAGATTAAAATGAACAAAGCATTATTAGAGCCCTGTAGACATGACAAAACACGACTATAGTCACATTTATACTCTTTTTATTTACAACATATTGCGCAACTGCAGGGTCTTGAGACACATGCTAACTCGCAAACTAGAGAGCTAGCGACCTAAACGGTAGCCTTCAAGTTATTTCCTTTAAACTTAAATATCCAAAAACTTACCACTTCCACACGGATCGGGAGGATAACTATTAACAGTTATTTAACCTTTAACATGAACATTAATCAAACGTAATAATTTTTTTCTGGGTACATGATACCATACAGCATCCATATCAAACTTGCGTGGGCCGCACTAACATTAAACTTTCATATCAAGGCGGGGGCCTCAAACTAGTGTCCTGCGCGCCACATTTGGCCCGCGGGCCGCGTGTTTGAGACCCCTGCCCTAAATTGTCAAAAACCTGTCTATGACCTTCTAAATACGTTTTTTAACATTTTTAAGACTGGGAAGGTTTCTTGTTGTTGTGCTCTTTTTTACTTCCTGTTCTGTAGCGTACTTCCTGCGGTGGCTATTGTCTCATCAACACCTAGTGACCAATATAGAACACTATATATATATATTTACAATGTCTTTGAATGCATCTAAAAAGGGGAACTTTCCCATTTTGAAAGGGTTCCAGACTCATAGGGTGAACATTTGAGGAATTTGAGTCCACAGTTCTGTAGCGTACTTCCTGCGGTGGCTATTGTCTCATCAACACCTAGTGACCAGTATAGAACACTGTATATCTTTACAACGTCTTTGTTTTTTGGTTGTTTTTTTTAGTTGGATTGCAAGGTTTATTGTGTGCGCAAAGCACTTAATGTGCCGTTCTTTTTTTCTTTGTTTTTTTTAGTTGGATTGCAAGGTTTATAGTGTGCGCAAAGCACTTAATGTGTCGTTTTTTTGTTTGTTTTTTTTAGTTGGATTGCAAGGTTTATTGTGTGCGCAAAGCACTTAATGTGCCGTTCTTTTTTATTTTTAGTTGGATTGCAAGGTTTATAGTGTGCGCAAAGCGCTTAATGTGTCGGGTTTTTTTTGTTGGATTGCAAGGTTTATTGTGTGCGCAAAGCACTTAATGTGTCGTTTTTTTTAGTTGGATTGCAAGGTTTATTGTGTGCGCAAAGCACTTAATGTGCCGTTCTTTTTTTTTAGTTGGATTGCAAGGTTTATTGTGTGCGCAAAGCACTTAATGTGCCGTTCTTTTTTTTCTTTTTTTTTTTACTTGGATTGCATGGTTTATTGTGTGTGCAAGGCACTTAATGTGCCGTTCTTTTTTTTTTGTTCGATTGCAAGGTTTATAGTGTGCGCAAAGCACTTAATGTGCCGTTTTTTCATTTTGTTTTGTTTTAGTTAGATTGCAAGGTTTATTGTGTGCGCAAAGCACTTAATGTGCCGTTCTTTTTCTTTTGGATTGCAAGGTTTATTGTGTGCGCAAAGCACTTAATGTGCCATTCTTTTTTTTTTTGGATTGCAAGGTTTATAGTGTTCGCAAAGCACTTAATGGGCCGTTTTTGTTTTTTTGTTTTTTTAGTTGGATTGCAAGGTTTATTGTGTGCGCAAAGCACTTAATGTGCCATTGTTTTTCTTTTTTCTTGGTAAATTACATCTTTAAATGCGTCTAAAAAGGTGCACGTTCCCATTTTGGAAGGGTTCCAGACTCAGATGGTGAACATTTGAGGAATTTGAGTCCACCTGTCATACATGTGACGAACCGATCGGGTCATGGATAACTAAGGATAAGGATCAATACCAACGTATAACCTAAAATACTTCACGGATATCCGCTATGTGTCCAGGTTTATCCTGGCAATGATGAATGTAAGACCCTCCATCGCATTTAGAAGATACCGTTTCAGAATTTCTAATTGTTTTTATTGACTTGTGATCAGGTGATGGATGGCGGCTGCCAAACAGGAAGCAAAGGCTTAGGATCTAAATGCTCATCGTGATTTTAATGGAACTGTTTCTTCTAAACAGTCTCATTGGTTCTGTGTTTACATTTTATGGGATTTCCAGTCACGTTCAGTGAAGCTCATGAGTGACCATCACATCGCAGCTTAGCCCAGTTCTCCCACACCGGGTGACCATTTATGGGCATTGTCACTGGGGGAGGACATGCATAAAACAAGGCTGCACTCGGGAAGCACAAAAAAAAATACTGACACAGAAAAGGTGTCAGGAAAGAAGAAGGAAGGGCAAGTGGAGAGGAGGCTGGACAATTGGAGGGTGACGCTTCACAGAGTGAAATGTCACAGAAGAAAGAGGCTTTATGACATATTGTCAAATTCTTATAGCCGAGTGTCTGTGTGCCTATAAGATGTCATAACTAAGCTCATTTGTTGAAAATACAGTACAGTAGGCTCATAGCTTTTTTTTTAATATATAGCCCTCCCTCCCTCTATGAGTTGAAAAGGTGACATTTTAAATCTTTCAATTTCTGCCATTCGGTATGGTAATGGTAATGGTAATGGTTTTATTTCATTTGAACATGCATCAGATTACAATTGAGTGCATCCCATAATCAGTTCGCAGTTCCACATGTCCAAAAGGAGTAGGAAGAAGCAAAGCTTATTAAATCCTACCTCTCCACCTGGTACTTTTACAATCACTAACTGTTACATTTGTTCACTTCCTGCTTTCCTAATATTTTATTTTATTTTATTTTATTTTATTTTATTTTATTTTATTTTATTTTATTTTATTTTATTTTATTTTATTTTATTTTATTTTATTTTATTTTATTTTATTTTATTTTATTCATTTTCTACTTTTAAATTTTTAAATTTTTAAATTTTTAAATTTTTACATTTTTACATTTTTACATTTTTACATTTTTACATTTGTAGGATTCCATAAATTGTCGTAAATTTTTGTCGTAGAAAACCTGTCTACGACCTTCTAAATTTTTTAGCATTTTTATAACTGGGAGAGTTCCTTGTTGTTGTGCTCTTTTTTTACTTCCTGTTCTGTAGCGTACTTCCTGCGGTGGCTATTGTCTCATCAACACCTAGTGACCAGTATAGAACACTGTATATCTTTACAACGTTAATGTGCCGTTCTTTTTTTTTTTTGGTTGGATTGCAAGGTTTATAGTGTGCGCAAAGCACTTAATGTGCCGTTTTTTGTTTTTTTTTAGTTGGATTGCAAGGTTTATTGTGTGCGCAAAGCACTTAATGTGCCGTTCTTTTTTTCTTTTTTTAGTTGGATTGCAAGGTTTATTGTGTGCGCAAAGCACTTAATGTGCCGTTCTTTTTTTTTTAATTTGGATTGCAAGGTTTATTGTGTGCGCAAAGCACTTAATGTGCCGTTCTTTTTTTTTGGATTGCAAGGTTTATTGTGTGCGCAAAGCACTTAATGTGCTGTTCTTTTTTTTCTTTTTTTAGTTGGATTGCAAGGTTTATTGTGTGCGCAAAGCACTTAATGTGGCGTTCTTTTTTTTTGTTGGATTGCAAGGTTTATTGTGTGCGCAAAGCACTTAATGTGCCGTTCTTTTTTTTTGATTGCAAGGTTTATTGTGTGCGCAAAGCACTTAATGTGCCGTTCTTTTTTTTAGTTGGATTGCAAGGTTTATTGTGTGCGCAAAGCACTTAATGTGCCGTTCTTTTTTTTTTAGTTGGATTGCAAGGTTTATAGTGTGCGCAAAGCACTTAATGTGCCGTTCTTTTTTTTTTTTAGTTGGATTGCAAGGTTTATAGTGTGCGCAAAGCACTTAATGTGCCGTTTTTTTTGTTTTTGGTAAATTACATCTTTGAATGCATCTAAAAAGGTGCACATTCCCATTTTGGAAGGGTTCCAGACTCAGAGGGTGAACATTTGAGGAATTTGAGTCCACCTGTCATACATGTGACGAACCGATTGGGCCATGGATAACTAAGGATAAGGATCAATACCAACGTATCACCTAAAATACCTCACTCATTATGTTGTTGTGCTCTTTTTTACTTCCTGTTCTGTAGCGTACTTCCTGCGGTGGCTATTGTCTCATCAACACCTAGTGACCAGTATAGAACACCGTATATCTTTACAACGTCTTTGTTTTTTGTTTTTTTTTGTTGGATTGCAAGGTTTATTGTGTGCGCAAAGCACTTAATGTGCCATTCTTTTTTTTTTTTTTTAGTTGGATTGCAAGGTTTATAGTGTGCGCAAAGCACTTAATGTGCCGTTCTTTTTTTTTAGTTGGATTGCAAGGTTTATTGTGTGCGCAAAGCACTTAATGTGCCGTTCTTTTTTTTTGGATTGCAAGGTTTATTGTGTGTGCAAAGCACTTAATGTGGCGTTCTTTTTTTCTTTTTTTAGTTGGATTGCAAGGTTTATTGTGTGCGCAAAGCACTTAATGTGCCGTTCTTTTTTTTTTGGATTGCAAGGTTTATTGTGTGCGCAAAGCACTTAATGTGCCGTTCTTTTTTTTTTGGATTGCAAGGTTTATTGTGTGCGCAAAGCACTTAATGTGCCGTTCTTTTTTTTTTAGTTGGATTGCAAGGTTTATAGTGTGCGCAAAGCACTTAATGTGCCGTTTTTTTTTTGTTGGATTGCAAGGTTTATTGTGTGCGCAAAGCACTTAATGTGCCGTTCTTTTTTTTTTTTTTTAAGTTGGATTGCAAGGTTTATAGTGTGCGCAAAGCACTTAATGTGCCGTTTTTTGGGGGGGGGGTAAATTACGTCTTTGAATGCGTCTAAAAAGGTGCACGTTCCCATTTTGGAAGGGTTCCAGATTCAGAGGGTGAACATTTGAGGAATTTGAGTCCACCTGTCATACATGTGACGAACCAATTGGGCCATGGATAACTAAGGATAAGGATCAATGCCAACGTATCACCTAAAATACCTCACTATGCGCCTCAGCATTATGGGACCCATCTGCATCAGTTTCCATGGCCCACCACTTTGAGGCTGAGTTGCTGTTCTTCCCAAACTCTTCCATTTCTTATATTAAACTGTGGAATATTTAGGAGCAAAGAAATTTCATGACTGGATTTGTTGCACAGTTCCACGCTGGAATTGTGCGTGTGCGTGTGCGTGCGTTAAAATTGCACTACAAGGCGTAACCTCCATGCTCTCTCAATTGCGCCTATCTGTCATGTGTTTTTTTTCCGTCCACATGATCTCTGTCGAGTTCTTATTAAATGCACTTTTAGCTGTTTTATGGCTTAAAATTGCTCTGACGTGAAATCCATTAAATCCATCACCTCTTCTTGCCTCTTGTGCAAAAAAAATGTACAAGATGTATAAATACCTTCTTGGATCGGGTGTTCAGGTTTATAAAAACATAAAACTACTTAACAACAGTAATGTGTATTTTTATAACACTTTTGAGAGCAAGTCCTCAAATGATGGAGTTGTTTTTTATTATTATTAACATAAAAACTCTTGTTCCGCATTGAGAGACAAGCACGTGAACACATCTTCTCAACAAATCAACATCTCCACATAGCCATCTGCCGTTTGACGCCCCTGCACAATCCGAAATTTCATTGTTCCATTGAAGAATCATGATCATGAATTTGAAAACCAGATCGTATTTTGCTTGAAGAAACAACTTGTCATTAACTAAAAATTGTATGAAGACTCCAATTTTCCCTCTTCACCTTGGAGAAAGACTGCATTTATTCAAGACATCCGTCGTTGCCATGACAGTCAATCGTTGTATTGTTTCCTCTAGAAGTGCTCAGCCATATGTATATGTATGAGTTTTTAATGCATTTCTATTAGGAGCCAAGAGTCATAGAGAGTCGTGCTGGGTATCGTTGGAAAGCTTATGGCAAATAATGTCGGTGGGAATCAGTTCCAAGTCGATCGGACTTTCCGTTGGGGACTTATTCGTGAAAAAACGTTTTTCTTCCAATGACTTCAGACCGGTTTAGAACGGTTCAAACAAAAAAATTATCAAAATTCATGCATATCTGGAGAACCGAAAATCGTAAAGAGTCGTGCTGGGTACCGTTGGAAAGCTTATGGCAAATAATGTCGGTGGGAATCAGTTCCAAGTCGATCGGACTTGCCGTTGGGGACTTATTTGTGAAAACACGTTTTTTTCCACTTCAGACCGGTTTAGAACGGTTCAAACAAAAAAATTATCAAAACTCATGTTTTTCTCAAGAACCGAAAGACGTAGAGAGTCGAGCTGGGTACCGTTGGAAAGCTTATGGAAATTGGTTCCAAGTCGATCTGACTTTTTGTTTGGGGACTTGGGGGATTTGTGGATTTGTGAAAAAATGTTTTTTTCCAATGACTTCAGACCAGTTTAGAACGGTTCAAACAAAAAAATGATCAAAACTCATGTATATGTCGGGAACCGAAAATCGTAGAGAGTCATGCTGGGTACCGTTGGAAAGCTTATGGCAAATTATGTAGGTGGGAATCGGTTCCAAGTTGATCGGACTTTTCATTGGGGACTTATTCGTGAAAAAACATGTTTTTTTTCCAATGACTTCAGACCGGTTTAGAACGATTCAAACAAAAAAATTATCAAAACTCATGCATATCTTGGAAACCGAAAGTCGTAGAAAGTCGTGCTGGGTACCGTTGGAAAGCTTATGGCAAATAATGTAGGTGGGAATCCGTTCCAAGTCGATCAGACTTTCCGTTGGGGACTTATTCGTGATTTTTTTTTCAGACCGGTTTAGATCATGTATATCTCGGAACCGAAAGTCCTAAAGAGTCGTGCCGGGTACCGCTGGAAAGCTTATGGAAATTGGTTCCAAGTCGATCTGACTTTTCGTTGGGGACTTATTTGTGAAAAAAAAAATTTCCAATGACTTCAGACCAGTTTAGAACGGTTCAAACAAAAAAATAATCAAAACTCATGTATATCTCGGGAACCGAAAGTCGTAAAGAGTCGTGCCGGGTACCGTTGGAAAGCTTATAGCAAATAATGTAGGTGGGAATTGGTTCCAAGTCGATCAGACTTTTTGTTTGGGGACTTATTCATGAAAAAAAAGTTTTTCAATGACTTCAGACCAATTTAGAATGGTTCAAACAAAAACAATTATCAAAACTCATGTATATCTCGGAAACCGAAAGTCGTAGAGAGTTGTGCTGGGTACCGTTGGAAAGCTTATAGAAATCGGTTCCAAGTCGATCAGACTTTCTGTTGGGGACTTATTTGTGAAAAAACGTTTTTTCCAATTACTTCAGACCGGTTTAGAACGGTTCAAACAAAAAAATAATCAAAACTCATGTATATCTCAGGAACCGAAAGTTGTAAAGAGTCATGCTGGGTACCGTTGGAAAGTTTATGGCAAAGTATGTAGGTGGGAATCGGTTCCAAGTCGATCAGACTTTTTGTTTGGGGACTTATTTGAGAAAAAACATTTTTTTTCCAATGACTTCAGACCGGTTTAGAACGGTTCAAACAAAACAATAATTATCAAAACTCATGTAGTATATCTCAAGAACCGAAAATCATAAAGACTTTTTTTTGGGGGACTTATTTGTGAATAAACTTTTTTTTTTTTCGAATGACTTCAGACCGATTCAAACAAAAAAAATTAATCAAAACTCATGTATATCTCGGGAACCGAAAGTCGTAGAGAGTCGTGCTGGGTATCGTTGGAAAGCTTATGGCAAATTATGTAGGTGGGAATCGGTTCCAAGTCGATCAGACTTTCTGTTGGGGACTTATTCGTGAAAAAACGTTTTTTTTCCAATGACTTCAGACCGGTTTAGAACAGTTCAAACAACAACAAAAAAAAATCAAAACCCATGTATATCCCGGGAACTAAAAGTCGTAGAGTAGGTGGGAATCGGTAGAAAGTCGTGCTGGGTACCGTTGGAAAGCTTATGGAAATTGGTTCCAAGTCGACAGACTTTTTGTTTGCGGACTTATTCGTGAAAAAACTTTTTTTTCCAATGACTTCAGACCAGTTTAGAACGGTTCAAACAAAAAAATGATCAAAACTCATGTATATGTCGGGAACTGAAAGTCGTAGAGAGTCGTGCGTGGTATCGTTGGAAAGCTTATGGCAAATTATGTAGGTGGGAATCGGTTCCAAGTCGATCAGACTTTCTGTTGGGGACTTATTCGTGAAAAAACGTTTTTTTTTCCAATGACTTCAGACCGGTTTAGAACAGTTCAAACAACAACAAAAAAAAATCAAAACCCATGTATATCCCGGGAACTAAAAGTCGTAGAGTAGGTGGGAATCGGTAGAAAGTTGTGCTGGGTACCGTTGGAAAGCTTATGGAAATTGGTTCCAAGTCGACAGACTTTTTGTTTGCGGACTTATTCGTGAAAAAACTTTTTTTTCCAATGACTTCAGACCAGTTTAGAACGGTTCAAACAAAAAAATTATCAAAACTCATGTATATGTCGGGAACTGAAAGTCGTAGAGAGTCGTGCTGGGTACCGTTGGAAAGCTTATGGCAAATTATGTAGGTGGGAATCGGTACCAAGTTAATCGGACTTTCCGTTGGGGACTTATTCGTGAAAAAACGTTTTTTTTCCAATGACTTCAGACCGGTTTAGAACAGTTCAAACAACAACAAAAAAAATCAAAACCCATGTATATCCCGGGAACTAAAAGTCGTAGAGTAGGTGGGAATCGGTTCCAAGTCAATCAGACTTTCCGTTGGGAAATTTGTCTTATTTGAGAAAAAATGTTTTTTTTTTCCGACAGAACGGTTCAAACAAAAAAATGATCAAAACTCATGTATATGTCGGGAACTGAAAGTCGTAGAGAGTCGTGCGTGGTATCGTTGGAAAGCTTATGGCAAATTATGTAGGTGGGAATCGGTACCAAGTTAATCGGACTTTCCGTTGGGGACTTATTCGTGAAAAAACGTTTTTTTTCCAATGACTTCAGACCGGTTTAGAACAGTTCAAACAACAACAAAAAAAAATCAAAACCCATGTATATCCCGGGAACTAAAAGTCGTAGAGTAGGTGGGAATCGGTAGAAAGTCGTGCTGGGTACCGTTGGAAAGCTTATGGAAATTGGTTCCAAGTCGACAGACTTTTTGTTTGCGGACTTATTTGTGAAAAAACTTTTTTTTCCAATGACTTCAGACCAGTTTAGAACGGTTCAAACAAAAAAATGATCAAAACTCATGTATATGTCGGGAACTGAAAGTCGTAGAGAGTCGTGCGTGGTATCGTTGGAAAGCTTATGGCAAATTATGTAGGTGGGAATCGGTACCAAGTTAATCGGACTTTCCGTTGGGGACTTATTCGTGAAAAAAACTTTTTTTTTCCAATGACTTCAGACCGGTTTAGAACAGTTCAAACAACAACAAAAAAAAATCAAAACCCATGTATATCCCGGGAACTAAAAGTCGTAGAGTAGGTGGGAATCGGTTCCAAGTCAATCAGACTTTCCGTTGGGAAATTTGACTTATTTGTGAAAAAATGTTTTTTTTTTCCGACAAAGAACGGTTCCAACAAAAAAATGATCAAAACTCATGTATATCTCAGAAACCGAAAATCGTAGAGAGTCGTGCTAGGTATCGTTGGAAAGCTTGCAGGGAATCATTCTGGAGTTTTTTGTTCCATACATTTACATTTTAGGTCTTGCTTATGTCTGGTACGACAAAAAAAAAACATTCTAATATTGAATGCTATCATTTTTTAATATGTGGCCCTCGCTGGAAAAAGTTTACACAGCCCTGATTCGCTAGTTTTGTTTCCACATCACGTATCGTACAACATGGATACTGACTTGAAATGTTGCCCGATTGATTACTTTTTGAGGGGCGAGCAGCACGGTTCCTGTTCCTGTTTTTTTTTTATACCCAGTTGACTTGCTCGCTGTGTTTTTATCAACTAATGCATTCCAACTCTGTGCGTCGCCAGTTCCGAGATGCGGCTCGATATGAGGATGTGGAATTCTTTGAACTAAAACAGCCGAGATACGGTTGTATGGAAAAAAAATAAATAAATAAAACCAGGCTGTCAAATGTCAGACGATATATAGCTGTAGATTTGTCATTAGCCACCCAAGGAATCATACGGGCTTGGTTGGATCCATTGGACGTTTTCTTGGAACGGCTTGATGAGTTTTGGGGCTGCGATCAATACACCCATCGTTCGTTCTCCCTGTGCAATTTCTCCTCTGCATCATCCTACTTAAGCCTGGATGTCTGAACATTACCCGTGTGGTGTCAGCTTATCCAAACAGGTCAAGGAAAGCAGGTTTGAGGCTAGCGTTTGGAAATTCCATCAAAGGTACACGGAAGCATCACCTGTGCATTAATGAGACAAAGCAGCATCCTCACACGGCTTCACATGAAAGAGACTTTTTAACCATTTTTCTCCGGCATGGTGACATGAAAACATTGCATCTGAAACACAAGACGAAAGGAAGGGGTTGCGGTACAAACCCACGAATGCAACACTTCATGGTAAAAGGTTCAAGCTAAAAATGATTTCAAACCGGGACCTTTTTTGGCTATTCCACAAACCAAGTGAAATACATACATGTATATAATACATACATGTTCATGGTAAATGTATTTATCTGACATATTTATCACAATAGCATTTTTGCTATTTTTTTTAGTGTGTCACCAGAACTTCCGCTACAAGGAAACGCTACACCCCGCATCCTAACGGCAGCAATAGCATTTGTTGACGTTGTTAGCATGTTGACATTAGCATAGTAGCATCTTTTTTGCCATTTTCATTAGTAGACACTATCACGCCATGTGTCAACATGCATTGAAGCATTGATAGCATGCTAACATGCTAACACCTTTCATCACACTATCACAATTTTCATGGGTAGACACATACAAAATACTTACTAGCATGCTAACGTTATGTTAATATTGTTGGCATGTTAATACATATTAGCATAGCAGCAATTTTAGCCATTATTCATGAGTAGACACTTACTATGCACTACCGTGCTAGGTGTTAGCATGCCAACATTAGCATGTTGATGTTGCTAACATGTTGACATTAGCATATTAACATTTTTTTGCCATTTTCATTGGTAGACACTATCATGCTAGGTGTCAACATTGCTAACATTAGCATTGAAGCATTGATAGCATGCTAACATGAATATACCTTTCATGAATATGAGCTAAAAGTACTTGTTTGGGACATATAAAACACTTACTAGCACAATAACATTTTTGCTATTTTTTTAGTGTGTCACCAGAACTTCCGCTACAAGGAAACGCTACACCCCGCATCCTAACGGCAGCAATAGCATTTGTTGACGTTGTTAGCATGTTGACATTAGCATAGTAGCATTTTTTTGCCATTTTCATTAGTAGACACTATCACACCATGTGTCAACATGCATTGAAGCATTGATAGCATGCTAACATGCTAATACCTTTCATCACACTATCACAATTTTCATGGGTAGACACATACAAAATACTTACTAGCATGCTAACGTTATATTAATATTGTTGGCATGTTAATACATATTAGCATAGCAGCAATTTTAGCCATTATTCATGAGTAGACACTTACTATGCACTACCGTGCTAGGTGTTAGCATGCCAACATTAGCATGTTGATTTTGCTAACATGTTGACATTAGCATATTAGCATTTTTCTTGCCATTTTAATTGGTAGACACTATCATGCTAGGTGTCAACATTGCTAACATTAGCATTGAAGCGTTGATAGCATGCTAACATGAATATACCTTTCATGAATATGAGCTAAAAGTACTTGTTTGGGACATATAAAACACTTACTAGCACAATAACATTTTTGCTATTTTTTTAGTGTGTCACCAGAACTTCCGCTACAAGGAAACGCTACACCCCGCATCCTAACGGCAGTAATAGCATTTGTTGACGTTGTTAGCATGTTGACATTAGCATAGTAGCATTTTTTTGCCATTTTCATTAGTAGACACTATCACGCCATGTGTCAACATGCATTGAAGCATTGATAGCATGCTAACATGCTAATACCTTTCATCACACTATCACAATTTTCATGGGTAGACACATACAAAATACTTACTAGCATGCTAACGTTATATTAATATTGTTGGCATGTTAATACATATTAGCATAGCAGCAATTTTAGCCATTATTCATGAGTAGACACTTACTATGCACTACCGTGCTAGGTGTTAGCATGCCAACATTAGCATGTTGATGTTGCTAACATGTTGACATTAGCATATTAGCATTTTTCTTGCCATTTTCATTGGTAGACACTATCACGCTAGGTGTCAACATTGCTAACATTAGCATTGAAGCGTTGATAGCATGCTAACATGAATATACCTTTCATGAATACGAGCTAAAAATACTTGTTTGGGACATATAAAACACTTACTAGCACAATAACATTTTTGCTATTTTTTTAGTGTGTCACCAGAACTTCCGCTACAAGGAAACGCTACACCCCGCATCCTAACGGCAGCAATAGCATTTGTTGACGTTGTTAGCATGTTGACATTAGCATAGTAGCATTTTTTTGCCATTTTCATTAGTAGACACTATCACGCCATGTGTCAACATGCATTGAAGCATTGATAGCATGCTAACATGCTAACACCTTTCATCACACTATCACAATTTTCATGGGTAGACACATACAAAATACTTACTAGTATGCTAACGTTGTGTTAATATGGTTGGCATGTTAATACATATTAGCATAGCAGCAATTTTAGCCATTATTCATGAGTAGACACTTACTATGCACTACCGTGCTAGGTGTTAGCATGCCAACATTAGCATGTTGATCTTGCTAACATGTTGACATTAGCATATTAGCATTTTTCTTGCCATTTTCATTGGTAGACACTATCACGCTAGGTGTCAACATTGCTAACATTAGCATTGAAGCGTTGATAGCATGCTAACATGAATATACCTTTCATGAATATGAGCTAAAAGTACTTGTTTGGGACATATAAAACACTTACTAGCACAATAACATTTTTGCTATTTTTTTTAGTGTGTCACCAGAACTTCCACTACAAGGAAACGCTACACCCCGCATCCTAACGGCAGCAATAGCATTTGTTGATGTTGTTAGCATGTTGACATTAGCATAGTGGCATTTTTTGCCATTTTCATTAGTAGACACTATCACGCCATGTGTCAACATGCATTGAAGCATTGATAGCATGCTAACATGCTAATACCTTTCATCACACTATCACAATTTTCATGGGTAGACACATACAAAATACTTACTAGCATGCTAACGTTATGTTAATATTGTTGGTGTGTTAATACATATTAGCATAGCAGCAATTTTAGCCATTATTCATGAGTAGACACTTACTATGGACTACCGTGCTAGGTGTTAGCATGCCAACATTAGCATGTTGATGTTGCTAACATGTTGACATTAGCATATTAGCATTTTTCTTGCCATTTTCATTGGTAGACACTATCACGCTAGGTGTCAACATTGCTAACATTAGCATTGAAGCGTTGATAGCATGCTAACATGAATATACCTTTCATGAATATGAGCTAAAAGTACTTGTTTGGGACATATAAAACACTTACTAGCACAATAACATTTTTGCTATTTTTTTAGTGTGTCACCAGAACTTCCGCTACAAGGAAACGCTACACCCCGCATCCTAACGGCAGCAATAGCATTTGTTGATGTTGTTAGCATGTTGACATTAGCATAGTAGCATTTTTTTGCCATTTTCATTAGTAGACACTATCACGCCATGTGTCAACATGCATTGAAGCATTGATAGCATGCTAACATGCTAATACCTTTCATCACACTATCACAATTTTCATGGGTAGACACATACAAAATACTTACTAGCATGCTAACGTTATGTTAATATTGTTGGCATGTTAATACATATTAGCATAGCAGCAATTTTAGCCATTATTCATGAGTAGACACTTACTATGCACTACCGTGCTAGGTGTTAGCATGCCAACATTAGCATGTTGATGTTGCTAACATGTTGACATTAGCATATTAGCATTTTTCTTGCCATTTTCATTGGTAGACACTATCACGCTAGGTGTCAACATTGCTAACATTAGCATTGAAGCGTTGATAGCATGCTAACATGAATATACCTTTCATGAATATGAGCTAAAAGTTCTTGTTTGGGACATATAAAACACTTACTATCACAATAGCATTTTTGCTATTTTTTTAGTGTGTCACCAGAACTTCCGCTATCACAATTTTCATGGGTAGACACATATAAAACACAGTTACTAGCATGCTAATGTTATGTTAATATTGTTTTTATGTTAATACGTATTAGCATCGTAGCATTTTTAACCATTGCTCCTGAGTAGAAACTTAGCACTACCATGCTCGGTGTTAGCATGCCAACATCCCAATTTTCATGGGTAGACACATATCAAACACTTACTAGCATGCTAATGTTATGTTAACATTGTTTGCATGTTAATACATGTTAGCATAGTAGCATTTTTAGCCGTTGCTCATGGGTAGACACTTAGCACTACCCTGCTAGGGGTTAACATGCCAACTTTAGCATAGTAACATTTTTGCCATTTTCATAAGTAGACATTATCATGCTAGGTGTCAACATGCTAATAGTAGCATTGAAGCATGGATAGCATGCTAACATGAACACACTTTTCATGAATATGAGCTAAAGCGGATACTCAATGCTATCATGCTAGGTGCTAACATGTCAATATAATTATACTAACATTTTTAATAGTTAAATTAATTAAATTAATTAATTATAATTAAATTAATATTTTTTAAATAATTTTCTTTCATTATTTATACAATGTTATCTGGATATAAAACTATAATTATTCTCAATAAAATGTATTTTTTGTTAACATTTTTGGGTGTCTAGAAAAATTAAGTCTGATGAAGTCTGCTTGGATGAGAGGCGGAACGGTCCACTTGCGATCGATTTAATGACCTGACACTGAACGATGACCTGGATGGATGACTATATTCACAGGCAATGTTAAAGTACCAGTACCAATGCTAAAGCCAGTTGGGAGGGGTACTATAACGTCAACACAGTCCTTGCTAAAACCTCCACTTGTTTGAACGAGGTCAGACACTTCCTCATTCATGAAGTCTGATGAAATTCGGTCCCGTCAAGTCACATGGACGCATCTCCAGCAAACGCTTGCATCATTAACGCTCTGTGTTTATTTGGCTTTCCCTCGGAATCGCTGTGACTTGCCATCTCATTTGCAATTATTCAAGTGAATTCCAGTCAGTTTATGCATCTGCATGATCACTGCTCTGCTAAGATCTCTTTGACATCGCCTGCAACTACCCCTCCCCTTCTCACATACTGTAGTTTACACTGGAGCAGGGATGTGCAAACTATTTCCACCAAGGGACACGTAGTAAAAAAAAAGAAAGAAAAATAAATTTTACAAATTGACCAATTTCTTTATTATCAGAATTTCAATCAGATAGTGAACACTTCATACTCAACAAGCAGGATCAAAGCTAGTAATCAGTGCTGCTCAAGCTTTTTCGAAAATGGTGCATTCAGGGACATCACATGGGTCGACGCTTAGCATGCTAATATGACCACACCTTTAATGAATATGCGCTAAAAGCACTTGTTTGGGACATTTGGCACATCACATTATCATAATTTCAAGAGTAGATACTTACTAGCATGCTAATGTTATGTTAAGATTGTTTGCATGTTAATACGTGTTAGCGTAGTAGCATTTTTAGCCGTTGCTCATGAGTAGACACTTACTATGCACTACCATGCTAGATGTTAGCCATTCATAAGTGGACACTATGATGGTAGGTGTTAGCATGTTAATATTAGCATAGTAGCATATATATTTTTTCCATGGGTCAACGTTTAGCATGCTAATATGACCACACCTTTCATGAATATGAGCTAAAAGCACTTGTTTGGGACATTTGGTACATCACATTATCACAATTTTCAAGTGTAGACACTTACTAGCATGCTAATGTTATGTTAAGATTGTTTGCATGTTAATACGTGTTAGCGTAGTAGCATTTTTAGCCGTTGCTTATGAGTAGACACTTACTATACACTCCAATGCTAGATGTTGGTGTGCCAATATTAGCATACTGACATTAGCATAGTAGCATTCATAAGTGGACACTATGATGGTAGGTGTTAGCATGTTAATATTAGCGTAGTAGCATATATATTTTTTCCATGGGTCGACGTTTAGCATGCTAATATGACCACACCTTTCATGAATATGAGCTAAAAGCACTTGTTTGGGACATTTGGTACATCACACTGTAACAATTTCCATGGGTAGACACTTACTAGCATGCTAATGTTATGTTAAGATTGTTTGCATGTTAATACGTATTAGCGTAGTAGCATTTTTAGCCGTTGCTCATGAGTAGACACTTACTATGCACTACCATGCTAGATGTTGGTGTGCCAACATTAGCATACTGACATTAGCATAGTAGCTTTTTTAGCCATTCATAAGTGGTCACAATGATGGTAGGTGTTAGCATGTTAATATTAGCATAGTACCATATATATTTTTAGCCCTTTCCATGGGTCGATGCTTAGCATGCTAATATGACCACACCTGTCATGAATATGAGCTAAAAGCACTTGTTTGGGACATTTGGTACATCACATTATCACAATTTTCAAGTGTAGACACTTACTAGCATGCTAATGTTATGTTAACATTGTTTGCATGTTAATACGTGTTAGCGTAGTAGCATTTTTAGCCGTTGCTTATGAGTAGACACTTACTATACACTACGATGCTAGATGTTGGTGTGCCAATATTAGCATACTGACATTAGCATAGTAGCATTCATAAGTGGACACTATGATGGTAGGTGTTAGCATGTTAATATTAGCGTAGTAGCATATATATTTTTTCCATGGGTCGACGTTTAGCATGCTAATATGACCACACCTTTCATGAATATGAGCTAAAAGCACTTGTTTGGGACATTTGGTACATCCCACTATAAGAATTTCCATGGGTAGACACTTACTAGCATGCTAATGTTATGTTAAGATTGTTTGCATGTTAATACGTGTTAGCGTAGTAGCATTTTTAGCCGTTGCTCATGAGTAGACATTTACTATGCACTACCATGCTAGATGTTGGCCTGCCAACATTAGCATACCGACATTAGCATAGTAGCTTTTTTAGCCATTCATACGTGGACACTATGATTGTAGGTGTTAGCATGTTAATATTAGCATAGTAGCATATATATTTTTAGCCGTTTCCATGGGTCGATGCTTAGCATGCTAATATGACCACACCTTTCATGAATATGAGCTAAAAGCACTTGTTTGGGACATTTGGTACATCACATTATCACAATTTTCAAGTGTAGACACTTACTAGCATGCTAATGTTATGTTAAGATTGTTTGCATGTTAATACGTGTTAGCGTAGTAGCATTTTTAGCCGTTGCTCATGAGTAGACATTTACTATGCACTACCATGCTAGATGTTGGCCTGCCAACATTAGCATACTGACATTAGCATAGTAGCATTTTTAGCCATTCATAAGTGGACACTATGATGGTAGGTGTTAGCATGTTAATATTAGCATAGTAGCATATATATTTTTAGCCGTTTCTATGGGTCAATGCTTAGCATGCTAATATGACCACACCTTTCATGAATATGAGCTAAAAGCACTTGTCTGCGACATTTGGTACATCACACAATTTTCATGGGTAGATACTTACTAGCATGCTAATGTTATGTTAAGATTGTTTGCATATTAATACGTGTTAGCATAGTAGCATTTTTGGCCGTTGCTCATGAGTAGACATTTACTATGCACTACCATGCTAGATGTTAGCCATTCATAAGTGGACACTATGATGGTAGGTGTTAGCATGTTAATATTAGCATAGTAGTATATATATTTTTTCCATGGGTCGACGTTTAGCATGCTAATATGACCACACCTTTCATGAATATGAGCTAAAAGCACTTGTTTGGGACATTTGGAACATCCCACTATAAGAATTTCCATGGGTAGACACTTACTAGCATGCTAATGTTATGTTAAGATTGTTTGCATGTTAATACGTATTAGCGTAGTAGCATTTTTAGCCGTTGCTCATGAGTAGACACTTACTATGCACTACCATGCTAGATGTTGGTGTGCCAACATTAGCATACTGACATTAGCATAGTAGCTTTTTTAGCCATTCATATGTGGACACTATGATGGTAGGTGTTAGCATGTTAATATTAGCATAGTAGCATATATATTTTTTGCCGTTTCCATGGGTCGACGTTTAGCATGCTAATATGACCACACCTGTCATGAATATGAGCTAAAAGCACTTGTTTGGGACATTTGGTACATCACATTATCACAATTTTCAAGTGTAGACACTTACTAGCATGCTAATGTTATGTTAACATTGTTTGCATGTTAATACGTGTTAGCGTAGTAGCATTTTTAGCCGTTGCTTATGAGTAGACACTTACTATACACTCCAATGCTAGATGTTGGTGTGCCAATATTAGCATACTGACATTAGCATAGTAGCATTCATAAGTGGACACTATGATGTAGGTGTTAGCATGTTAATATTAGCATAGTAGCATATATATTTTTTCCATGGGTCGACGTTTAGCATGCTAATATGACCACACCTTTCATGAATATGAGCTAAAAGCACTTGTTTGGGACATTTGGTACATCACATTATCACAATTTTCAAGTGTAGACACTTACTAGCATGCTAATGTTATGTTAACATTGTTTGCATGTTAATACGTGTTAGCGTAGTAGCATTTTTAGCCGTTGCTTATGAGTAGACACTTACTATACACTCCAATGCTAGATGTTGGTGTGCCAATATTAGCATACTGACATTAGCATAGTAGCATTCATAAGTGGACACTATGATGTAGGTGTTAGCATGTTAATATTAGCATAGTAGCATATATATTTTTTCCATGGGTCGACGTTTAGCATGCTAATATGACCACACCTTTCATGAATATGAGCTAAAAGCACTTGTTTGGGACATTTGGTACATCACATTATCACAATTTTCAAGTGTAGACACTTACTAGCATGCTAATGTTATGTTAAGATTGTTTGCATGTTAATACGTGTTAGCGTAGTAGCATTTTTAGCCGTTGCTTATGAGTAGACACTTACTATACACTCCAATGCTAGATGTTGGTGTGCCAATATTAGCATACTGACATTAGCATAGTAGCATTCATAAGTGGACACTATGATGGTAGGTGTTAGCATGTTAATATTAGCATAGTAGCATATATATTTTTTCCATTGGTCGACGTTTAGCATGCTAATATGACCACACCTTTAATGAATATGAGCTAAAAACACTTGTTTGGGACATTTGGTACATCACATTATCACAATTTTCATGGGTAGATACTTACTAGCATGCTAATGTTATGTTAAGATTGTTTGCATGTTAATACATATTAGCATAGTAGCATTTTTAGCCGTTGCTCATGAGTAGACACTTACTATGCACTACCATGCTAGATGTTGGCATGCCAACATTAGCATAGTGACATTGCTAGCATTCTGACATTAGCATGGTTGCATTTTTATAAGTGGACACTATCATGGTAGGTGTTAGCATGCTAACATTAGCAGTGGACACTCAGTGCTATCATATGATGATAACATGTTAGCATAAATATAGTAACATTTTAAGAAGTGAAGTAAAAGAAAATGTAGGATAATAACATATTTATTTATCAGTGCTCATGTCAAACTTTATCCTCATGTTACCTTGCAAAATACGTACGGGACTGTGAAAATAGAGCAAAGAACATGCACAGATTTGACAAAAACCTTCCATACATTTAATCACAACATCCTACTTTGAAAATTAGAATCTGTAAAATGACGTAAGACTTAAGATGAAACTACTGCCTTTTGTTCTGGGGAAAGCACACAAGAGCTCATTAAAAAAGTCACATCTGAAATGGCCTTTTTAAAAAGATGGTTTGATAGAAATAGATGATCTCTGAACCTCAATAAAACTAAGATGATGCAATGTGGTAATAACATAGAGGACATGTATGAGTGGACATTCAAAGGGCCAATGACATTACATTACATTATATTTCTCGGGATCATAATAGATGAAAAAAATAAGCAGGAAATCTCACAAGACTAAAAATTACTTCTTAAAGTAAAAGCTCATTGTTTTGACCAAAGATCTGCAATTTTGCATGTTATTTTGCACTAAATTCTGTACAAGCTTGCAATATAAAGTCAAATTTCTAAGACAAAAAATCCCAATTATGAGATAAGAATGTGCTAATTATAAGATAAAAAGTTCTAATTATGATATAAAAAGTCAAAATTATGAGATAAAAAAATGCGCTAATAAGCCATAATTACGAGATAATACATAAAAAAATAAGATAAGTTCATTTCAACTTTTCAGGTCATAATTATGACTTCTTATCTCATCATTATCTCATACATATTAGCATAGCAGCATTTTTAGCCATTACTCATGAGTAGACACTTAGTATGCACTACCATGCTAGGTGTTAGCATGTCAACATTAGCATATTGACGTTGCTAGCATGGTGACATTAGTATAGTAGCATTTTTTTGCCATTTTCATTAGCAGACACTATCACACTAGGTGTCAACATGCTAACATTAGCATTGAAGCGTTGATAGCATGCTAACATGAATATACCTTTCATGAATATGAGCTAAAAGTACTTGTTTGGGACATGTAAAACACTTACTAGCATGCTAATGTTATGTTAATATTGTTTGCATGTTAATACATATTAGCATAGTAGCACATTTGGTACATCACACTATCACAATTTTCATGTGTAGACACATACAAAACACTTATTAGCATGCTAATGTTATTTCTAAGACCAAAAGTCCAAATTATGAGATAAGAATGTGCTAATTATGAGATAAAAAGTTCTAATTATGATATAAGAAGCCAAAATTATAAGATAAAAAAATGCGCTAATAAGCCATAATTACGAGATAAAACATAAAAAATAAGATAAGTTCATTTCAACGTTTTAGCTCATAATTATGACTTCTAATCTCATCATTATCTCATACATATTAGCATAGCAGCATTTTTAGCCATTACTCATGAGTAGACACTTAGTATGCACTACCGTGCTAGGTGTTAGCATGCCAACATTAGCATATTGACATTGCTAGCATGTTGACATTAGCATAGTAGCATTTTTTTGCCATTTTCATTAGCAGACACTATCACACTAGGTGTCAACATGCTAACATTAGCATTGAAGCGTTGATAGCATGCTAACATGAACACAGCTTTCATGAATATGAGCTAAAAGCACTTGTTTGGGACATATAAAACACTTACTAGCATGCTAATGTTATGTTAATATTGTTTGCATGTTAATACATATTAGCATAGCAGCATTTTTAGCCGTTACTCATGAGTAGACACTTAGTATGCACTACCGTGCTATGTGTTAGCATGCCGACATTAGCATGTTGACATTGCTAGCATGTTGACATTAGCATAGTAGCATTTTTTTGCCATTTTCATTAGCAGACACTATCACACTAGGTGTCAACATGCTAACATTAGCATTGAAGCGTTGATAGCATGCTAACATGAACACAGCTTTCATGAATATGAGCTAAAAGTACTTGTTTGGGACATATAAAACACTTACTAGCATGCTGATGTTATGTTAATATTGTTTGCATGTTAATACATATTAGCATAGCAGCATTTTTAGCCGTTACTCATGAGTAGACACTTAGTATGCACTACCGTGCTATGTGTTAGCATGCCGACATTAGCATGTTGATGTTGCTAGCATGTTGACATTAGCATAGTAGCATTTTTTTGCCATTTTCATTAGCAGACACTATCACACTAGGTGTCAACATGCTAACATTAGCATTGAAGCGTTAATAGCATGCTAACATGAACACACCTTTCATGAAATGAAATAAAATAAAAACACTTATTGAGATAAAAATTAGCGACTCCAAATTGTCCATAGGTATGAATGTGAGTGTGAATGGTTGTTTGTCTATATGTGCCCTGTGATTGGCTGGCCACCATTCCAGGATATCCGGCATACCCTAGTGAGAATAAGCAGGCATAGAAAATGTATGAATTATACGGACATACTGAAAAGTAAATGATCAATGAGTACAAAAAATGAGTTGAAAGTGCAGTACCGAATCATTCTGAACAAAGGTTGGTATAGTTTGCCGTGATGAATCATTTACTTGAAATCGTGCAATCCAAAACCTACACTTAGCACGTAATCAGGGTCATTATGCAAAAACTCCGCAGCAAATGAATGTATTGTATGGAAGCAGGGGCCTTTTTGTGCTCATAATCCTCCTGATCAGAGCAGCCATTAGAAAGAATGGAGCAGCAACTAGCAAGTACTGTGGCCGCTGAAAGGGTCAGGATGGATCTTTCGTCTTGATGACGGGCTTAAAAGAGACACTGAACACGTCACCGTGGTGTGGTGGCTTTATTATAAGTTTTGATAATGATGAGACAAAACCGGGACATATATATCCCATCAAAAATGGAAACTTGCTAAAACTAGAGGAATATAAATCCATGCATCCATGTAATGAATGAATCCTTTTTATAATACAGTAAAAATGGGCATTTTTCAGACATAGTTGCTATTGGTGATTAAAACATGTTTTTTAATTAAAAATATTTTAAAATAAAAAAAATAGAATTTGTAAACATTTGTAAAGAATTTTCAATTTTTTTAAATTTTTAAAAAAAAATTAAAAAACATTTTAAAAAATTGTAAAAATTGTAAAAAAAAAATTAAACATTTAAAATGTTTAAATTTTAAAATTTAAAATCTAAAATCTTTTGACAGCCCTAATAATAACAATAATACTACAATGAATCATTACAATTACACTTGTCTCTCTTTCCTGCATGTTCTAAAGATAGTAAAACAGCTAAAAAAAACAGAGTATGGAAGCTAACAATATGCATATAACAGGACACGCTTATTTAGACTATAACCCATTAAAAATGGAAACTTGCTAAACACAGATTGATGTAGAGGAATATAAATCCATGCAACCATGTCGTGAATGAATCTTTTTTATTCATTAAATACAGTAAAAACTGGCATTTTCCAGACATAGTTGCTATTGGTGATTTAAAAAAAAAATATTAAAAAATCTAAAAATGTAAAAAAAAATATTTTTTTAAAAATGTTAAAAGTTTTAAATTTTAATTTTTTTTTACATTAAAAAATTAGATTTTAGTTTTATTTTAGTTTAATTAAAAAATGTAAAAATGTTTAAAAAAATTAAAATTTTAAACTTTTAACATTTTTTAAAAATTATTAAAAAAAAAATAAAATTTAAAACTTTTAACATTTTTTAAAAATTATGTTTTTTTACATTTTTACATTTTTACATTTTTAAATAAAACTAAAATCTTTTGACAGCCCTAATAATAACAATAATACTACAATACATCATTACAATTACACTTGTCTCTCTTTTTCTGCATGTTGTAAAGATAGTAAAAGAGCTAAAAAAACAGAATATGGAAGCTAACACTGCATATAACGGGACACACTTATTTAGACTATAAACCCCCCCCCCAAAAAAACTCCAAAATATCTCAACAATGTATGCATGCATCCATGTAGTGAATGAATCCTTTTTATTAAAAGTAAAAATTGGCATTTTTCAGACATAGTTGCTATTGGTGATTAAAAAATGTTTTTTAATAATAAATATTTAAAAACAAAAAATAAATTAAAATTTGTATTTTTTTAATTTTTTAAAATAAAAAATGTAAAACATTTTTCAAATGTTTAAAAATATAAAATTAAAAAAATAATAAAATTTTTACATTTTTATTTTTTTTAATTTTTAAATGAAACTAAAATCTTTTGACAGCCATAATAATAACAATAATACTACGATACATTAAAATTACACTTGTCTATCTTTTCTGCATGTTTTAAAGATAGAAAAACAGCTAAAAAAAACTGAATATGGAAACTAACAATGCATGTAACGGGATACACTTATTTAGACTATAAACCCCTAAAAAACCTCCAAAATTCATAACTGACCTGTATATAAACCAAGCTACAGACACGTTGTTATCGTAGCAGCTAACACGGCGTAACGACTTGCCCGCCATCTGATATTAAGTTTCTTAATATTAAGTAAGGATCTTGTTTATTAGCTGCAAGCTTTCCATTGACTTGTCATTCAGATACAATGAAGCATTACGAAATATCACTCATTTGTGCTAAAATCATTCCTCACATGTATCCAGCTATGTTATTAAATTCACTTTTTGCTTACATACATCAAAAGACTTATTTTTATGCCCAGACACCAATATAGATATTTAAATCTTATCTAGCATGACGTATTGGTTAAGAGTCTAAAACGATATAAAGTCAAAGTTAGCAGTGCAGGAAATAAATGATTTGTTTTGTTACCTAAAATGGGACGTGAGTAGATGTCTTCATTTTCTACCTGCTGCAGTAGGCGGGAGGTTTGTGTGTGTGTGTGTGTGTGTGTGTGTGTGTGTGTTCGCACGAAGGTAATGCTAAAAGCATGTCTGCTTAATTGATGCATGAAGCGCAAATCATTCAGACGACATCCTCACGTTGTGCTGAGAAGCGTCTTCATGTATAAATCAGAAATATTCTCCTCATACATTCAAGGACTGTGGACTTGTAATGAACACTCTGCCCCGGGGCTTTTTTGAAATATTATGTATTATTTTCAATATTGTCAATTTAAATATTTTGTTATGATTGAAAATGCTTAATTGAGTATTAAATATTCAATTTATTTTGGCTGATAACATAAAATAAAAAAATGTAATTTAAAAAATTAAATTAAAATGTTTAAAAATTTGTGAAAATTTTTAATTTTTTAAAATTTTCAATGAAAAAATTAAAACATTTTACAAATGTTTAAAAATTAAAAAAATTTAAAAAATTTAAAAAAATTTTAATTTAAAAATTTAAAAAAATTTAAAAAAATTTAAAAAAATTTAAAAAAATTTAAAAAAATTTTAAAAAATTTAAACATTTAAAAAAATTTTAATTTTTAAACATTTGTAAAATGTTTTAAATTTTTTATTAAAAATTTAAAAAAATTACAAATTTTCACAAATTTTTAAAAAAATTTTAAATTACATTTTTTTTATTTTATGTTATCAGCCAAAATAAATTGAATATTTAAGGTGGCTCGGGCATCTAGTCCGGATGCCTCCCGGACGCCTCCCTGGCGAGGTGTTCCGAGCATGCCCAGCCGGGAAAAGGCCCCGGGGCAGACCTAGGACACGCTGGAGGGACTATGTCTCACAGCTGGCCTGGGAACGCCTTGGTGTTCTCCCGGTGGAGCTGGAGGAGGTGGCCGGGGACCGGGAAGTCTGGGCTTCCCTTCTAAGACTGCTGCCCCCGCGACCCGGACCCGGATAAGCGGAGGAAAATGGATGGATGGGTGGATGGAAATTTTTAAATGAAACTAAAATCTTTTGACAGCCCTAATAATAACAATAATACTATGATGCATCATTACAATTACATTTGTCTCTCTTTTCTGCATGTTCTAAAGATAGTAAAACAGCTAAAAAAAAAACAGAATATGAGCGGACTGGTGGCCAGCCAATCACAGGGCACATATAGACAAACAACCATTCACACTCACATTCATACCTATGGACAATTTGGAGTCGCTAATTAACCTAGCATGTTTTTGGAATGTGGGAGGAAACCGGAGTACCCGGAGAAAACCCACGCATGCACGGGGAGAACATGCAAACTCCACACAGAGATGGTTAAAAATTGTGGAATTGAACCTGGGTCTCCTAGCTGTGAGGCCTGCGTGCTCAACACACATCTTTGGGAACTCGCGGCCGTGTTGAAAAAACATATAAATATGTCTTTTTTAGCGACTGGGTTAATCATAATTAATCTCTTTGAAACTGGTGACTAATCTGAATAATGTTTTTAATCATTTGACAGCCATGTTGTTTTTTCATGTTGTGTGGTGGTGATTCTTGAGAGCGACTCAACTTTAACTTTTGACGTCCACTAGACGAGGATTTAATACAAAGAAGAGTGGGGGTTTTAATTACAAAGGATGACGGGCCTGTGGACGGAAAAAAAACAATCTTTGTATGACAAAAGTCATTTTCATTTGAATTATTTGAATTTGAATTGAATTAATACACAGTCGAGTCGTAGACTGTAATTCATATGAATCCCGGTCATTAATAAAGACAGGTCCAAAAATTTTTCCATACTTTTTATGTTTGTTTTTTATCATCCATAATTCAAAATGTAAATATAATCAGTAAAAAGTTGACTTCTGCGTTACGACTTTAAGTCATTATACACTCGTATAACAAAGCATTCTGTATTCTACAACATTGTGGTTTATAAGTCAAACATTTTGCCCCCCTGTGCAAACACAAGCATCCAACTCCAAACAACTCCAAGCTAACATGCATAAGATAAAGCCGAACCGGCTACGCTTGCTAAAACTACGTGGAGTCAAAGGACGGCGCATCATCTGCCTGAAAATGAGATGCAGATGGCGTCATAAAAAAAAAAAAATCATCAGTGGAGCAGAACGACATGGGAGGATTTTGCTTCGATTTGAGCCCATTCTACGTTACTCCCTAATTGAAATCCTCTCCTTGGGTAGGCAGTGCATTAATTCTTCCAGACAGAGGCGCTTATCAAAATGCAGCAGACCTACTCCGGTAAATAAAAGTCTGGCAGTGGAAAGGTGGGAGGTAGGGAGGAGTTTGGACTGATGCTGCAAAAGCTATGGGTCTATATATATATATATATCTATATATATCTATATCTATATAAAAAAGACATTAGATGGGTTTCCAGCAACACGGTATCATGGCTTTTGGACTTGCGGAGGCAAGGTCAGGGAGTCGAGCAGTGATTATGTGATCAATAAGATTTCAAATGAAGGGTCAGCTGCTTTTTTGACACCAATTACCGTGACAGCTGCCTCAGCAAACACACGCCGCATTCGTGGGCCTGCAAGGGCAGCGTCGGACTCGCAAATTAACAGAAAACAGAGCATGTTTTTTTTTTTTTTTTTGAAGAGGCGGAAAGTCAGAGTTTGGATTTTGCGGTTGCTCTTTCCAGCATGACGTTGATTGGACTTCCTATTCCAAACCACAGTAGGACGGTGGTAAAACGGGTATTTCTTCCTTCGGCAAAAAAAAGACATAATCAGAACCTCAAGTCAAGGTCTTTGCTTTAATTTTATGTTTGGAAAACCAGTTTGGACCAGAACTGCACTGAATTGTAAAGTTTGGAAATCTGCAGCCTTAGCCTTCAGGATGCTAGGTAGCTCGGGTCAATAATCAATTGTGTCAACCTTTTAGGTCTCCAACATGAACCTAGGGAATATGATATGATGTTATAATATGATATTTTAGTGGTTTTTGGTTCAAACATCAATGAGGTGATGACTGTTATTATTATTTTTCCCTTACAAGTTCATTGGTGTATTTATGAAAAAAACATTGTTCAATTTAGTCCTAATTATTATTTTTTTTATTTTTCCCTTACAGGTTCATTGGAGGATGTATGAAAAAACATTGTTCAATTTAGTCCTAATTATTATTATTGTAATAATTATTTGTTTTGTTTAGTGGTTTTTGGTTCAAACATCGATGAAGTGATGACTGTTATTATTTTTCCCTTACAGGTTCATTGGTGGATTTATGAAAAAAACATTGTTCAATTTAGTCCTAATTATTATTTTTTTTATTTTTCCCTTACAGGTTCATTGGTGGATTTTGAATAAAATATTGTTCAATTTAGTCTGAATTATTATTATTGTAATAATTATTTGTTATGTTTAGTGGTTTTTGGTTCAAACATCGATGAGGTTATGACTGTTATTATTATTTTTCCTTTACAGGTTCATTGGTGGATTTATGAAAAAAACATTGTTCAATTTAGTCCTAATTATTATTTTTTTAATTTTTCCCTTACAGGTTCATTGGTGGATTTATGAAAAAAAGCATTGTTCAATTTAGTCCTAATTATTATTATTGTAATAATTATTTGTTTTGTTTAGTGGTTTTTGGTTCAAACATCGATGAGTTTATGACTGTTATTATTATTTTTCCCTTACAGGTTCATTGGTGGATTTATGAAAAAAACATTGTTCAATTTAGTCCTAATTATATATTTATTATTTTTCCCTTACAGGTTCATTGGTGGATGTATGAAAAAACATTGTTCAATTTAGTCCTAATTATTATTATTGTAATAATTATTTGTTATGTTTAGTGGTTTTTGGTTCAAACATCAATGAGGTGATGACTGTTATTATTATTTTTCCCTTACTAGTTCATTGGTGTATTTATGAAAAAAACATTGTTCAATTTAGTCCTAATTATTATTTTTTTTATTTTTCCCTTACAGGTTCATTGGTGGATTCATGAAAACAACATTGTTCAATTTAGTCCTAATTATATATTTTTAATTTTTCCCTTACAGGTTCATTGGAGGATGTATGAAAAAACATTGTTCAATTTAGTCCTAATTATTATTATTGTAATAATTATTTGTTTTGTTTAGTGGTTTTTGGTTCAAACATCGATGAGGTTATGACTGTTATTATTTTTCCCTTACAGGTTCATTGGTGGATTTATGAAAAAACATTGTTCAATTTAGTCCTAATTATTATTATTGTAATAATTATTTGTTTTGTTTAGTGGTTTTTGGTTCAAACATCGATGAAGTGATGACTGTTATTATTATTTTTCCCTTACAGGTTCATTAGTGGATTTATGAAAAAAACATTGTTCAATTTAGTCCTAATTATTATTTTTTTATTTTTCCCTTACAGGTTCATTGGTGGATTTTGAATAAAACTTTGCTCAATTTAGTCTGAATTATTATTATTGTAATAATTATTTGTTGTGTTTAGTGGTTTTTGGTTCAAACATCGATGAGGTTATGACTGTTATTATTATTTTTCCCTTACAGGTTCATTGGTGGATTTATGAAAAAAACATTGTTCAATTTAGTCCTAATTATTATTTTTTTTATTTTTCCCTTACAGGTTCATTGGTGGATTTATGAAAAGAAGCATTGTTCAATTTAGTCCTAATTATTATTATTGTAATAATTATTTGTTTTGTTTAGTGGTTTTTGGTTCAAACATCGATGAAGTTATGACTGTTATTATTATTTTTCCCTTACAGGTTCATTGGTGTATTTATGAAAAAAACATTGTTCAATTTAGTCCTAATTATTATTTTTTTTATTTTTCCCTTACAGGTTCATTGGTGGATTCATGAAAACAACATTGTTCAATTTACTCCTAATTATATATTTTTAATTTTTCCCTTACAGGTTCATTGGAGGATGTATGAAAAAACATTGTTCAATTTAGTCCTAATTATTATTATTGTAATAATTATTTGTTTTGTTTAGTGGTTTTTGGTTCAAACATCGATGAGGTTATGACTGTTATTATTTTTCCCTTACAGGTTCATTGGTGGATTTATGAAAAAACATTGTTCAATTTAGTCCTAATTATTATTATTGTAATAATTATTTGTTTTGTTTAGTGGTTTTTGGTTCAAACATCGATGAAGTGATGACTGTTATTATTATTTTTCCCTTACAGGTTCATTGGTGGATTTATGAAAAAAACGTTGTTCAATTTAGTCCTAATTATTATTTTTTTATTTTTCCCTTACAGGTTCATTGGTGGATTTTGAATAAAACATTGTTCAATTTAGTCTGAATTATTATTATTGTAATAATTATTTGTTATGTTTAGTGGTTTTTGGTTCAAACATCGATGAGGTTATAACTGTTATTATTATTTTTCCCTTACATGTTCATTGGTGGATTTATGAAAAAAACATTGTTCAATTTAGTCCTAATTATTATTTTTTTTATTTTTCCCTTACAGGTTCATTGGTGGATTTATGAAAAAAAGCATTGTTCAATTTAGTCCTAATTATTATTATTGTAATAATTATTTGTTTTGTTTAGTGGTTTTTGGTTCAAACATCGATGAAGTTATGACTGTTATTATTATTTTTCCCTTACAGGTTCATTGGTGGATTTATGAAAAAAACATTGTTCAATTTAGTCCTAATTATTTTTTATTTTTATTTTTCCCTTACAGGTTCATTGGTGGATTCATGAAAAAATCATTGTTCAATTTAGTCCTAATTATATATTTTTATTTTTCCCCTTACAGGTTCATTGGAGGATTTATGAAAAAACATTGTTCAATTTAGTCCTAATTATTATTATTGTAATAATTGTTTGTTTTGTTTAGTGGTTTTTGGTTCAAACATCAATGAAGTGATGACTGTTATTATTATTTTTCCCTTACAGGTTAATTGGTGGATTTATAAAAAAAAACATTGTTCAATTTAGTCCTAATTATTATTATTGTAATAATTATTTGTTTTGTTTATTTCAGAGGGTAGGGGGCTATTTCAAATGTTACTCAAATAAAAATACAAATACCTTTCCAACCTCAACAAATACAAATACACGCTGCGTGTGATAATGCAATTATGTTTCCTATTATTTTCATGATTGTAGCGGAGAGCTAGGACTTTATGCAATATGAATCATTTTGCTGTGAGCTTCTCATCCACAGAGCCAGAGAGACAGAGAGCTCGATGCAATGGAATGTTTGTTGTACGTTATCTTTTATCACCAACACAGATCGACATAAACATATCAGCGCATTTCAACAACAGCTTCCCAATTGGCTCGTCTATGCCGTTGGTCCTAAGAAAAACACTTATTTGCCCTGCAAGGTGCCTGGAAAAAAAATGTAACAATAAATAGAAATGTATAATTAGGGAATTTACATCGAGATCGACAGGTTGGCGACCCCTGGTTTGGGCTTATTTCAGTATTTTTGGTAATAATAATATTATTCATAATAATATTATTTAAAATGAATGAATGAATTAATTAATTAATATTATTATTATTATTATTATTATAAATAAAATATAGCTACTTTCTTCTTGTAAATGTTCTTCTTGGAAAATTGACTTTATTCATATTAACATTATAAAATTTAAATTTAAACATAAAAAATAAAAAAATACAACTTTATGTTTTTATAAAATTCATAATATTACGACTTATTTAAATAATTTTTTTCTTTAATATTCCAACCGTATGCTACTAAAATTACATTATTTTACCACATGATATTACAAGTTTATTCTCATTTTTAACAATTTTTTTCTCTTTTCCAACTAATAAATTTTTTTTGTAATATTTAGCTTTATTTTTATTATTTTCTACAACTTGTACCTTCTACCTTTTATTTTTATGTATATTTTTTTTAGTTATTCTTGTAAAAGTACGACTTTCACGTGATATTACAACTTTTTTATGTAAAGATTTTGACATTCTTGTAAAATTACTGCACCAGGACGTACTTTAGTCATGCCTGATTATAAACTTGATTTACAAAATGTTTTGCATTTACTAAAATTATAATACCCTCGTGAGGAAAAAGTGGTAGAAAATGAATGAATGAATGAATAATACCAAGTGTTATTATATTTCTCTGTACAGTCAGAGACATCAGAATGATGTCCATCCCCAAATGTTCTCAATTCAGTTTAGATCAGAGGAACATGCAAGATGGTCCAAAAGTGTGAGGAACCAAAAAGAGGGAGAACATCACCCAAATTTTGGCCTCCTACATTGGTTGCCTGTTTGCTTTAGGATTGATTTCAAGATTTTATTGTTTGTTTTTAAGGCATTGAATGGACTGGCCCCCCCCAAAATACATCTTGGACCTCATCCAAATTTACTCTCCAGCACAGTCACTGAGGTCCGAGGGCCACCTCCAACTTGTGGTGCCCAAGACGAGACTTAAAACTAGGGGGGACCGAGCCTTTTCTGTGGAACTCTCTCCCCTCCCAAGTAAAAAAGGCCCCCAACATCGAAAGATTTAAGTCTCGTCTTAAAAGCCATTTTTATTCTCTGGCTTTTAACTCAAAGTGAGTCTTTTAGGTCTTTCTTTTTGTTTTAATTGGTTTTAATTTTATACTTTTATTGCTTTGCTTCTTGTTTTTAATATTTTAATATCTATTTTACTATCTTATTTCTTATTTGATCTTTTATTTTATTTTGATCTTTTAGTTTTGGATTAACCCTAACCCTAACCCACTTTTATTCTCTGGCTTTTAACTCGGAGTGAGTCTTTTTTTAGTTCTTTCTTTTTATTTTAATTGGTTTTAATTTTATACTTTTGTTACTTTGCTTCTTGTTTTTAATATTTTGATATATATTTTACTATTTTATTTCTTATTTGATCTTTTAGTTTTGGATTAAATTCAATTAAGTCTCGTCTTAAAACCCACTTTTATTCTCTGGCTTTTAACTCGGAGTGAGTCTTTTAGGTCTTTCGTTTTATTTAAATTGGTTTTAATTTTATACTTTTATTACTTTTTTTCTTGTTTTTAATATTTTGATATCTATTTTACTATTTTATTTCTTATTTGATCTTTTAGTTTTGGATTAAATTCAATTAAGTCTCGTCTTAAAACCCACTTTTATTCTCTGGCTTTTAACTCAGAGTCTTTTAGTTCTTTCTTTTTATTTTAATTGGTTTTAATTTTATACTTTTATTGCTTTGCTTCTTGTTTTTAATATTTTGATATCTATTTTACTATTTTATTTCTTATTTGATCTTTTAATTTTGGATTAAATTCAATTAAGTCTTGTCTTAAAACCCACTTTTATTCTCTAGCTTTTAACTCGGAATGAGTCTTTTAGTTCTTTCTTTTTATTTTAATTGGTTTTAATTTTATACTTTTATTACTTTGCTTCTTGTTTTTAATATTTTAATATCTATTTTACTATTTTATTTCTTATTTGATCTTTTAGTTTTGAATTAAATTTAATTAAGTCTCGTCTTAAAACCCATTTTTATTCTCTCGCTTTTAACTCGGAGTGAGTCTTTTAGGTCTTTCTTTTTATTTTAACTGGTTTTAATTTTATACTTTTATTACTTTGTTTCTTGTTTTTAGTATTTTGATATCTATTTTACTTTTTATTTCTTATTTGATCTTTTAGTTTTGGATTAAATTCAATTTGTGTCTTTATTTATTGCATTTTATTTGTACTTTTTATTTTACTAGTCTTTATAAAATGTGCTATATAAATAAAGTGGATTGTATTGGATTTGGATTGGATCTGGAAGAAGTCCTTTGGGTTCGCTTGTGAACTGCAGTGTTGGAAACAGTGTCAGTGTCAGTCAGTAGGGATGCCCCCCTTCAAAAACTCCACATAGCCATTAGCCGTTTGACACCCCTGCACAACCTAAAGTTCCATTGTTTCATTGAAGGAAAAAACACCTCAGATCATGATGAAAAAGTAGCTGCAGTGGAGTGGGAATCAAACTTTTTTCCACCTTTAAAAATTCATGTTTGATGCCCCAACATCACGATGCCTTTGAAGGTGTTTTTTTTTCTTCTTAAAGGAAAAATTCACTTTTTTTTTTATTTTTTATTTTATCATTCACAATCCTTATGTGGGACATGAATATGTCTTTCTCTTTTCTGTGTGTTATAAAGACATAAAACAGCTAAAAAGAGATAAGTTGTTAATGCATGTAATGGGACACACTGATGCCGCCTACAAACCCTGCGACTAAAACATCTCCAAAAATGTTCATATTTATCCTGTAACCATGTAGTAACACGTACATTCCTGATAGCATGTAATATTTACAGTAGGTTGCCATATTTTGGTCATTTTAAGTCGTACTGGAACATCGATCTACCATGAAAAGGCTCCTGGAACTCAAGTCAGAAATACAGATTGGCGATATTTTACACGTATTGGATCAAAATAGATCATTTATCCAAAAGCTAGCCTTCACATGCCAACACATTGGTATGGTAATGGTAATGGTAATGGTAATGGTAATGGTAATGGTAATGGTAATGGTAATGGTAATGGTAATGGTAATGGTAATGGTAAGGGTAATGGTAATGGTAATGGTAATGGTTTAATTTCATTTGAACATGCATCAGATTACAATTGAGTGCATCCCATAATCAGTTCCCAGTTCCACATGTCCAAAAGGAGTAGGAAGAAGCAAAGCTTATTAAATCCTACCCCTCCATCTGGTACTTTTACAATCAGTAACTGTTACATTTGTTCACTTCCTGCTTTCTCATATAATTTCAGTTGTGTTTTTTAAACTATTTAGTTTAGTTTAGTTTAGTTTAGTTTAGTTTAGTTTAGTTTAGTTTAGTTTAGTTTAGTTTAGTTTAGTTTAGTTTAGTTTAGTTTAGTTTAGTTTAGTTTAGTTTAGTTTAGTTTAGTTTAGTTTAATGTTCAAATAAAATAAGACAGGATAAAATAAAATAAAATAAAATAAAATAAAATAAAATAAAATAAAATAAAATAAAATAAAATAAAATAAAATAAAATAAAATAAAATAAAATAAAATAAAATAAAATAAAATAAAATAAAATAAAATTCACGTACCGAAGTAGGAGGTGATATGAGCATCCAATGCCATAATGGGTACCATAGTAAGTGTCAATATAGTGATATATATAGCACATCATGACTGGTTCAAGACTCTTCATCCTTGTATTTAGCAAACATCAACTGCTTGTATTGTTTCCAATTTAATTTAATTTATTTAATTTTATTTTATTTTATTTTATTTTATTTTATTTTATTTTATTTTATTTTATTTTATTTTATTTTATTTTATTTTATTTTATTTTATTTTATTTTATTTTATTTATTTTATTTTATTTTATTTATTTTTTTTATTTTATTTTATTTTATTTAGCAAACATCAACTGCTTGTATTGTTTCTTGAATTGGCTCATCGTTGTGCATTGTTTGACTTCCTTACTCAATCCATTCCATAGTTTGATTCCACATACTGAAATGCTATGCTAACGCTAACATAGTCCTAGCATATAAGTGTTTCAAATGTAGTTCTTCCCTGAGATCATATTTCTCCTCTCTTGTAGAGAAGTATTGGATGACATTTTTAGCTAATTGGTTATTTTTAGCCTTATGCATTATTTTAGCTGTTTGAAGGTGAACTATATCAGCAAGTTGAAGTATTTGTCATTTTAGAAATAAGGAGTTAGTATGTTCTCTGTAGGCGGCATTATGAATTATCCTTACTGACCTTTTTTGTAGTACATTTAGCGAGTGAAGATTGCTTTTATAGTTATTATCATGTTACTCTGTCTAGAGAGTAGACTCAAACTCTTGATCCCCCGACTGTGAGGCCATGCTAACCACAGGGAGCCCGTACGGTTAAAAAAAATAAAATAAAATAAAAAATTGTAAATGCTTCATAATGTGTAAATGATAATTCCTTTCCATCGTATGTCACCTTGTGTGCTTCACACTAAGAGAAATCATTCCGGAACGTTCTAAGCAAGTGTGTTAGCCTATTTAACAGCAGGAAACCTCCTTTTTCCATATCTTGACTTTAAAGCAAGCATCAATGGCTCCTGCCTCCTTCCACCTCCCTGGGAGAGCTGCCACTTATCCTGGCTTTTAACTGGTCTTATCATCTCTCTGCTGAGTGCTCCTAAAAGGCCCCATGGAGCCTCCTATCAGTCTAACCACAAACTGAGCAGCCCATCTGTGCTCCAGGGGCCAGCCTGGTCGATACCGGTGTCTATCTCGGGCTTGACACCTTCCAGATGCCAATAGTTCTCAAACCGTGGTCGGACCCTCCACTCACGTTGGAATAGTTGGCCCTAAATAAACAACCTTGGTCCTAGTTTTACATCTTTGCAGCAAATTATGACCATAGACATAGACATAGACATAGACATAGACATAGACATAGACATAGACATAGACATCGACATCGACATCGACATCGACATCGACATCGACATCGACATCGACTTCGACTTCGACTTCGACTTCGACTTCGACTTCGACTTCGACTTCGACTTAGACTTAGACTTAGACTTAGACTTAGACTTAGACTTAGACTTAGACTTTCTTTATTGTCATTGCACAATAACACAGCAATGAAATTGCCAATGAAATGTTGTTGCCTGGCTCCCATGTAATAATAAAATAAAATAAAATAAAATAAAATAAAATAAAATAAAATAAAATAAAATAAAATAAAATAAAATAAAATAAAATAAAATAAAATAAAATAAAATAAAATAAAATGTGCTTAGCGCACAGACCTCACAGCTAGGAGACCAGGGTTCAATTCCACCCTCGGCCATCTCTGTGTGGAGTTTGCATGTTCTCCTCGTGCATGCGTGGGTTTTCTCCGGGTACTCCGGTTTCCTCCCACATTCCAAAAACATGCTAGGTTAATTAGCCACTCCAAATTGTCCATAGGTATGAATGTGAGTGTGAATGGTTGTTTGTCTATATGTGCCCTGTGATTGGCTGGCCACCAGTCCAGGGTGTACCCTGCCTCTCGCCCAAAGACAGCTGGGATAGGCTCCAGCATCCCCGCGACCCTCGTGAGGAAAAGCGGTAGAAAATGAATGAAATAAATAATAAATAATAAATAATAAATAATAAATAATAAATAATAAATAATAAATAATAAATAATAAATAATAAATAATAAATAATAAATAATAAATAATAAATAATATAGAGAATAAATAGATTTCATCAAATATGAACAATGTACAGCGTAAAGAGTAATTTGTACAAATATTTTAAATAATTTAGAATAAATAATAATTTAAAGTTTTGGTTGTGCGTGTGGGCAGGTAGAGGGGCTTATTTGGCATTGAGCAGTCTGATGGCCAGGGGGAAGTTGCTTTGTGTCTTTGGGTCAAAGACATAAACAGTTCACAAGTTAGTTAAAATGAAAGTAATAAATAGCTAAAAGTTGTAATAAATATTGTTAAAAAACGCTAAGGTTAAAAAGTTTTACAGAGTGAGACATCTTCCCTAGAAAGTATCGTTTTGGGCCACTAGAGAGAGCTCTCGCATATAGACAATCTTTGTCATTTCTCTCTCGGTGAAAAGCAGGCTGGTTTCACGGCAGAAACGAAGCCTGAAAACCTCATAAACTCGCTGAAAGTTGCTCTAAACGCTTGTTTCCTGGGAAATTATCGTCTTTGTGAGTATATTGGTGTATAAAGCGCTTACATAGATGCGTCTGCTTTTTCAAAAGTTGTACTAGTTTTGTCAAGTTTGCTAGCTTCATGCTACTGCTAGCTTGCATTTGCAATTGGTGTACGTGTGTTAGCTAACTGTTAGCTTGTTAGCTGATGTGTGTTTATCCCGCAACATGAGCAGTGTTGGAATTTATTTTATTTTTTCTGTATGTTTCAGTTACCACTTGTTTTTTTTTTGTTGTTGTTGTTTTACAGGCTCCATAAAGCAAGAAAAGCAAGCCTTGGATGTGGAGTTTTCTTCATTGGTTCGCCGGCTGTCTAGACAAGTAGGACTTGTGTAGATGATACGACTGCATTCTGATTAAATGTCAATCACAGAATAATATCTGACTACACTGACAGTATATTTGAAGATAATGTTGTTGAAGATTGTGACTAGTTTAGAGGTGGTGCCTTGGAATTTTAGTAATTCTGACTGATTCACCCAACAAAGGACAAGACTTGGTGTCCCAGTGGTGCCCCGACGGACTCCACTTGAATCGGAGCCAAGTCGGGCATTGACCAATTACAGTAGATCTTGCAGCAATTGCAAAAATATGACGCAAGTTTTATAAATGAGGCCGCTGGAGGTTAAAGAGACTTGCGTCCTGCCGCAACAATCTGGCAACTGGCGTGGTGTGGTGCTGTTTTATAACCAGAAGCACCCCAGAAGGACACCATCTTACTGGTTCAGACTGTGAACCAGATCTCAGTGGATCTGGAGAAACAGTTCTCAATAGCCACGTTTGAATGGAATCTTTCCGAATGACTTTTCCGAAAACAATGGTACACATGGAAAGGAATATTCCAATCTCCTGTCTAAATGCGCCACTATAATTAAACATGCGTAGTAAAACGTAAATATTAACATCACGTGAGTGACTTCCGCGAGTTTTCCTTTAACTTGTTGGAATAACTCAGTTTTGCTAGTTTTTCGTTCTGGGGGGCCAGAACATATCGTATTTTCTGGACTATAAGTCGCTCCGGAGTATAAGTCGCACAAGGCCAACAATGCATAATTAGGTAGAAAAAACATACATAAGTTGGACTGGAGTATAAGTCGCATTTTTTGTGGGTTATTTTATTTATTTTAAATTTGTTTTTTATTTTATTTTTAGATTATATTTTTATATTATTATATGATTTTTATTTATTATTTTATTTATTTATTATAAGTCGCACTGGAGTATAAGTCGCATTTTTTGTGGGTTATTTATATATTTAAATTTTGTTTTTATTTTATTTTTATGTTATATTATTTTTATTTATTATTTATTTGTTATAAGTCGCACTGGAGTATAAGTCACATTTTTTGCTGGTTATTTATTTATTTTAAATTTGTTTTTTTATTTTATTTTACTTTATTTTTAAATTATGTTATATTTTTCTATTATATTATTTTATTTATTATTTTATTAATTTACTATAAAATATTAGCAAGATTGAATTTGATCTTTTGTTCAGCGCATGCTCAGATATAACGTATAACATATAACACGCAACTCGAGATGTTCTTCAGTTTTAAAAATGGAAGCGAGCAAATCGACACTGGACTGTTTTTGATCCAAACTAAGTTTTAAAACTGGACGAACGAAAAACTTGTTATTCCAACAAGTGAAAGAAAAACTCGGGGAAGTCGGTATCACGTGATGTTGATGTTTACGTTTTACTGCGCATATCCCATTGACTATTCTGGTTGATTATAGCGGCGCATGTAGACAAGAGATTGGAATATTCTTTTCCATGTATACCATTGTTTTTGGAAAAGTCATTCTCCACCAAAGGCACCATTTGACCCAGGAAACTTCCCTGATGATGTGTCAGGTAATCAGGCAACGGATTCAAAAACTCCAGGATTGTACAGCCATGGAATTCCAGTTGTCTCATTCAAAATTCATAATTCCTGTTTTACAATCATCAGTTTCTCTTATGATCAATGAAGTACTCATCAAACCTTCATCTTTAAACTCAAAGGTGGTGCCGAAAACCAGATTTGGGTTTTGGGATTAAAACACACAAAGCTTTTTCCCTGCCAGTTGAACAGAAATAATACCAGTATTGTACGTATGGAAAGGAAGCTCAACGCCATATAGATATGATTAAAAATTAAGTCAGGAGTCGATGGCTCCCATTAAAAATTCAACAGAGCCGTACAGGCTGAAATTAAAAAGCACGCTGTATTATGAATGTTTGATGGGGTCATTTTTGTAATCGCAATAAAGCCATGAGTGGCTCAGTCTCCTTGGACCCAAGGCTTGTGGGGGTAGAGGCACGTGAATGAAAATACCATCTGGGGGGGGAGTATTGGTTTATATTAACGCAGCTCTTCGGGATGCTGGCTACTTCCGGGAAAACTGCTTCCATTAGAGAAATCAGTCACACAAATGATATGTTATTATTTTAGGGGGGGGGTGATACACAGATCGGGGTCTGGGACGGCCCAAGGTGTGCCGTGGTGGGGCCCCGGGACCCCTGGTGCGGCGTGGCACCCCAACAAACCAACAAAGCTGGACTAACAAAGCACATTCATGGTAATATGTAATACTTTTGTCGTATTTTGGTCCTTTTAAGCATTACCAGAATTTTTTTTAGCTGTTTTTATATCTTTAGAACACGCAGAAACGAGAGAAATAAGTATGTGTTACATCAGGATTGTGGATGATTGTTTTTTTTTACCTTTAAAACTGTGCTTTGCTATCATCCTTATAGGTTTTGATGGAGTTACCATCTTAAGACGAGGTGGGCAAATATTTGGACTTGTGGGTCGCATGGAGTTAACAAAATTGTCTAAGGGGTCCAGAACATACTAGGCCAAAAATGCATAATTAGCTAGAAAAAAACGCAGGAAGTCGCAGGAACAGCCAATCTATGAAAAAAAGTGCCACTTATAGTATGGAAAATACGGTAATTTAACAAGGAAATGAAACCAACAACAGCAAAAATGGGGGAAAAAAAAACATCAATTTTACAGGAATGAAGTGAAAATATAATCTAATTTGTGCAATTTTAGTAGCAGAAAGTTCGATATTAAAGTCCTAATATTATGAAACACAAACAAAACAACAAATAAAGTTGCAATTTTTGGAATATTAACTGTGGGAAAACGTATACCGTATTTTCTGGACTATAAGTCGCCCCGGAGTATAAGTCCCACAAGGCCAAAAATGCATAATTAGGTAGAAAAAACATACATAAGTCGCTCTGGAGTATAAGTCGCATTTTTTGCGGGTAATTTATTTTCCAAACTACTTGACCAAAACAGACATTACGTCCTCTTGGAAGGCAAGTTCTACCAATAAAAGAATAGAGAACAGGCTGAATAGGTGTAAGATATGCTAACACAATGGTTATTCAGCTACACAAAAATAAACATGAACACAAAAGGTGTCCAGTGTTTATGGAACATAAACACTTTTTTCATTTATAAGTCGCTCTGGAGTATAAGTCGCAGGAACAGCCAACCTAGGAAAAAAAGTGACACTTATAGTCCAGAAAATACGGTATATTTAACACACTATTTTAGGCTTGGAATTTTCCTTGAATTATTTGTCGAATTTTATCTGTGTTATACTATCAGCTGTATGTTCCCATGTCCCTTTTTTCAGGAGGACTTTAAACATCACACCACATCAGACAATGTCATTTCATTTTACCCAAGTTCAATCCCACCATCTGTGCGGAGTTTCCATGTTCTCCCGGTGTATACGTGGGTTTTCTCCGGGTACTCCGGTTTCCTCCTACATTCCAAAAACATGCTAGGTTAATTAGCGACTCCAAATTGTCCATAGGTATGAATGTGAGTGTGAATGGTTGTTTGTCTATATGTGCCCTGTGATTGGCTGGCAACCAGTCCAGGGTGTACCCCGCCTCTCGCCCAAAGACAGCTGGGATAGGCTCCAGCACCCCCACAACCCTTGTGAGGAAAAGCGGTAGAAAATGAATGAAATGAAAATAAATTATTGGGAAAGCAGGAAGTGAACAAATGTAACAGTTACTGATTGTAAAAGTACCAGATGGAGGGGTAGGATTTAATAAGCTTTGTTTCTTCCTACTCCTTTTGGACATGTGGAGTTCTCCAGGTTTTCTCCGGGTACTCCGGTTTCCTCCCACATTCCAAAAACATGCTAGGTTAATTAGCGACTCCAAATTGTCCATAGGTATGAATGTGAGTGTGAATGGTTGTTTGTCTATATGTGCCCTGTGATTGGCTGGCCACCAGTCCAGGGTGTACCCCGCCTCTCGCCCGAAGACAGCTGGGATAGGCTCCAGCACCCCCCGCGACCCTCGTGAGGAAAAAGCAGTAGAAAATGAATGAATGAAAATAAAATATTGGGAAAGCAGGAAGTGAACAAATGTAACAGTTACTGATTGTAAAAGTACCAGATGGAGGGGTAGGATTTAATAAGCTTTGCTTCTTCCTACTCCTTTTGGACATGTGGAGTTCTCCAGGTTTTCTCCGGGTACTCTGGTTTCCTCCCACATTCCAAAAACATGCTAGGTTAATTAGCGACTCCAAATTGTCCATAGGTATGAATGTGAGTGTGAATGGTTGTTTGTCTATATGTGCTCTGTGATTGGCTGGCAACCAGTCCAGGATGTACCCCGCCTTTCGCCCCCAAGACAGCTGGGATAGGCTCCAGCACCCCTCGCGACCCTGGTGGGGATAAGCGGTAGAAAATGAATGAATGAATGAAAAGTGAAAATATGAAGAGAAAGAAGTTGCAATTGAGTGTGAAACGTCAACAAGATGTAACCACGGCAACCATGGCACTCGTCTTCCACAATGTTATTTATTCGTTATTTTCATTCATTCATTTTCTACCGCTTATCCTCACGAGGGTTGTGGGGGTGCTGGAGCCTATTCCAGCTGTCTTGGGGCGAGAGGCGGGGTATACCCTGGACTGGTGGCCAGCCAATCACAGGGCACATATAGACAAACAACCATTCACACTCACATTCATACCTATGGACAATTTGGAGTCGCTAATTAACCTAGCATGTTTTTGGAATGTGGGAGGAAACCGGAGTACCCGGAGAAAACCCACGCATGTACGAGGGTGGAATTGAACCCTGGTCTCCTAGCTGTGAGGTCTGTGCGCTAACCACTAGACCACTGTGCTTTATTCGTTATTTATGATTTATTCTTCTATTTTGTACTATCATACTGTCTTATTCAAAGCTTCTTAGCGTATCTACATTCCAAAATGTCAAAGTATCCCTTGGATATTCCAAAATATTCCTTTCTGGAAAAGCTTTGGGCACTCCTGTCCCAAGCTCTGGAGCAACAAAGCCTTTTTTAATGTCGACTAACGCTTACCTGTGCGTCCACGTGGGTTTACGCTATAACGGTTTCCATCCGAGGGCACAAGCGTTGGTTGTTGTCAGCTCTTTTAAAAGTGGCCCCGAGTGCAAATGCCCCCGCATCACCGTGTCTTGAAAAACAGACGCTCCGAAACGCCGGCTCCTTCGTCGAAAAACAAAATTGGCATTCCGGCCCAACCCGACCAATCGGTCGACTCTTTTATCCGCCACTTAATTCCGCCCGAGTGCAGGAAGGGCAGGCGAGGGTTGTGGCGAGGGGGAGATAGCAGCCTGACATGTTTCCCTAGCCCTCGTCCTTGTCTGTGCCCGGGACTGATAGCCGGGATTGCTAGTGGGACGCATTCATCTTCAGCGTCAGGTTTTTATATCCGCGTTTTATCAGCGCTCACACACTCCTCTTACAGGCCAAGTCGAAAAAGCCCGGTCACCCCTCCATATTGAGTGCATGACCTCGTCTTAAATAGGAATGTTCTTTTTTTTAAGGGCTTTTTCTTGACAACATTCCCTTACGTTGTATCAGAAACGTGTACTATTAAAAGATACCTTTTTTTTTCTTCTTCTTCTGGGATTTAAAGGTTTAAATATTCACAATCTTATCTATGATACATATGAAAGCCACGGAAGCAACTGGTGACTCGCATCCGCGTTTTTATTTGGATGACTTTGGCAAAGCCATTTAGTTATCACTCTTGGCTGCACCAGAAGAAAAGCTGAGGTTGCGCGTATCTCCAGACAACACGCTTTTGTTCGAAATGCCAAACTTCCTGAAAGAAGATGCACGGGAAGACGCTTTCTGTATGGAGTGTGCAGACCAGGAAGGGAATTTATTGAGATATGTATTTCACCTTTTCAGATAAGACCCTTCTGTGCTTTTTGCACGCCCTGCAAACGTCGTCTTTAGTGGAATGAAAAGCACCGACAGCGAGCGGGTGTTCCCAGTCAACGATTGTCCCGACTATGGATGTGGTCTTCCCAGGCAAACAGAGTACAGAAAGAGGTTAGGGGTAGGGGTTAGGGTAGGGTTAGGGTTAGGGGTTAGGGGGGGGGGGGTTAGGGTTAGGAGGGGTTAATGGTTAGGGGGTTAGGGATAAGGTTGGGGGGGTTAGGATTGGGGGGGTTAAGGGTTAGGGTAGGAGTTAGAGTTAAGGGTTAGGGATAGGGGTTTAGGGTTAGGTTTAGGGTTAGGATTTAGGGTTTGGTTAGGGTTAGGGGGGTTAAGGGGATTAGGGTTAGGGGATTAGGGTTAAGGTTAGGGGTTAGGTTTAGGGTTAGGATTTAGGGTTTGGTTAGGGTTTGGGGTTTAGGGTTGGGGTTATGTTAGGGTTAGAGGGTTAGAGTTAGGAGTTAGGGTAGGGTTAGGGTTAGGGGGTTAGGGTTAGGTTTAGGGTTTGGGTAGGGTTAGGGGGTTAGGGTTAGGGGGTTAGGGTTAGGGGGTTAGGGTTAGGGGTTTAGGGTTATGTTAGGGTTAGAGGGTTAGGAGTTAGGGTAGGGTTAGGGGTTGGGGTGGTTAGGGTGTTAGGTTTAGGGTTAGGGTTGGGGGGGTTGGGTTTAGGGGTTAGGGTTAGTAGGGTTAGGGTAGGGGGGTTAAAGTAGGGGGGTTAGGGGTTAGGGTTACGGGGTTAAGGGTTAGGGTAGGGTTAAGGTTAGGGTTAGGGGGTTAGGGTTAGGTTAGTGTTAGGGTTAGTTAGGGTTTGGGGTTTAGGGGTTAGGGTTAGGGGTTATGGTTAGGGTTAGTTTAGGGTTAAGGGGGTTAGTGTTAGGGGTTAGGGTAGGGGGGTTAGGGTTAGGGAGTTAGGGTTAGGGTGGGTTAGGGGTTAGCGGGGGTTAGGGTTCATTTCAAACCACTGTGCTAAATAAAATAGGACATTGGTAGACAGGCGCTTAAGATCAGGGGTGGGCAAACTACGGCCCGGGGGCCACATACAGCCCACAAAGTGTTTGAATCCGGCCGCCAGTTGCTTTCTAAGTATTTCAACTTTTACCATCCAAACAGGTAATATGACTTACAAGAAAAACAACAAAACTCATTCATTTTCTACTGCTTATCCTCACAAGGTCGTGGGGGGGCTGGAGCCTATCCCAGCTGTCTTCGGGCGAGAGGCGGCCTGGACTGGTGGCCAGCCAATCACAGGGCACATATAGACAAACAACCATTCACACTCACATTCATACCTATGGACAATTTGGAGTCGCTAATTAACCTAGCATGTTTTTGGAATGTGGGAGGAAACCGGAGTACCCGGAGAAAACCCACGCATGCACGGGGAGAACATGCAAACTCCATAGAGATGGCCGAGAGTGGGATTGAACTCAGGTCTCCTAGCTGTGAGGTCGGCGCACTAACCACTCGTCCGCCGTGCAGCTGATATTTTGATTATCTCTCTCTTCTTTCCGTAACTTTCACTCATCCCGCTGTCCTCCATCCATATCCATCATTCCTTTCTATCCATTTTGTAGTCCGTCTTCCGTGTCACTCACGCTGTTGTATTTAGAATGGCAATGCTTATATTTGTTTGGTTGACATGGGTTGGCTTACCTCCACTGGTCACTGAAGGACGGGAGGCTGTTTTTTTTTTAATTTATATGTAAATTCTGGTATCTGCCATGATGTGCATCTTGCTAGCAGCTGGAGATGCTGCACGGGGCTCCTGTGTGACCGGCTGTGATTGGGAAAGATCATGACGGAGGGAGAAGCACCGCAGCTGCCGCCGCTGCCCGTTGGGGGGAGAAACGGCAGAATAAACCACCACAATAAAAAACAACAGCTGTAATTTTACGAGGATGAAGTCAAATTAAGAGTAAAAAGTCATTCTTATCAAGAAAAAGTAGTCAGCTTTAGAAGATTATAATTGTAAAATGATATGGAAAAATGTCATTTAGTAAAGTTGAAATATGAAAGAAAAATTTGTTCTGTTTAAAAAGTTGTAATATGAGAATCAAAGAAAATTATTTTTGGGAAATAATTTTGGGGATTATTTATTTGTGGATAAATATAAATAAAATATTATTAATAATATTATAATATATATATATATATCAAATATATAAATATATATAATATATTATATGTATTAAATATATTATATAATATATTAAATATATTATATATATATTAAATTTGTTCTGTTTAAAAAGTTGTAATATGAGAATCAAAGAAAATTATTTTTGGAAAATAATTTTGGGAAAAAGTTTGTGAATAACTTAAATATAAATGAAATACATACAATATTAATAATATTATAAATATTACATATTATTATAACATATATATGAAATATATAAAAATATATTATATATTACATATATTGTATATAATAATATATATTAAATTTGTTCTGTTTAAAAAGTTGTAATATTATAAGAATCAAAGAAAATTATTTTTGGAAAATAATTTAGGGAAAAAGTTAGTGAATAACTATTAAATAGAAATAAAATAAATACAATATTAATAATGTTATTATAAATATTATATATTATTATTATAATATATATATATATATGAAATATATAAAAATATACTATGTATTACATATATTATATATAATGATATATATTAAATTTGTTCTGTTTAAAAAGTTGTAATATGAGAATCAAAGAAAATTATTTTTGGAAAATAATTTTGGGAAAAAGTTTGTGAATAACTTAAATAGAAATAAAATAAATACAATATTAATGTTATAAATATTATATATTATTATTATAATATACATATCAAATATATAAATATAAATAATATATTATATATATTAAATTTGTTCTGTTTAAAAAGTTGTAATATGAGAAAGAAAATGATTTTTGGAAAATAATTTTGGGAAAAAGTTTGTGAATAACTATTAAATATAAATAAATAAAATATTATTAATATTATTAATAATATAATATTATTATAATATATAATTATATTATTATAATATATATATTAAATAAATATTTGCGAATATTATTTAAGAAGAAATATTTAGGAAAAAACTACAAAAATGGGGAGAAGACCAATAATGTTCATGCTAATAATAGGCTCTTTCACTCACATCACAAAGCAAATATACTTTATAACCTGATAGCGCATTTGTTTTAGCTGGAAACGGTTTGGATACCTTTGCTATAGATTCTTGAATTGAATTGTTGGAAAATACAATAATGAATCCCCTTCAGTGTCAGAATGTCCCAGAATCACCTTACAGTGAAACTATTCAAAATTAAGAACACAAAATAAAAAAAAAATGCTAAAATATTATGAAGTGACTTTATTTATTTTCGATGATTTTGGGGTATGAAGTCATTGTGGTGAGAAAGCCCACAGACTAGCATTCCAAAGCTTTTTCAATTTCACTACTCACACATGTAGCGGCCACCGTTTACACGTGTTTGCAGTAAATGGTAAAGGACATGTACAATTACTGGGACACTTGTGAGAACACAGAACGACGGTCGGCTGTTGAGAAGATTAGTCCTCCTTGGGGATTAAAGGTTGAGGACGGATGGAAGTGATGTAAAATTCCATTCCAGGAAGCTCCTGGTGCCGTAGAGGCCATGAAAGCCTGCCTGGCGTGGGGATGCGGGGGGGGGGGGCAACCTAAGATGAAAGGCTCAGTACAAATTGCAGTTTCTGAAGACGGGAGTTGTCTTTGGTATTTTAATAAGACTTCAAAGTGTGACGACACTAACAAGGACTTGGTCAGCTGACGTGAAGTCCCCTCCTGATTCGCTGTCGTTGCTGCAAGGAAACACTGAAGTGCCAGCAGGTGTAGGCAATCAGCGGTTCCCTCTCACCGGACGCTACATAAGTACATAATTACTACATAATATAGACAAACAACCATTCACACTCACATTCATACCTATGGACAATATGGAGTCGCTAATTAACCTAGCATGTTTTTGGAATGTGGGAGGAAACCGGAGTACCCGGAGAAAACCCACGCATGCACGGGGAGAACATGCAAACTCCACACAGAGATGGCCGAGGGTGGAATAAAACCCTAGTCTCCTAGCTGTGAGGTCTGCGCGCTAACCACCCGACCACCGTGCAGCCCTCTGTTGATTATGTGTAAATTGACTTCGGCCATTTTGAACTGAAAATATAATTGTTTGGAATGATTACCGGTAAATTTTGACTGACATGTTGTCTGTTTCTGGTCTGTACAGGTCAGGTTTTTATAGAAGACTTTGGTTCTGCAACCAAGCAAGGAAGCCCTTCAGAAGTCTCAGGAAACAGGTAGGACTGTCTTTCCTTTTGGCTCTGTGGCTCCCCTCCAGAGGGGAGTTCCTCAATCCACCGTTACCCCAAAGCAGGGGTCTCAAACACATTTGGCCCACATGACACTAGTTTGAGGCCCCCGCCTTGATATGAAAGTTTAATGTTAGTGCGGCCCGCGCAAGTTTGATATGGATGCTGTATGGTATCATGTACCCAGAAAAAATTATTACGTTTGATTCATGTTCATGTTAAAGGTTAAATAACTGTTAATAGTTATCCTCCCTATCCGTGTGGAAGTGGTAAGTTTTTGGCGATTTAAGTTGAAAGGAAATAACTTTTTGACTCGCGGGCCGCATTGATATGACAAAATTTACAGGGCGGGGGGCAGACTATATATTTTACACGTAACAGTCCACCTGGTATTATTGTATCTGTAAAATTGTCATGCAATCTGCTATTATTATTTATTATTTTATATTTATTATATAAATATATAATATATTTATTATTTAAATATTTTTAAAATAATAAAATATTATAATAATTACAATAAAATTAAAATAATAATTATTATATTATTATTATGTAAAATATGCAAATATAACAATAATATTATATATAATTAATATAATAATTAGCATTAATATAATAATTATAATAATCATAATAGTTCTACTAATTATTATAATAATCTAATATCTAATAATAATAATTATTATTATTATGCGCTTGTGTCCCTTTTTTCAGGAGCACTTTGTAAACAAGACCATGTCAAAAAACGAAATCGATAAAACCATCAAAAGGTTGGCTCAGGCCATGATGCCAGGTTGTATGTTGAGTTTAAATGAAATACTTTGGAAAGATTGGGCGGGCCGTATTCAAGCACTTGGCGGGCCGGATGTGGTCCCCGGGCCGTAGTTTGCCCACCCCTACCTTAGTTGGTTCTTCAAGCAAATTATTCAATGAAAGCTTTTTAACGTGCGACTCAAGTGAGATATTTTTTCGGTATGGAAAATTTATATCCAGACGGCAGACATGTTTGTTTTGGGTTTAGCACAGGCAGTATAGTGTGAAGGAAATTAGGCAGGAGATGCTAGCCAAAAACATGCTAGGTTAATTAGCGACTCCAAATTGTCCATAGGTATGAATGTGAGTGTGAATGGTTGTTTGTCTATATGTGCTCTGTGATTGGTTGGCTCGCCTGAAGACAGCTGGGATAGGCTCCAGCACCCCCGCGACCCTTGTGAGGATAAGCGGTAGAAAATGAATGAATGAATGCTAGCTATAAACTGCGTTCTGCAAAATCGCAGTTTTTGATCTGTGTTCAAAGGCATTTTTCGGCATATGCCTTTCACAGGCTTTTTCGTAGAAATTTTCCAATTTTTATCGAGTTTATATCGTACAAGTTTCTTGTAAAGGACTTCCTTTAAAGAAGTAATCGGTGAAACGATCGCTGCAAAGAACAGAACTTGAGGTGGGCTCATTCTCCATTTTATGGAAAAGACAATATACTTACAGTACCAGTCGGATACTTTGAACATCCAGCAGAAACACGATATTTTGGCATGACTACTATTTTGATGAAAAGTCCAGTGTTTGTTTCCCCGATGACATCACTTAACAAATGAAACTGGACTGTCAGAGCTAGTTCATCATGGGTTTTTTTTTGCTAATTTACTTTCAACAAACCTGGATTGAATGAACAATGGCAATTGAAGAGAGAAGGGAAGGGTTCTGGAGCTGAATCTAATAATTACAACATATTGTAAAATGAAGAAATTATCATTTTTTGGACTACAAGTTGATACCAGGCACATTCCACGTTTTGCCTGAGGCTTACTCAAACGCTGGCAGGCCAAAGAGCTGCGGTTCAAACTCCTCCAAGCTCCCCAGCCGTAGTGTGGCCTCCTGAGTCAGACCCGGGTCCAGGTTCTTGTCTGGAACCATCACCACCTGCATTCCTGCTGCTAGGGCCGCCTTCACACCATTGGGAGCGTCCTCGAACACCAAGCACTGTAGAGGAGGGGGGGGGCAATATAGAGGACAACCACGTTATACAATTCCATAAGCCTATTAGCCGGACGGCCGAGATGAGCACAAAAACAAATGCGAGGAAATGGGACACAGAGGCACCGTTTCCATTTTCAATCTGATGAGCTTGACATTTCTCGAAGGAGCGGCGTTGACCTCCGGGAGGAAGTCTACCCATTAAAAGTGCAATTTGAAGCTAGGTGCCCCCAACAGCCCCACTTCATTGGCTTTGTTTACATTTTCATACGCTGCGTGAAAACTCATTTGAGGCATTGTGGGCATATAGAGAGTCATGACGGCCTGAAAAAGATGACTTGGAAGACTTCTCACTTCATTGTTTACATTTTAACCGCTTAAGTCCCGCTTGGCAGAAACGACACAATTGGGCGGTGACATACTCCTGATGGGAATTTTAGGCATGGATGAAAAATTCCAAGAATTTACATCAGTTAATCAAATGTTTAAGACGATAGCTAAAAAAAACAGAAATCTCCCTTAATATACAAATGAAAATTTCAATGATGGTAATGGTTTAATTTCATTTTACAATTTTTCAGATTACAATTGAGTGCATCCCATAATCAGTTCCCAGTTCCACATGTCCAAAAGGAGTAGGAAGAAGCAAAGCTTATTAAATCCTACCCCTCCATCTGGTACTTTTACAATCAGTAACTGTTACATTTGTTCACTTCCTGCTTTCCCAATAATTTATTTTCATTTCATTCATTTTCTACCGCTTTTCCTCACAAGGGTTGTGGGGGTGCTGGAGCCTATCCCAGCTGTCTTCGGGTGAGAGGCGGGGTACACCCTGGACTAGTGTCCAGCCAATCACAGGGCACATATAGACAAACAACCATTCACACTCACATTCATACCTATGGACAATTTGGAGTCGCTAATTAACCTAGCATGTTTTTGGAGTAGGAAGAAGCAAAGCTTATTAAATCCTACCCCTCCATCTGGTACTTTTACAATCAGTAACTGTTACATTTGTTCACTTCCTGCTTTCCTAATGTTTTATTTTATTTTTTGTTCAGTTCCTGCTTTCCTAATATTTGTTTATTTTAGTTTATTTATTTGTTCACTTCCTGCTTTCCTAATATTTTAGTTTATTTTTTTTCACTTCCTGCTTTCCTAATATTTTAGTTTATTTTTTGTTCACTTCCTACTTTCCTAATATTTTATTTTATTTATTTGTTCACTTCCTGCTTTCCTAATATTTTAGTTTATTTTACTTTATTTGTTCACTTCCTGCTTTCCTAATATTTTAGTTTATTTTTTGTTCACTTCCTGCTTTCCTAATATTTTAGTTTATTTGTTCACTTCCTGCTTTCCTAATATTTTAGTTTATTTTAGTTTATTTTTGTTCACTTCCTGCTTTCCTAATAGTTCAGTTTATTTTTTGTTCACGTCCTGCTTTCCTAATATTTTAGTTTATTTTAGTTTATTATTTGTTCACTTCCTGCTTTCCTAATATTTTAGTTTATTTCTTTGTTCACTTCCTGCTTTCCTAATTTTGTTTATTTTAATTTTTTGTTCACTTCCTGCTTTCCTAATATTTTTGTTTATTTTTTGTTCACGTCCTGCTTTCCTAATATTTTAGTTTATTTTAGTTTATTTATTTGTTCACTTCCTGCTTTCCCAATATTTTAGTTTATTTTAGTTTATTTATTTGTTCACTTCCTGCTTTCCTAATATTTTTGTTTTAGTTTATTTGTTCACTTCCTGCTTTCCTAATATTTTAGTTTATTTTAGTTTATTTATTTGTTCACTTCCTGCTTTCCTAATATTTTTGTTTATTTTAGTTTATTTATTTGTTCACTTCCTGCTTTCCTAATATTTTTGTTTATTTTAGTTTAGTTTAGGTTATTTTAGTTTATTTTAGTCACATAGCGAAGTAGGAGGTGATATGAGCATCCAATGACATAATGGGTACCATCGTAAGTGTCAATATAGTGATATACAAATGGAGCTCAACAATCCGATGGTGTTCAAGAGAGAAAGTTTCTTGGCCTTTGTCATGAAGAGATGACAGTGTGAATACCGAACAGAAAAGGATCCCGAGCTGTTCCCAGGCCAGTTCAGAGACATAATCTCTAACAAAACTGCCCAATGAAAATGAAAATAACAAAATTAACAAAAATGGGCATTCCGAAGACACATTCAAAGAGGCTGTGATGATTTTTTTAGTATTCTACACTGGTTACCAGGTGTCACGAATGTTACTGTGATGTTAGGTGAGACACACAAGCACCAGACTTGATTGGTTTGAATGATCTCACAACAGGCACAATAATCTCGAACACGGGATACTGTTGTTGTACTGTCACGGGGAACATGGGATCCCATGAAATGTGGCGATGGGCAGCAGTCAAAAGCCAGTGAGGTGCCTTGGCATTGCCTGATTGAAATGAAAAATGAGCGAGTAATTTAGACTTTAATGTGCTTGTGATAAAAAATGGAAAAATGAAGAAAAATACACACACATTGCATTACGGCTCATGGGAAAATTCTAGATGAATAGGTTCTTGCTGCGCTAAAGATGGAAGTCAGAGTATTGATGACGCTAATTAAGGCTCCATGTCACGCTCTCAAGTACTTAGAATTGCTCCGCTCTCAGCCACTCTGAGGCGTATTAACATGGCCTGGTGTCTTGAGACCGCCATTGATGCTGGGATGAATCAGCCAGTTTTAGTCCAAATTAATTCCCTTCTATGAATTAACAACAACACCACTCAGCCCTCACATAACTATTCTAACTGTAGGGTACAGCAGGGTGATTTTAATCATGGACCCAAGACTCAAAATCTGATGACAACGGATTTTTTGGGTCCTTCCTTCCTTCCTTCCTCCCTCCCTCCTTCATTCCTATTTATTTGTTCACTTCCTGCTTTCCTAATATTTTAGTTTATTTTAGTTTATTTGTTCACTTCCTGCTTTCCTAATATTTTAGTTTTTAGTTTATCTTCCTTCCTTCCTTCCTCCCTCCCTCCCTCCCTCCTTCATTCATTCCTATTTATTTGTTCACTTCCTGCTTTCCTAATATTTTAGTTTATTTTAGTTTATTTGTTCACTTCCTGCTTTTTTTAATATTTGAGTTTTTAGTTTAGTTTATTTGTTCACTTCCTGCTTTCCTAATATTTTAGTTTATTTTAGTTTATTTGTTCACTTCCTGCTTTCCTAATATTTTAGTTTTTAGTTTATCTTCCTTCCTTCCTTCCTTCCTCCCTCCCTCATTCATTCCTATTTATTTGTTCACTTCCTGCTTTTCTAATATTTTAGTTTATTTTAGTTTATTTGTTCACTTCCTGTTTTCTTAATATTTTAGTTTTTAGTTTATCTTCCTTCCTTTCTTCCTCCCTTCCTCCCTCCCTCCCTCCTTCAATCATTCCTATTTATTTGTTCACTTCCTGCTTTCCTAATATTTTAGTTTATTTTAGTTTATTTGTTGACTTCCTGCTTTCTTAATATTTTAGTTTTTAGTTTATCTTCCTCCCTCCCTCCCTCCTTCATTCATTCCTATTTATTTGTTCACTTCCTGCTTTCCTAATATTTTAGTTTATTTTAGTTTTTGTTCACTTCCTGCTTTCCTAATATTTTAGTTTATTTTAGTTTATGTTCACTTCCTGCTTTCCTAATATTTTAGTTTATTTTAGTTTATTTGTTCACTTCCTGCTTTCCTAATATTTTAGTTTCCCTTCCTTCCTTCCTTCCTTCCTTCCTTCCTTCCCTCTCTCCCTCCCTCCTTCATTCATTCCTATTTATTTGTTCACTTCCTGCTTTCCTAATATTTTAGTTTATTTTAGTTTTTGTTCACTTCCTGCTTTCCTAATATTTTAGTTTTTTTGTTCACTTCCTGCTTTCCTAATATTTTAGTTTTCCTTCCTTCCTTCCTTCCCTCCTTCATTCATTCATATTTATTTGTTCACTTCCTGCTTTCCTAATATTTTAGTTTATTTTAGTTTATTTGTTCACTTCCTGCTTTCCTAATATTTTAGTTTTTCGTTTTCCTTCCTTCCTTCTTTCCCTCCCTCATTCATTCATTCATTCATTCAGCATGCATGCTACCCACTCTTTCACCGTGCAGCCCTTTCCCACTTCTATTGGGTCTAATTCATGCATATTTATAATTCAGTATATCGATCATCTGATACAATGAACTGATATTATTTTTCAATGGCTGTCTTTGTAAGGCTTTGTGATCACCTCAAATGAAGATGCATTGTGGTAATGCTAGCCAGTTAAAGCTAAGTGCGCATGTAGCTTTGCATAAATAACATCGTTTACTGAGCATTTTCTTTGTAACACTGGCAGCGGAATTGGACCCTTTTACCGGCCCTAAACGCCCCTCTTTATTTATTTTCTTTTCACTGCACATAAACACCAAACAGGACCTCAATTTCCACTCAACAACCTGAGGGACATTAATGATGCAATGTGTGTTGCGTCACATCTTTCCGTCACTTACTCACCCTCGCTATTCCCGAAGACTCGGAATCTTAGCTTGGAAATCTTTAAACAATGTCTTGTGTCAACATGATTGATTTAAAGATCTCAACTGGTAGAAAGGTCACCATGAGCACGTCCAACATCTGACCTTTATGATCCGACTGGCAATCAATGGCGGCCTTGCTTGAAAATAGAGGAATAATCCCCGACAGTTGATCAATCCTAACCGCTAAGACATGGACCGGTGGGTCGTAAGTAAATTCTAGCGTGCCCTTTTTTTACCCCTGTCATCTTATGTTGGGTATTGTTTTCAATCAACACAGCACACATCCAGCAGTAACGACCCCAGGTGGAAAAGTCAGCTGGTGCAGCTCTTGGGAGAGAAAATTGTACTCATTCATTCCGAGCCACCTTTGCCATCTTGTGTCAACCAAAAAAAATCAATATGGTTCCCGCTTTCACGTGTAGAAATAATACCATGAGCTGAGATTTTACGAACCTTGTCTTTGTGGTGTCTATTGATTGCGCTATGGGAAAGCCGCTATTCAATGCATGATTGAGAAATTAAGTGTCAGCTGTCAAAAATGTCCATATCCAGTTGTGGGCCGGTGCAATCATTTTGACAAAGCCTACCATGATGGCTGAATGGAACGAAAAACGGAGGAGTCTGTGGGAGAAACACTCACAACCGGCTAAGATGGACATTTTTTTACCGCAAAAAAATGATAGATACCGCAAGCAGTGGAAAGATGAATACATTAAAGAGGAATATAGTTTAGGATGGTTTTAGCTTTGGCTGCATCCAGTGGTTAGCGCGCACAGCTAGGATACCAGTGTTCAATTCCACCCTCGGCCATCTCTGTGCGGAGTTTGCATGTTTTCCCCGTGCATGAATGGGTTTTCTCCGGGTACTCTGGTTTCCTCCGAAGGAAGGAAGGAAGGAAGGAAGGAAGGAAGGAAGGAAGGAAGGAAGGAAGGAAGGAAGGAAGGAAGGAAGGAAGGAAGGAAGGAAGGAAGGAAGGAAGGAAGGAAGGAAGGAAGGAAGGAAGGAAGGAAGGAAGGAAGGAAGGAAGGAAGGAAGGAAGGAAGGAAGGAAGGAAGGAAGGAAGGAAGGAAGGAAGGAAGGAAGGAAGGAAGGAAGGAAGGAAGGAAGGAAGGAAGGAAGGAAGGAAGGAAGGAAGGAAGGAAGGAAGGAAGGAAGGAAGGAAGGAAGGAAGGAAGGAAGGAAGGAAGGAAGGAAGGAAGGAAGGAAGGAAGGAAGGAAGGAAGGAAGGAAGGAAGGAAGGAAGGAAGGAAGGAAGGAAGGAAGGAAGGAAGGAAGGAAGGAAGGAAGGAAGGAAGGAAGGAAGGAAGGAAGGAAGGAAGGAAGGAAGGAAGGAAGGAAGGAAGGAAGGAAGGAAGGAAGGAAGGAAGGAAGGAAGGAAGGAAGGAAGGAAGGAAGGAAGGAAGGAAGGAAGGAAGGAAGGAATTTTTATATTCCATCATGTTTTCCAGTAGGGCTGCACGGAGGTGAGTGGTTAGTGCGCAGTTCTCACAGCTAGGAGACCCGAGTTCAATTCCACCCTCAGCAGCAAACACGTGCACAAGTCTTATTTATGTCTTGTTTTTTCTTATTATGTGCACTATATTGGGTAATAGGAGTGTAAAGGGTACTATAGGGGTGTTATTTCAAGTGTAGAGGGCTTTTTAGAAAGGTTGTAACCAGGTTTTCTATGCTCTAACTGTGAAAATATTTCATTTATAATTACGGAATCACAGGTTCAATTCCACTCTCGGCCATCTCTGTGTGGAGTTTGCATGTTCTCCTCGGTTTTCTCCGGGTACTCCGGTTTCCTCCCACATTCCAAAAACATGCTAGGTTAATTGGCGACTCCAAATTGTCCATAGGTATGAATGTGAGTGTGAATGGTTGTGTCTATATGTGCCCTGTGATTGGCTGGCCACCAGTCCAGGGTGTATCCTGAAGACAGCTGGGATAGACTCCAGTACCCCTGCGACCCTCGTGAGGATAAGCGGTAGAAAATGAATGAAGTGGGAAAGAATATCAACATTTTGATTGTTTGTTTTTTTTTAGCCCTCGGGTCATCTCTGGCAACGTTGCACAAACCGCACAGCGACAGGAACAAGCCCCGGGGCCTTATTTTTTTTTTGTAGGTTTTCAAAGTTATACTGACATGTCAGGTGGCTGACAAGGTGGGACGTGTTGATGTTTTTTTCTCTCATGGCAATTGCATTTGGTGCAACTAGAATGCAAAATTGCGTGAAGAGTGACGAAATCCCACACATTTTTATTACGTCACATCACACATCGAAGAAAATGAACTCATTCAATCCCAGCCAAAGACACACCCTTCAGTACAATTCAGAAAATTTGAATATTGTGTTCTGTGGCTATACAATTATGGAACTTACCAAAAGAAAGGAAAGGAAAAAAAAATTCTGTTCTTATGTAATCAGCAGTTGAAAATATATCACAAATATAACTCCATGAAGTATTTACAATATTGAAATTTGGAACTCAACTATGTGAATATTTAGAATTTCCCTACAATGAGGAACCTTTTGCATGCTACACTCCTCCACGCTCTCTCGCTTACTCCTTCCTGTCATGTATGTTTCTTCCATCTATGAGTCTTGCCGAGTTATTATCAAATGTAATTCTGCCACCTTGTGACCGTTTTTATATCTTAAAATTGATCTGCCTCTGGCGCAAAAACATCTTTGGTATTGGATTGGAGTTAATTATTCATTTTTTAGCACTAATCCTACATTGAAAAATGTACAGTTAATCCATGTGATCGGTATTGGAATTGGTAGCAATATTATGGCAATATTATGAATATCATGGTAATGGTTTTATTTCATTTGAACATGCATCAGATTACAATTGAGTGCATCCCATAATCAGTTCCCAGTTCCACATGTCCAAAAGGAGTAGGAAGAAGCAAAGCTTATTAAATCCTACCCCTCCATCTGGTACTTTTACAATCAGTAACTTATATTTGTTCACGTCCTGCTTTCTCAATATAATTTAAGTATTTTTTTTACTTTATTTTATTAATTTTTTTTATTATTTTACTTTAATTTTTTAAATGTTTAAAATCTTTACATTTTTAATTTTTTTTTAATTTAAATAAAAATTATTAAAAAAAATTTTGTCACGTACCGAAAGAGAAAATCAGGACTTTTGTGTCCATGGAGAAAGTTTATGGTAATGGTAATGGTTTTACATTTGTTCACTTCCTGCTTTCATAATATAATTTAAGTATTTTTTTAAACTTTATTTTATGAATTTGTATTGTTTTATTTTTTACTTTTACTTTTTTAATTTTTTAAAACACTATACTACACAATACTATGGGTACCATAGTAAGTGTCAATATAGTGATATATATATAGCACATCATGACTACACTACATTACAAATTTCCCCACTGAGGGACGAATAAAGGCATATCTTATCTGGTTCGAGACTTATTTTATTTTATTTTATTTTATTTTATTTTATTTTATTTTATTTTATTTTATTTTATTTTATTTTATTTTATTTTATTTTATTTTGCAAACATCAACTGCTTGTATTGTTTCTTGAATTGGCTCATCGTTGTGCATTGTTTGACTTCCTTAGTCAATCCATTCCATAGTTTGATTCCACATACTGAAATGCTATGCTAACGCTAACATAGTCCTAGCATATAAGTGTTTCAAATGTAGTTCTTCCCTGAGATCATATTTCTCCTCTCTTGTAGAGAAGTATTGGATGACATTTTTAGCTAATTGGTTATTTTTAGCCTTATGCATTATTTTAGCTGTTGGAAAGATGAACTATATCAGCAAGTTGAAGTATTTGTGATTTTAGAAATAAGGAGTTAGTATGTTCTCTGTAGGCGGCATTATGAATTATCCTTACTGACCTTTTTTGCAGTACATTTAGCGAGTGAAGATGCTTAGCATAGTGGTTGAGGTGATATAGAAGTGTACAGTTAGCTATTCAACGGAGTGTATGATTTATAAATAGCAGTCGCTACATTGTACAATAAGTGTCGAAAACGACAATTGCGCATTGAAGCGAAGCGATATAACAGTCATGGACAGCAAAATGCACGGTGGACGTAAGCTGCAAAAGCATTGACGAGGCAGCCAAACACTCCACGCCCACATCTGCGCTAATGCACGTAAATCACCACTGTTGCGGCGCAGCGAGACCGGCGAAAACACCGTGTGCATCACGCGTGTGCGGCGAGCAGCGGCGGGTGAGTAAGTGGCTGTGACAGACTGTCCGCAACATTTTCCAAATGAACCTGAAGCCGGGGGGGGGGGGGGGGGGGGGACTCACGCAAGTAATGTGTAGCATTTCACCATCGCTGTGCTTTACAGCAGAGAGCAGAAATAACGGCAAGCGTTGATGAAAGTCAGAAGAGGAAGCGAATTACACACTCCACGCTCAATCGGGACACTTAACATGGACTTAGCATGAGAGGCAGGGTCAGTCGTAGCGTTGACATATTGACAGAGACAACCAGCACTAAAATTATAGCTTTCTCTTTTCTTTCTTTCTGTTCAATTTTCACCAAGGTAAAAAAAATGTCAAGTTATTTATCACTTCCATCGTTGATGTTTGCTAAATACAAGGATGAAGAGTAAAAATTAAATTAAATTAAATTAAATTAAATTAAATTAAATTAAATTAAATTAAATTAAATTAAATTAAATTAAATTAAATTAAATTAAATTAAACCAGTCACAAGTGCTATATATATCACAATATTGACACTTACTCTGGTACCCATTATGGAAAGCAGGAAGTGAACAAATGTAACAGTTAAAAGTACCAGATGGAGGGGTAGGATTTAATAAGCTTTGCTTTTTCCTACTCCTTTCGGACATGTGGAACTGGGAACTGATTATGGGATGCACTCAATTGTAATCTGATGCATGTTCAAATGAAATTAAACCATTACCATTATCATAAACTTTCTCCATGGACACAAAAGTCCTGATTTTGTCTTTCGGTACGTGACAAAATAATAATATTTTTTTAATAAAAAATTGTAAAAAATTTAAAAATTTAAAAAATTTTAAAAATTTTAAAAATGTAAGCATTTAAAAAATTAAAAGTAAAATAATAAAAAAAAAATTAATAAAATAAAGTAAAAGAAATACTTAAATTATATAGGGAAAGCAGGAAGTGAACAAATGTAACATTTACTGTTTGTAAAAGTACCAGATGGAGGGGTAGGATTTAATAAGCTCTGCTTCTTCCTACTCCTTTTGGACATGTGGAACTGGGAACTGATTATGGGATGCACTCAATTGTATTCTGATGCATGTTCAAATGAAATTAAACCATTACCATTACCATACTTCATTTCTATGCATTTCCAATGGTTTCTCTCTGCAGTTGTGATGTGAAGAGAGCTCGGCAACGGGCCTCGTCTGCCTGTTTGAAGTCTGTGATGATTACTATCCAACAAATAAAATACAAATTGGGGGAAAAAGAGGGGTGGGGGCAATGAACGCATGTTGAGCAAATGATACTCTGCACCAGGGGAACGCTGAAAGCTGCCGTGCGAGGGCCAAGTGGTTTGAAATCAACTAAGCCATCGCTGCTGCACTCGCTGCCACTCGCCCCAGCTATAATATTTTGTTTGAGCTTATTTCAAAGGCGCACCACGTTTAATATTTTAGAGCGTTGAAAGAAGAAGAAAAGACAACAAAACATGAGACTGCCAGGCAATTCTGAGCTTTCCGATGGAAGCTTCTCGAAAACAGAGATCAAGAGATGCACCCAATATTTATTCATTTTCTACCGCTTATCCTCACCAGGGTCGCGGGGTGCTGGAGCCTATCCCGAGAGGTGTGGTACACCCTGGACTGGTGGCCAGCCAATCACAGGGCACATATAGACAAACAACCATTCACACTCACATTCATACCTATGGACAATTTGGAGTCGCTAGCATTAACCTAGCATGTTTTTGGAATGTGGGAGGAAACCGGAGTACCCGGAGAAAACCCACGCATGCACGGGGAGAACATGCAAACTCACTAACTCCACACAGAGATGGCCGAGGGTGGAATTGAACCCAGGTACCTCCTGAGACATGATAAAAAAAGGTAAAATCAGACAAAACAATAAAGCCAAAAATATTATGGGAATAAAATCATACTTAAAAAATAAAATTTACAAGAAAGTTTCAATTGTGAGAAAATAAAAACTGCAGAAATGAAAATCATTTCAGTCAAAATATTAAGAGAAAAAAGTCACATTGTAACAAGAAGAAAGTCACAATTTGTTGAGAAAAAAATGCAGAAGGTGACATATTAGGTAAATGTATCATTTTAGCAGCTTAGATGTAAAGTATTAAAAAAAATTTAAGTCGCAATTTGAAACAAACAAACCAAAATTAAGTTGTCATTTTTTCAAAGTTTGTTTGGGGAAAAAGTTATAATAACATAATGAGAATAAACTTAAAAGAAAACTTATTATTTTAGTATAATAGATGTAATGGATGAAAAGATGTAATATGAAAAACAAAGTTTCGGAAATTAGGTTGAGGGACAAATAAATATTATTATTATGGGAATAAAGTCAAAATACTCAAAAAATATATTCAAAAAAGAACATTTACAGAGCTTAATAAGAATGTTAAAATATTTGGAAATTTTTTTTTAAATACAAAAATGGGGGGAAAAAAAGAAGCAAAGCCTAAAGTTAATTGGAATACTTTTTCACCGATATGACAAAGCTGCCATTTCTTCTTGAAATAGATAAGATAAAATAAGATAAGATTACAGAGTCAGTTAATACTATTATAGGAATAAAGTCAAAATATTCAAAAAGAACATTTACAGAGCTTAATAATATTTGGATTTTTTTTTTAATATAAAAATGGGGGGGGCAAAGCCTCAAGTTAATTGGAATACTTTTTCACCGATGACAAAGCTGCCATTTTTTCTTGAAATAGATAAGATAAAATAAGATAAGATTTGCATTGCACAGCAGCAACAGTACAGAGTCAGTTAATATCATTATAGGAATAAAGTCAAAATATTAAAAAAACTAACATTTACAGAGCTTAATAAGAACGTTAAAATATTTGGAATTTTTTTTTTTAAATATAAAAATGGGGGGGGGGGAAGCAAAGCCGAAAGTTAATTGGAATACTTTTTCACCGATATGACAAAGCTGCCATTTCTTCTTGAAATAAATAAGATAAGATTTGCATTGCACAGCAGCAAGAGTACAGTCAGTTAATATTATTATGAGAATAAAGTCAAAATATTCAAAAATACATTTAAAGAGCTTAATAAGAATGTTAAAATATTTGAAAAAAAAAAATTAAATATAAAAATAGGGGGGAAAAGCAAAGTTAATTGCTAAATAAAGTTAATTGGAATACTTTTTCACCGATATGACAAAGCTGCCATTTCTTCTTGAAATAAATAAAATAAGATAAGATTTGCATTGCACAGCAGCAAGAAAAATTTGAAAAATTTTAAAAAATATAAAAATGGGGGGAAAAAAAGCAAAGCCGAAAGTTAATTGGAATACTTTTTCACCGATATGACAAAGCTGCCATTTTTTCTTGAAATAGATAAGATAAAATAAAATAAGATTTGCATTGCACAGCAGCAAGAGTACAGAGTCAGTTAATATCATTATAGGAATAAAGTCAAAATATAAAAAAAAAAAAAACATTTACAGAGCTTAATAAGAACGTTAAAATATTTGGATTTTTTTTTTTTAATATAAAAATGGGGGGGGAAAAAGCAAAGCCGGAAGTTAATTGGAATACTTTTTCACCGATATGACAAAGCTGCCATTTCTTCTTGAAATAAATAAGATAAGATTTGCATTGCACAGCAGCAAGAGTACAGTCAGTTAATATTATTATGAGAATAAAGTCAAAATATTCAAAAATACATTTAAAGAGCTTAATAAGAATGTTAAAATATTTGAAAAAAAATTTTTAAATATAAAAATAGGGGGAAAAAGCAAAGTTAATTGCTAAATAAAGTTAATTGGAATACTTTTTCACCGATATGACAAAGCTGCCATTTCTTCTTGAAATAAATAAAATAAGATAAGATTTGCATTGCACAGCAGCAAGAAAAATTGGAAAAATTTTAAAAAATATAAAAATGGGGGGAAAAAAAGCAAAGCCAAAAGTTAATTGGAATACTTTTTCACCGATATGACAAAGCTTCTTGAAATATATAAGATAAGATTTGCATTGCACAGCAGAAAGAGTACAAAATCAGTTAATATTACTATGGGAATAAAGTCAAAATATTCAAAAAGAACATTTACAGAGCTTAATAAGAACGTTAAAATATTTGGAAAAAAATATTTTAATATAAAAATGGGGGGGGAGCAAAGCCGAAAGTTAATTGGAATACTTTTTCACCGATATGACAAAGCTGCCATTTTTTCTTGAAATAGATAAGATTTGCATTGCACAGCAGCAAAAGTACAGAGTCAATTAAGCAGTACAAAATACACAATATAAAAAATAAACAATATAAACAACCCAAGTGTTAACAAATCAACATTTTCTATACAATACAGTTTGTAAATAATATGAAATGAGATGAAATATATGGCCAGTCTTGCTAGTGAGTTAATATGAGCCATTATGGAAATACTACTGTAAGAAATATACTGTAAGCCTCAGCATATCTAAATGAGTTTCTTTCCTAAATGTCAAAGTGGCCATTGCATCCTTTCATTTTTCAGTCGGTGGACCTGAAAAAGGTTCGGACGTTCCTCCCCTAAAAGAAAGTCATAAGCTCACTTAAAGCTTATCTGCAGTGGTTTAAATTTGAAAAAGAATCCTAATTGCTTGTCAAGCACCTGTGTTGGTGCCTACTGGGTCACCATTGCAGCAGAATAGGCTGGGACTTGAATTAATGGGCCATTTGTCTTTCAGAGGGAAGATTCCGTGTCCTAATTGTGCCTGATTCAAATAGCTAGATTATAAAGCTATTCCCAGCGTTAATGCGTTGTTGATTAATGACGGAAGCAGAAGCGGTTCTCTCTGTTCCTTGTCGGTGCATGAACTAGCTTATATGTTTCATTCATCTTACTCAGACATCCAAGTGCAGCCAGGGTAAAATCTTTTCTTATCGACGACATTCCCTCGCGCCGTGAGAAGTGTTTCTCTGGTTCCCGAATCGAAAAAGGAGAACTTGTTTTTTCTCATGTTTTATTTTTGGTCAGCTCAGATAGTTCCAAAGCGCTACATGCTGACACAACGTAATGGTAATGGTTTTATTGCATTTGAACATGCATCAGATTACAATTGAATGCATCACATAATCAGTTCCACATGTCCAAAAGGAGTAGGAAGAAGCAAAGCTTATTAAATCCTACCCCTCCATCTGGTACTTTTACAATCAGTAACTGTTACATTTGTTCACTTCCTGCTTTGCCAATATATTTTAAGTATTTTTTTACTTTATTTTATTAATTTGTTTTTTTATTATTTTACTTTTAATTTTTTAAATGTCAACATTTTTTAATGTTTTAAGTTTTTAATTTTTTAATGGTTTAATTTTTTTATTTTTTATTTTTTAATTAAAAAAATATTATTTTTTTGTCACGTAACGAAAGAGAAAATCAGGACTTTTGTGTCCATGGAGAAAATTGATGGTAATGGTTTAATTTCATTTGAACATGCATCAGATTACAATTGAGTGCATCCCATAATCAGTTCCCAGTTCCACATGTCCAAAAGGAGTAGGAAGAAGCAAAGCTAATTAAATCCTTCATGCATAAAGTATTTTTTTTACTTTATTAATTAATTTTTGTATTATTTTACTTTTAATTTTTTAAATGTTTTAAAAAATTTTTTAATTATTTTAATTTTTTAAATTTTTTTAATAATTTTTTTTGTCACATACCGAAAGAGAAAATCAGGACTTTTGTGTCCATGGAGATAGTTTATGATAATGGTAATGTTTTTATTTCATTTGAACATGCATCAGATTACAATTGAGTGCATCCCATAATCAGTTCCCAGTTCCACATGTCCAAAAGGAGTAGGAAGAAGCAAAGCTTATTAAATCCTACCCCTCCATCTGGTACTTTTACAATCAGTAACTATTACATTTGTTCACTTCCTGCTTTCCCAATATATTTTAAGTATTTTTTTTACTTTATTTTATTAATTTGTTTTTTATTATTTTACTTTTAATTTTTTTAATGTTTAAATTTTGTACATTTTTTAATTGTTTTAATGTTTTAATTTTTAGATTTTTTTTTTTTATTTACAAAAATTAATACTTTTTTTGTCACGTACAGAAAGAGAAAATCAGGACTTTTGTGTCCATGGAGAAAGTTTATGGTGATGGTAATGGTTTAATTTCATTTGAACATGCATCAGATTACAATTGAGTGCATCCCATAATCAGTTCCCAGTAATTTTCTAAAAAACTGCTAATTTATAGTTTTTTAATAGTTTCTCATGTTATGAGATTATAACAATCTTTCTTCAATATTTTTACTTTGTTTTTTAAAGAATGTTTCTCAGAAAATCATAAATTTATTCTTGTAATATTAAGACTTTTTATGCATAAGAATACAACTTTTTTTCTCTAAATATTAGGACTTTATGCTCCTAAAATTAGGCTTTTTTTCATTTTTTATTTAGTAATTTAGATTTATTTTAATATGCTGAGAGGTCAATTAAAAAAATAATGTGCCGAGGGTTAATAAACAAAAAAAAACACTTTGGACACCCCTGGTGTGTATGTATATAAATATTTTTATAGTATATTTTTGGTTTCATAAAATCATATAGTCCTTTGAATATAGCAGTACTCAAGCCCATGATGAGTGTATGCAAACATCTGACAGGAACTGCAAGTGCCGCTTCTGTTTACTCCCAATTTCCCTTGTTCTGTCACATAGTCAGAGCGGGAAGTGACATGTCATCATTCATTATTCCACTGAACACTCAATTCCCCCTCTGAGCCTCGGTGTCATATCTCATCGAGAAAAATGCCAGCTCCAACTGCGGCTGGCAGATTAAAAAAAGAATCAGGTGTGTGGTGCCACGGGCGGACCTATTAGCGGAGTGGAAATTCTTTAAAGTGGAAAAAGGGTGGTTGGTGAGAGTGGGTCTATCAGATGCCTCAAACATCCCTCTTAATTAGGCCGCCGGGTCAAGATGATTTGAGAACAATGCTATCATTTTCTACTTGAAATTTGCCATTTGTTGGATTTCATTCAGAATAATAACATGGGCTTTTGCTCTATGCTTGCGGGCCCATAATTAACCCGGGTACGTACTTACTTACGTACTTACTTAGGTACTTACTTACGTACTTACTTAGGTACTTACTTATGCACTTACTTACGTACTTACTTACTTACTTACTTACTTACTTACTACCTTACTTACTTACTTACTTACTTACTTACTTACTTACTTACTTACTTACTACCTTACTTACTTACTTACTTACTTACTTACGTACTTACGTACTTACGTACTTACTTAGGTACTTACTTAGGTACTTACTTATGTACTTACTTACTTACTTACTTACTTACGTACTTACGTACTTACTTACGTACTTACTTACGTATTACTTACTTACTTACGTACTTACTTTCGTGCTTACGTACTTACTTACGTACTTACTTACTTACGTACTTACTTACGTACTTACTTACTTAGGTACTTACTTACGTACTTACTTACTTAGGTACTTACTTACGTACTTACTTACTTACTTACGTACTTACTTACTTTCGTGCTTACGTACTTACTTACTTACGTACTTACTTACGTACTTACTTTCGTGCTTACGTACTTACTTACTTATTTACTTACGTACTTACTTATGTACTTACTTACTTACGTACTTACTTACTTAGGTACTTACTTACTTTCGTGCTTACGTACTTACTTACTTACGTACTTACTTACGTACTTACTTACTTTCGTGCTTACGTACTTACTTACTTATTTACTTACGTACTTACTTATGTACTTACTTACTGACGTACTTACTTACGTACTTACTTACTTACTTACTTACTTACTTAGGTACTTACTTACGTACTTACTTACGTACTTACTTACTTTCGTGCTTACGTACTTACTTACTTACTTACGTACTTACTTACGTATTACTTACTTACTAACTTACGTACTTACATACTTAGGTACTTACTTACGTACTTACTTACGTATTTACGTACTTACGTACTTACGTACGACAACACACACACACGGGATAACATGCAAACTCCACACAAGCGGAGAATTGAACCCGATCTCCTGACTGTGTGTGTCAAACACTAGTCCACCGTGCGGCCCCTTACAGTACACTATTGGATGAAATTGAAACTATGAATTTGGCCCCCGGGCCACAGTTTGATGGGTTGATGTCAGTGTTTCCCATTTGTTCATTGAAATTCTGTACCCTGTTCATCCATGCTTTATTTTACTATGTTATTATTAACTCTATTATTATTTTTGCTTTATTTTACTTTTATTTCATTTTATTTTATTTTACACATGATAATGGGACTGCCTGTGAATCTAACTTGTCGTCACAAGTCTGTACAATAGGTGGCGGTTTGCTAAGGGATCAGTGCTGCCAAGTCGGAGACGTTGTTGCTATATATATCAAGTGTTCAGACTGGGCTTGAATTAGGAGTGTAAAGGTGACTATAGGGGTGCTATTTCCTGTCTAGAGGTCTCTAATAATGTTCAAAATGTATTTAAAACCAATATATGTCAATAAATGTTTGCTCACCTTATATGGAGACGCAGGGGGCTTGAATTAGGAGTGTAAAGGTGACTATAGGGGTGCTATTTCCTGCCTAGAGGTCTCTAATAATGTTTAAAATGTATTTAAAACCAATATATGTCAATAAATGTTTGCTTACCTTATCTGGAGACGCAGGGGGCTTGAATTAGGTGTGTAAAGGTGACTATAGGGGTGCTATTTCCTGTCTAGAGGTCTCTAATAATGTTTAAAATGTATTTAAAACCAATATATGTCAATAAATGTTTGCTCACTTTATCTGGAGACGCAGGGGGGCTTGAATGAGGAGTGTAAAGGTGACTATAGGGGTGCTATTTCCTGTCTAGAGGTCTCTAATAATGTTTAAAATGTATTTAAAACCAATATATGTCAATAAATGTTTGCTCACCTTATCTGGAGACGCAGGGGGCTTGAATTAGGAGTGTAAAGGTGACTATAGGGGTGCTATTTCCTGTCTAGAGGTCTCTAATATTAATGTTTAAAATGTATTTAAAACCAATATATGTCAATAAATGTTTGCTCACCTTATCTGGAGACGCAGGGGGCTTGAATTAGGAGTGTAAAGGTGACTATAGGGGTGCTATGTCCTCTCTAGAGGTCTCTAATAATGTTTAAAATGTATTTAAAACCAATATATGTCAATGAATGTTTTCTCACCTTATCTGGAGACGCAGGGGGGCTTGAATGAGGAGTGTAAAGGTGACTATAGGGGTGCTATTTCCTGTCTAGAGGTCTCTAATAATGTTTAAAATGTATTTAAAACCAATATATGTCAATAAATGTTTGCTCACCTTATCTGGAGACGCAGGGGGCTTGAATTAGGAGTGTAAAGGTGACTATAGGGGTGCTATTTCCTGTCTAGAGGTCTCTAATAATGTTTAAAATGTATTTAAAACCAATATATGTCAATAAATGTTTGCTCACCTTATCTGGAGACGCAGGGGGGCTTGAATTAGGAGTGTAAAGGTGACTATAGGGGTGCTATTTCCTCTCTAGAGGTCTCTAATAATGTTTAAAATGTATTTGAAACCAATATATGTCAATAAATGTTTGCTCACCTTATCTGGAGATGCAGGGGGCTTGAATAAGGAGTGTAAAGGTGACTATAGGGGTGCTATTTCCTGTCTAGAGGTCTCTAATGATGTTTAAAATGTATTTGAAACCAATATATGTTAATAAATATTTTCTCACCTTATCTGGAGACGCAGGGGGCTTGAATTAGGAGTGTAAAGGTGACTATAGGGGTGCTATTTCCTGTCTAGAGGTCTCTAATATTAATGTTTAAAATGTATTTAAAACCAATATGTCAATAAATGTTTGCTCACTTTATCTGGAGACGCAGGGGGGCTTGAATGAGGAGTGTAAAGGTGACTATAGGGGTGCTATTTCCTGTCTAGAGGTCTCTAATAATGTTTAAAATGTATTTAAAACCAATATATGTCAATAAATGTTTGCTCACCTTATCTGGAAACGCAGGGGGCTTGAATTAGGAGTGTAAAGGTGACTATAGGGGTGCTATTTCCTGTCTAGAGGTCTCTAATATTAATGTTTAAAATGTATTTAAAACCAATATATGTCAATGAATGTTTGCTCACCTTATCTGGAGACGCAGGGGGCTTGAATTAGGAGTGTAAAGGTGACTATAGGGGTGCTATGTCCTCTCTAGAGGTCTCTAATATTAATGTTTAAAATGTATTTAAAACCAATATATGTCAATGAATGTTTGCTCACCTTATCTGGAGACGCAGGGGGGCTTGAATGAGGAGTGTAAAGGTGACTAAAGGGGTGCTATTTCCTCTCTAGAGGTCTCTAATAATGTTTAAAATGTATTTAAAACCAATATATGTCAATAAATGTTTGCTCACCGTATCTGGAGACGCAGATGGCCTTGAATTAGGAGTGTAAAGGTGACTATAGGGGTGCTATTCCCTGTCTTAGAAGTCTCTAATAATGTTTAAAATGTATTTTAAACCAATATATGTCAATAAATGTTTGCTTACCTTATCTGGAGACGCAGGGGGCTTGAATTAGGAGTGTAAAGGTGACTATAGGGGTGCTATTTTCTGTCTAGAGGTCTCTAATAATGTTTAAAATGTATTTAAAACCAATATATGTCAATAAATGTTTGCTCACCTTATCTGGAGACGCAGGGGGGCTTGAATGAGGAGTGTAAAGGTGACTATAGGGGTGTTATTTCCTCTCTAGAGGTCTCTAATAATGTTTAAAATGTATTTTAAACCAATATATGTCAATAAATGTTTGCTTACCTTATCTGCAGACGCAGGGGGCTTGAATTAGGAGTGTAAAGGTGACTATAGGGGTGCTATTTTCTGTCTAGAGGTCTCTAATAATGTTTAAAATGTATTTAAAACCAATATATGTCAATAAATGTTTGCTCACCTTATCTGGAGACGCAGGGGGGCTTGAATTAGGAGTGTAAAGGTGACTATAGGGGTGCTATTTCCTGTCTAGAGGTCTCTAATAATGTTTAAAATGTATTTGAAACCAATATATGTCAATAAATGTTTGCTCACCTTATCTGGAGACGCAGGGGGCTTGAATCTGCTGGCACAGATGAGGAAAGAGTCGGGCTGTGGTTTGGAATTCTTCACCTCGGGATCGTCTCCTAGAACAATGTGGTGGAACAAAGCAAAGAAGCCTTTGTGCTGGCTGGTCTTCAAGTTGAACGTCGCACCGGCAGAGCTGGTGGCGACGGCAGTGGGGATGCCGTGTTTCTGTAAGTGTTTCACCAGCTTCTCGACACCTGAACAGAACAAAATCAATCAGGTGTCATGATGGGAAGACAGCTCATGTGTTGGTGTTCGCCAGGCGCCCATAATGTACCCTAAGTACCCAAGGTACCCTAATCACCCACCTTACTAGAATTACCATAGCAGTCATTTTGACTGCTGTCAATATTTGTATACAATTTGGATTATCATTAAAAAAAATCAAAAGTGTATACAAGGTGGTGTATACAACAAGGTGCAGCAAGTGTGGAGTTTGATATTTCCACAAGGTGCCGATAATGCTCATATCTCTTTTGTGTTTCGAAATGTTATTGATAAAACAATGTTAGAATAAAATATACACATTTAGAAAAAACAGGGTCCTGTTGGTGCACAGGTTTTTTTAAACCCAACATTATGCCATTAAAATTATGAAATTTTGAAAACAGTCAGGGATGCAAGGCGGTCTTGTGTTAGCACGCAGACCTCAAAGCTAGGAGACCCGGGTTCAATTCTACCCTCGGCCATCTCTGTGTGGAGTTTGCATGTACCTCCCACATTCCAAAAACATGCTAGGTTAATTAGCGACTCCAAATTGTCCATAGGTATGAATGTGAGTGTGAATGGTTGTTTGTCTATATGTGCCCTGTGATTGGCTGGCCACCAGTCCAGGGTGTGCCCCGCCTCTCACCCCAAGACAGCTGGGATAGGCTCCAGCACCCCCCATGACCCTTGTGAGGATAAGCAGTAGAAAATGAATGAATGAATGAATGAATAATATTAATATGAGGCTGCACGGTGGAAGAGTGCTTAGCACACAGGCCTCACAGCTAGGAGACCCAAGTTCAATTCCACCAATTGCATGTTCTCCCCGTGCGTGCATGCGTTTTCTCCGGGTACTCCGGTTTCCTCCCACATTCCAAAAACATGCTAGGTTAATTAGCGACTCCAAATTGTCCATAGGTATGAATGTGAGTGTGAATGGTTGTTTGTCTATATGTGCCCTGAGATTGGCTGGCCACCAGTCCACGGTGTACCCCGCCTCTTGCCCGAAGACAGCTGGTATGGGCTCCAGCACCCCCCATGACCCTTGTGAGGATAAGCGGTAGAAAATGAATGAATGAATGATATTTTGTTGTTTTGCAAATTTGGAATGGTCAGACCGGAGCAGGAGGGGATAGAAAAGAAAAAAAAGAAAACAAAGGGGGGAGTGCATTTTTAGACAAAATGTCTAAACAATGATGTCACAATGATGCTACTCCGGTTTCCTCCCACATTAAAAAAAAATATGCTAGGTTAATTGGCGACTCCAAATTGTCCATAGGTATGAATGTGAGTGTGAATGGTTGTTTGTCTATATGTGCCCTGTGATTGGCTGGCCACCAGTCCAGGGTGTACCCCGGCTCTTGCCCAAAGACAGCTGGGATAGGCTCCAGCACCCCCGCGACCCTCGTGAGGATAAGTGGTAGAAAATGAATGAATAAAAACAGTCAAAATGGCTGCCTTGGTAGTTAGAGTGTTATGGCTGTTCTATACAGTCAAGTTTTTTGTTTTTTTTAACACACCTGGCATGAGTTTGGCAGAGGGAAATATCTTTTCTTGTATTTGTCTGCTTTCAGCAAGGAGTTCCTCGGCTGTCATCGGAAGCTCCAACATGTCCCGGATGGTTTGAGCTGCATCCAAAGCTTTTGCCCCCATCACTTTGGACTTCACTTCCCATGTGTACTGCTTCCCAAAGCGGTCACACACTTCCTGGAAGGACACAGTGTACAGTCGCTCTGTGTCTGAAATAAAAATATAGCTATTAAAAATAATGAACTTCAAATTGGAATTGTTGATGAAAACTCCAACCATAAAGCTAGTCGTTAAAAATGAATAAAAATAGGTAACTGGTTTATTCATAATTGAAAATGTCAACAAAAAACAAGAAATTTCGCCCAATCAGGAATGACGTTAACGTTTAGATTAATGTATAAACTTCATAAAACAAGCTATGAAAGTAGCTTTTAGAATCAAGTCAGCTCAGAAGTGTAAGAAAAACGCGTCGAAAAAAAAACAATTCAAGTTTTCCCCCATCCTATTCAATGAATGACTCCGACAACGACGAGTTATAATTATTGCTTTCTTATGGTTAACAAAGTGACGAAAGCCGTATACGTGTAAAAGAGTGTAGAATACCTAATAACAAGCCATCCATGTCAAATATGACATAGTTCACGGGTTTGTACACGCAACCTGCCGCCGACATGTTGACATTTGCACTTCCGTGTTTGGAGTGGTGACGTCGACGCCAAAGTACGGCGACTGAAAAGCGCCAAAATAAAGCGTGTGAACTCCATACGCCCATTCTATATAAAATTGTATTGACATTTTAAAAATCCATATTTTTTACAGTTTAAGTAATAGACTAAGCCATAAAACCGATCATAGAACAGTCCAAAAATACAGTTAAGCAATGTTTTTGGCAAAGAGTCAGTCAATTCTGAACCATCAACATTTTCAAGAGTATCCAAAAGGGTTTTATGGGTATCCAAAGTGCGGCCCGCTTGTTTTTAGTGGCCCTCTGCAAATTATACAAATGAAATTAAAAAAAAAACAACAGCATCATACAAAAAAGGCAAATATGTGTAATGTAATGAGAAAAAAATGGATTTTTTACAGGAATAATTAACTAAGCCAATCCCAGCCATTTTTTGTGTATGTTTCACACAGCAACATTATTCTCTGCCTGATGTGTGTGTGTGGGGGGGGGGGGTTGTTGAGGGACGTAGTACTGTTGTGGGTTCTATGAAATTAATGCGCCTTAGAAATATGTTCCGGTAATGTCATCAAAATACGGCAAAATACTGTAAATATTACATGTTACTAATGTACTTGTTCTTGTAGAATTACAGCATGTAGATGAAACACTAAAACCTTAAGAGTTTTTAGCTTTATGTAAATATAAAGTGTGATCATTCTGAATCCAAATCTGCATAATGCCACGAAAATGACAGTCTTCAAGTGTTAGCAGTGTGCTTTGAGTGTTTAGCCGGCAGCGGCATGGATATAAATAGTGGTGTAGGGACTCAAACATTGTTAGTTTTAATACCTCCCTCTGGAATGAAACACTGCTACCTGCCTTCCAACCGTATACTGTAACTACTGGCTTGTTATTAGACCCAGATTCCAACCACTTTTTCATTGACAAAGTAGGTGTTTCCTCCAAAATTCAGATCATGAACTGGATGAGAGAGTTCTACAAGTTTGGAACTACGAGTTCCAAACCCCCACTTTGTTTTGTACCAAAGCCTCATCTTCGCCGAGCTGCTTGACACTATCCCTTTGATTACCGCAATGATGTGGTACTGACACTATGCCTGGAAAGCATAGAACCTCTAATTTCAGAAAATGGTGAAAATGTAAACAAACCCCCACTCTGCTTTGTACCAAAACCTTGTCTTCTCAAATCGGCTTTGACACAGTCTTTATGATTACTATAATGACTCATATAGCACTGGAAAGTCTCGATTTTCATAAACAATTTGAATTATTTTTATGCATTTGTACTTCTATGTAACCCAAACCCCCACTTTGTTTTGTACCAAAGCCTCATCCTCTCTGAGCTGCTTTGACACTGTCCCTTTGGTTACCGTAATGATGTGGTAATGACACTATGCCTGGAAAGCATAGAACCTCGAATTTCAGAACATGGTGAAAATGTAAACAAACCCCCACTCTGCTTTGTACCAAAACCTTGTCTTATCAAATCTGCTTTGACACAGTCCCTATGATTACCACAATGACCCATATAGGACTGGAAATTCTATTTTCATAAACAATTGGAATTATTTTCATGTATTTGTACTCCTTTTTAAACCAAACCCCCACTTTGTTTTGTACCAAAGCCTCATCTTCTCTGAGCTGCTTGACACTATCCCTTGGATTACCTTAATGATGTGTTAATGACACTATGCCTGGAAAGCATGGAACCTCTAGTTACAGAAAATGGTGAAAATGTAAACAAACCCCCACTCTGCTTTGTACCAAAACCTTGTCTTCTCGAATCTGCTTTGACACAGTCTTTATGATTACTATAATGACCCATATAGCACTGGAAAGTCTCGATTTTCATAAACAATTGGAATTATTTTCATGCATTTGTACTTCTATGTAACCCAAACCCCCACTTTGTTTTGTACCAAAGCCTCATCCTCTCTGAGCTGCTTTGACACTGTCCCTTTGGTTACCGTAATGATGTGGTAATGACACTATACCTGGAAAGCATGTCACCTCTAATTTCAGAACATGGTGAAAATGTAAACAAACCCCCACTCTGCTTTGTACCAAAACCTTGTCTTCTCAAATCTGCTTTGACACTGTCCCTATGATTACCACAATGACCCATATAGGACTGGAAATTCTATTTTCATAAACAATTGGAATCATTTTCATGCATTTGTACTCCTTTGTAAAGCAAACCCCCACTTTGTTTTGTACCAAAGCCTCATCTTCTCTGAGCTGCTTGCCACTATCCCTTTGATTACCACAATGATGTGGTACTGACACTATGCCTGGGAAGCATGGAACCTCGAATCTCAGAAAATGGTGAAAATGTAAACAAACCCCCACTCTGCTTTGTACCAAAACCTTGTCTTGTCAAATCTGCTTTGACACTGTCCCTATGATTACCACAATGACCCATATAGGACTGGAAAGTCTCTATTTTCATAAACAATTGGAATTATTTTCATGCATTTGTACTACTTTGAAAAGCAAACCCCCACTTTGTTTTGTACCAAAGCCTCATCTTCTCTGAGCTGCTTGCCACTATCCCTTTGATTACCACAATGATGTGGTACTGACACTATGTCTGGAAAGCATGTAACCTTGAATTTCAGAAAATGGTGAAAATGTAAACAAACCCCCACTCTGCTTTGTACCAAAACCTTGTCTTCTCAAATCTGCTTTGAGACTGTTCCTATGATTACCACAATGACCCATATAGGACTGGAAAGTCTCTATTTCCATAAAAAAATGTCATGCATTTGCAATTGTAAACCAAACCCCCACTTTGTTTTGTACCAAAGCCTCATCTTCTCTGAGCTACTTTGACACTGTCTCTTTGGTTACCGTAATGATGTGGTAATGACACCATGCCTGGAAAGCATGGAACCTCTAATTTCAGAAAATGTAAACAAACCCCCACTCTGCTTTGTACCAAAATCGGCTTTGAGACAGTCTTTATGATTACTACAATGACCCATATAGCACTGGAAAGTCTCAATTTTCATAAACAATTTGAATTATTTTCATGCATTTGTACTTCTATGTAACCCAAACCCCCACTTTGTTTTGTACCAAAGCCTCATCCTCTCTGAGCTGCTTTGACACTGTCCCTTTGGTTACCGTAATGATGTGGTAATGACACTATACCTGGAAAGCATGTCACCTCTAATTTCAGAACATGGTGAAAATGTAAACAAACCCCCACTCTGCTTTGTACCAAAACCTTGTCTTCTCAAATCTGCTTAGACACAGTCCCTATGATTACCACAATGACCCATATAGGACTGGAAATTCTATTTTCATAAACAATTGGAATCATTTTCATGCATTTGTACTCCTTTGTAAAGCAAACCCCCACTTTGTTTTGTACCAAAGCCTCATCTTCTCTGAGCTGCTTGCCACTATCCCTTTGATTACCACAATGATGTGGTACTGACACTATGTCTGGAAAGCATGTAACCTTGAATTTCAGAAAATGGTGAAAATGTAAACAAACCCCCACTCTGCTTTGTACCAAAACCTTGTCTTCTCAAATCTGCTTTGAGACTGTTCCTATGATTACCACAATGACCCATATAGGACTGGAAAGTCTCTATTTCCATAAAAAAATGTCATGCATTTGCAATTGTAAACCAAACCCCCACTTTGTTTTGTACCAAAGCCTCATCTTCTCTGAGCTACTTTGACACTGTCTCTTTGGTTACCGTAATGATGTGGTAATGACACCATGCCTGGAAAGCATGGAACCTCTAATTTCAGAAAATGTAAACAAACCCCCACTCTGCTTTGTACCAAAATCGGCTTTGAGACAGTCTTTATGATTACTACAATGACCCATATAGCACTGGAAAGTCTCAATTTTCATAAACAATTTGAATTATTTTCATGCATTTGTACTTCTATGTAACCCAAACCCCCACTTTGTTTTGTACCAAAGCCTCATCCTCTCTGAGCTGCTTTGACACTGTCCCTTTGGTTACCGTAATGATGTGGTAATGACACTATGCATGGAAAGCATGGAACCTCGAATTTCAGAACATGGTGAAAATGTAAACAAACCCCCACTCTGCTTTGTACAAAAACTTTGTCTTCTCTCTTTGTCTTCTGCCTTGCTGGCGTTTGGAACCCACTCATATACAAAATACCACAGTAAGAACATTGGACAATAATAATAATGGTTTTAACTGGTCTTGACCAGGAGTGTATACAGTATGAACAAGTACAGCAGTAGAAGTATTCTACTAGAGGAATTCTAGCCAAAGGAATCACAGTAGAGATTCTAAAGCACCGATGTAGGTAACAAAGACAAGACAGGCGGGGGGGGGCCCGCTGCACCGAATTCCACTCCGGCTGAGGTGATGACCCTCAGCAGTAATGAGGGCCACCAATGATAGAAGATATGGAGTGTGGTGTCTCCTCGGTCCCGGAGAAAGTGGGAACTCAGAATAGGCCACATTTATCCTAGAGTAGGTGGCCTGGGTTAACAATAAAATAATGAGTTGCCCATCATTATTGTGTGTGGGGGGGACAATCATTTTATCTACAATGGAGTCTGCAGTTGATGAGGAACAGGAATATCACCCTGTCCCTGACCCTGGGGGTTCTACAGCTAGGTGATAGGTCATAAAAAAGATAACCTTAAAGGATTTGTTAGCTGATTAGACTGCGTGATGGGCCTTGGGCGTTTCAGAAACCGTTTCACAATTGTGAAAATGTAAACAAACCCCCACTCTGCTTTGAACCAAAATCTTGTCTTCTCGAATCTGCTTTGACACAGTCCCTATGATTACCGTAATGACCCATATAGCACCGGAAAGTCTATTTTCATAAACAATTGGAATTATTTTCATGCATTTGTACTCCTTTTTAAACCAAACCCCCACTTTGTTTGTACCAAAGCCTCATCTTCTCTGAGCTGCTTTATCCCTTTGATTACCGTAATGAGGTGGTAATAACACTATGCCTGGAAAGCATGGAACCTCTCCTTTCAGTACATGGTGAAAATGTAAACAAACCCCCACTCTGCTTTGAACCAAAATCTTGTCTCTCGACACAGTCCCTATGATTACCGTAATGACCCATACATGACTGGAAAGTCTGTAATTCTTAAAGGGTTGGAGTTATTTTGATGCATTTGCACTCCTCTCTAAACAAACCCCCACTCTGCTTTGTACCTAAACATTGTCTTCTCGAATCTACTTTAACACAGTGCACATAATTACCAGAATGACCCATATAGGAATGGAAAGTCTCTATTTCCATCAACATTTTTTATGCATTTGTACTCCTTTTTAAACCAAACCCCCACTTTGTTTTGTACCAAAGCCTCATCTTCTCTGAGCTGCTTTATCCCTTTGATTACCGTATTGAGGTGGTAATAACACTATGCCTGGAAAGCATGGCACCTCTAATTTCAGAAATTTGTGAAAATGTAAACAAACCCCCACTCTACTTTGTACCAAAATCTCATCATCTCGAATCTGCTTTGACACAGTCCCTATGATTACCACAATGACCCATATAGGACTGGAAAGTCTCTATTTTCATAAACAATTGGAATTATTTTCATGCATTTGTACTCCTTTTTAAAGTAAACCCCCACTTTCTTTTGTACCAAAGCCTTATCATCTCTGAGCTGCTTTGACACTGTCCCTTGGGTTACAGTAATGATGTGGTAATGACACTATGCCTGGAAAGCATGGAACCTCTAGTTTCAGATAATGGTGGAATTACTTGGACTGTGCAAATGATTCAAGACTTATTGACATTTTAAAATTGCATTGCAAATCCTATTGTTGGTGTTAAACGTTTATGAAAAATAACTTGGAAAAGTGAAAACGCACCCATGTCTCAGTGACCTTGGCTCGATTCTGCAAAGCACTCTTGGGTGGACTTACTTGTTTGTTTTTAATTTTAGCCAGTTTAAAGACCCAATCTATGTCCATTTGTGGTTTATTACATCCAATTCCCCCTAAGGGTTATTGTTTGGCTCTTGGACTAATTCTTAAGACAACCACCTCCTTTGGAACACCTCTGAATACCGATATTAATATTCAGTGTCCAAGTAATGGAAGGTAAATCCTTGAATTAACATGTTTAGCTCCGGTAATAACATTCAATCAATCTGTCAAGGTAATATTTGGGCGGCACGGTGGACGAGTGGTTAGAGCGCAGACCTCAAATCTTGGAGACCAGGGTTCAATTCCACCCTCGGCCACCTCTGTGTGGAGTGTGCATGTTCTCCCCGTGCATGCGTGGGTTTCCTCCCACATTCCAAAAACATGCTAGGTTAATTAGCGACTCCAAATTGGACATAGGTATGAATGTGAGTGTGAATGGTTGTTTGTCTATATGTGCCCTGTGATTGGCTGGCCACCAGTCCAGGGTGTAACCGGCCTCTTGCCCCGCCCGCGAGGAAAAGCGGTAGAAAATGAATCAATGAATGAAGGTAATATTTATCGGTTCTTTGCTTTTTTTTCTCACTTTTGCATTTTTTTTAAATATTATATAACAGTATATTATATAACATATTTTTTATTTTATATTTTTTAAAATTTTTATTTTATATTTTTTTAATATTTTTATTTTATTCCCATAATATTACGACTTTCCTCCAACTTATTTTTCCAAATATGGCCACTTTGTTTTATTATTTTCATAATATTATGATTTTTTTTCTTTTTCTTTTACTTTTTTTTGCCTCCTAAAATTGTGACTTTATATTTTTTTGTCTTTATTCTTGCAAAAATACATTTTTTTTCAATTTCTGCTGCTGTCTTTTTAAAATTTTTGACTTTTCCAGCTTTTTTTGTGTACATTTTCTTGTGATTATGATTTTAGCTAGTTGTCTTAAGAATTCTTTAAAAAAATCACTGATCATTTAAAATGAATTTAGTGTTATTTAGTTCTGCTGACGATCAATGAATACTGTGATGATGAATGAGGCCCAGTGGGTAAACACGGTGTTTTTGCAGTATGACAGACAGAGCAGCATGATAATACTTTAATACAAACACTGCGGCATCCCAGATAATACAACCATTTGTAATTCAGCTCCAGTTGATCCTTTGATTAATAACCACGATACTTCCACAGGAGGCATCGGCCCCTCGGCAACCGGCGGCTGTTTACATTGTGATGATAAGCTCGTTAACTCTCTGCGGCTGATTGGTATCGCCATCAGTTGCAATTCCCCAGCTGACCATTTGTCCTGGGTGAGACATCAGCAATCACCATTTTAAATGAGGGACGCTGATATGAAATGCTAATTAAGCGACTGAGATCGATACCGTTGTCCCCTGTCGAGTATGCTGCGCTTGCACCGTCCTTGAGCCTCGAATCAAAGGCATGACAACACAGAGACAGTCTCGCCGCGCTCATTGCAACTCTTAGGATCGAATGAAATGACTATTATTACTGCTATTAAATAGCATACATGGGTTTGGAATTGGATATTGTAAGTTATTTTTATGTTGGACCTGCATTAAAGGTGGTCAGTAATGGTAATGGTAGTGGTTTTATTTGTTTTGGACATGCATCAGATTACAATTGAGTGCATCCCATAATCAGTTCCCAGTTCCACATGTCCAAAAGGAGTCGGAAGAAGCAAAGCTTATTAAATCCTACCCCTCCATCTGGTACTTTTGCAATCAGTAACTGTTACATTTGTTCACTTCCTGCTTTCCTAATATATTGAAGTTTTTTTGTAATTTTATTTTATTTTATTTTATTTTATTTTATTTTATTTTATTTTATTTTATTTTATTTTATTTTATTTTATTTTATTTTATTTTATTTTATTTTATTTTATTTTATTTTATTAACTGGTTACATAACTGAGGGTTCAGCTCTGGGTCCAACAGGTCCAGGTGTCTGTCTGCCACAGGTTGGAATCAGGAAGGTGTTTTCAGAGGTTCTGCCCTCCCACAAGGTGGCCAAGGTCCAGGAGTTTTATTTCATTTGAACATGCATCAGATTACAATTGAATGCATCCCATAATCAGTTCACAGTTCCACATGTCCAAAAGGAGTAGGAAGAAGCAAAGCTTATTAAATCCTACCCCTCCATCTGGTACTTTTGCAATCAGTAACTGTTACATTTGTTCACTTCCTGCTTTCCTAATATAATTGAAGTTTTTTTTATTATATTTTATTTTATGAACTTTCATTTTATTTTATGAACTTTTATTTTATTTTATCCATCATTAGCAATCAGTAACTGTTACATTTGTTCACTTCCTTTCCTGCTTTATTTTATTTTATTTTATTTTATTTTATTTTATTTTATTTTATTTTATTTTATTTTATTTTATTTTATTTTATTTTATTTTATTTTATTTTATTTTATTTTATTTTATTACAAATACAACAAAAATTTAAAAGCGGCGATTTTACAAGAGGCTGCACGGTGGTGGAGTTCCCGAGTTCAATTCCACCCTCTGCCATCTCTGTGTGGAGTCTGCATGTTATGCTCATTTTTCAGCACTTTGTTTTGAGTTGTGGACTCTTTTAGAGCAGTTACACTGAATAACCCACACAGACAGCTTTCCAGTTCTTCCAGAATCTGCACCTATTCAGCTGTATTTTGGGGATTCCGTACGTGAAAACGGTCTGTTTTAATGTATTCCACCCATGGCCCGCCTACTCCACTGTAGCAGTTGATGAACGGTATACATATGTAGAAGTTGATAATACATCTTTTTAAAAATGTAACCATATGTGTTGGATCCTGAATCCGATCCCAAAGTAGAGCAAGTCCAACGTTTCTCAATAAAAGAGGTTACTTCAAGAGGTCTCTCAATGCTAGGTAGCGGTAGCATTTTCTAACGTCTAATGTTTTTGCAGGACTACCAAAAAACCCGGATAGATCCACTAAATGTGGTAGGAAACGGCTATTAGCGACCCTGTTCACTGTATGCACATTCTATAATGCTACACAGACTTTGACTTACACAAAACACAGTTAGGACACTGATGAACTGTTACTTCCTGCTTACCCTTCTGACCCAGTAATGTTGGAAAAGCGTAGGGCAGGGGTCTCAAACACGCGGCCCGCGGGCCAAATGTGGCCCGCAGGACACTAGTTCAAGGCCCCCGCCTTGATATGAAAGTTTAATGTTAGTTTGATATGGATGCTGTATGGTATCATGTACCCAGAAAAAATTATTACGTTTGATTAATGTTCATGTTAAAGGTTAAATAACTGTTAATAGTTATCCTCCCTATCCGTGCGGAAGTGGTAAGTTTTTGGCTATTTAAGTTGAAAGGAAATAACTTGAAAGCTACCGTTTAGGTCGCTAGCTCTCGAGTTTGCGAGTTAGCATGTGTCTCAAGACCCTGCAGTTGCGCAATATGTTGTAAATCAGGGGTCTCAAACACGCGGCCCGCGGGCCAAATGTGGCCCGCAGGACACTACTTTGAGGCCCCCGACTTGATATGAAAGTTTAATGTTAGTGCGCCCCCCGCGCAAGTTTGATATGGATGCTGTATGGTATCATGTACCCAGAAAAAATGATTACGTTTGATTAATGTTCATGTTAAAGGTTAAATAACTGTTAATAGTTATCCTCCCTATCCGTGTGGAAGTGGTAAGTTTTTGGCTATTTAAGTTGAAAGGAAATAACTTGAAGGCTACCGTTTAGGTCGCTAGCTCTCGAGTTTGCGAGTTAGCATGTGTCTCAAGACCCTGCAGTTGCGCAATATGTTGTAAATAAAAAGAGTATAAATGTGACTATAGTCGTGTTTTGTTTTATTATTATTATATTTATTTATTTATTACTGATTAATTTGATTTTCTTTATTCTTGATTTGTTTATTTATTTTTCATCTTATTTTGTGTAGAAAAATAAAAAGTAAGATATTTGAGAACAGTGGAATGTTTTATCAGAGCTTTTATTGTAGAAAATCGTAACAAAAGCAAAGTTTATTAATTTTTCTGTTTTTAATAAATGCGTTTTTGGGGTTTTTTTTTTGGAAAACCTGATGCAGCCCAGTCTCACCCAGACCCTAGCTCCAATGGCCCCCAAGTAAATTGAGTTTGAGACCCCTTTACACCCAAAGAAACACTTTTTACGAGTAATTACTAACAACGTAAACACAGAAAAAGAGCCTGGGGGAGAGAAGATGGTGTATTAATACACGTTTTAACTGATATCAACACTGAGATGAAAACTGTATACTCTGTATATATTTTTTTTGTTATTGTTCTATGCTTATATTGTTAAAATGCTCTTGTGTGGAAAAGTTGTTTTGCATGGACGTTATCTGTAACCTATATATTTTTTTTTGTGCAACAAAGTTTTTTTAGGTAAGGGAAAATTCTCACTATCAAAGCATGGAGATATGGCACCACCTCATGGAATAAACCAATAAACCAAAACATAAACCAAATAAAAATGTAATCAATGATACAAATCTTATGTTAGAAGTGATACCAGCGATGGTAAAGAGTTAACCCCCCCAAGTTGACTTATAAAAAAACAAACAAATCTAACATCAAACCAGTCTTTTGAAGGGAGATGAAGCTTGAGGAGCTGTTCCGTTAAAAGAGTCATAGTTCCCATCTCGACAACCAACACATCTGTTGGCAATTATTGTCAGCGTTTGCACATAAAGAATTATTCAACATGTTTTATCTATTGATTCCTTTGCTTCTTCTTATTCTTCTTGCTGTCATGTCAAACTTCCTGCAATAATTTTTCCCATTGAAAATGAATGGGCAACTTATTTAGCGCTAGTCGCTAATTAACCTAGCATGTTTTTGGAATGTGGGAGGAAACCGGAGTACCCGGAGAAAACCCACGCATGCACGGGGAGAACATGCAAACTCCACACAGAGATGGCCGAGGGTGGGAATGAACCCTGGTCTCCTAGCTGCGCGCTAACCACTCGACCGCCGTGCCACCAAGAAGGTATTCTATATACATTTTATATATTTTTTTTAAAAATGCATCTAAATTTCATGATGTAATGAAAAAGTCTATTATTAGGATGAACTTTGGTCTTTGTTTTTTTCTCACTTTTGCATTTTTTTAAATACTATATTATATAATAGTTAAATATTTTTTATATTTTTTTGTATTTTGACTTTATTCCCATAATATTATGACTTGCCTCAACCTATTTTTCCAAATATGGCCAATATTAAGATTTTTTTAATAATGTATTTTTCCTTTTTATTTTACTTTTTTTTTGCCTCCTATACTGCCTTACTATATTTTTTTGTCTTTATTCTTGCACAAATAATTTTTTTTTAATTTTTGCTGCTGTATTTTCTTTTTACATTTTTTGACTTCAAGCTTTTTTGTGTAAATTTTCTTGTGATTATGATTTTATTCATGTGAAATTTTGTGGCATTATATCTTTATCCAAATTTTCTCAAAAAAAAAAACTTGACTTGACTTGACTTGACTTTTTAAAAAATATGTTTTCTTGAATATTTCAACTTTATGCAACTAAAATGTGATGATGAAATGCTGATTTTTTTAATGATTTTTTTTAAAAAAATGAACAGTTGGGGGCTGAAGATGGCCGCACTTTGGACTCTAGCTCATATTCAAGTTATTTTTCCATATTCCATCGGAACCAGGGGACGCACGGCCTGCATCCCAACGCGACATGCACCACGGCAGGAGCGTCAGCCGATGCTTTACCAAATGAAGGTGCCTTTAGTTTATCATTTTACAAGGGCTAGCGTGCTAAGTGTGGCTGAGTGTAAGTGAAATACGGCAAATAGCGACTCACAGAGGTCAGGGCTCCGGTAATAGTGATTGAGGGTTTAGGTTAAACTGTTATTAAATACAATAATAGTACATGATGGCAATCACAGCCTCAGTGTGCCGCATCGTCATCTGTATGCTGCACACACTTTACCTCCACCTCTTCCTCCGTTCCCCCCCGAAGGGTTCTGCTCTACAGACACATACTTGAGATGATTAAAGCCATCATTTGCTGGTAATTAGACGGCATTTATGAATTTGGGGTATTGGATTATGCAGGATTACGTCTAAATAAACCAGAGCAAATGAGGATGTTGATGATGGTGATCATTACGTGTTCAAATGTACTCGTATCCTGAATATAAACACCCTTTTCTCACTTCTTAAGGCGGGTCGCGATGCTCACAGGGAGGCTGAGGCTGAAGCTCAAGTGCTTTATGAAGGAGCTCATCATCGCTGCTGATTATGGTTCCTATTCAGCAGAATCATCATTTTCAATTGCAAGGTTGATAGCAGGAAAGTACGCCTACACAGAGGAATGTGGGAGGAACGTTCACTGCTGTAAAAATGCTCTTTTCGTTTTTATTTTAAATAATGTCAGAATTAGTCAAGTTGTTCGACTTGACACGAAGTATTCAGGTCAATGAATACCAGTTCTCGTGTTACAACATTTCAAGTTACAGTGTTTCGAGTTATGGTGTTTCGAGTTACAATGTGTCGAGTTAGTGTTTCAAGTTATGGTGTTTTGAGTTACAAAGTTTCCAGTTACAGTGTTTCAAGATATGGTGTTTCGAGTTACAGTGTTTCAAGTTATGTTGTTTTGCGTTACGTTTCAAGTTACAGTGTTTCAAGTTATGGTGTTTCCAGTTACAAAGTTTCGAGTTACAGTGTGTCAAGTTATGTTGTTTTGCGTTACGTTTCAAGTTAGTGTTTCGAGTTACAGTGTTTCAAGTTATGGTGTTTCCAGTTACAAAGTTTCGAGTTACAGTGCTTCAAGTTATGGTGTTTCGAGTTACAGTGTTTCAAGTTATGGTGGTTCAAGTTACAACGTTTCGAGTTACAGTATGTCAAGTTATGGTGTTTTGAGTTACAAAGTTTCCAGTTACAGTGTTTCAAGATATGGTGTTTTGAGTTACAGTGTTTCAAGGTATGTTGTTTTGAGTTACAACGTTTCAAGTTACAGTGTTTTGAGTTATGGTGTTTCGAGTTACAGTGCTTCAAGTTATGGTGTTTCAAGTTACAGTGTTACATTATGATGTTTTGAGTTACAGTGCTTCAAGTTATGGTGTTTCAAGTTACAGTGTTTCAAGTTATGGTGTTTCGAGTTACAGTGTTTCAAGGTATGTTGTTTTGAGTTACAACTTTTCAAGTTACAGTGTTTCGAGTTATGGTGTTTCGAGTTACGGTGTTTCAAGTTATGGTGTTTAGGGTTACAACGTTTCAAGTTACAGTGTTTCAAGTTATGGTGTATCGAGTTACGTTTCGAGTTACAGTGTTTTACGTTATGGTGTTTTGAGTTACAGTGCTTCAAGTTATGGTGTTTCGAGTTACAGTGTTTCAAGTTATGGTGGTTCAAGTTCCAACGTTTCGAGTTACAGTATGTCAAGTTATGGTGTTTTGAGTTACAAAGTTTCCAGTTACAGTGTTTCAAGATATGGTGTTTTGAGTTACAGTATTTCAAGGTATGTTGTTTTGAGTTACAACGTTTCAAGTTACAGTGTTTCGAGTTATGGTGTTTCGAGTTACAGTGCTTCAAGTTATGGTGTTTTGAGTTACAGTGCTTCAAATTATGGTGTTTCAAGTTATGGTGTTTCGAGTTACAACGTTTCGAGTTACAGTGTTTTAAGTTATGGTGTTTCGAGTTGTGTCACTAGTCCCAGTGGAAGAATACACCGGTGGAAGAACCGAGGGTCACGTGCTGTTATGGTGTTTAGGGTTACAAGGTTTCAAGTTACAGTGTTTCAAGTTATGGTGTATCGAGTTACGTTTTGAGTTAGTGTTTTACGTTATGGTGTTTTGAGTTACAGTGTTTCAAGTTATGGTGTTTCGAGCTACAATGTTTCAAGTTACAGTGTTTTGAGTTATGGTGTTTCGAGTTACAGTGATTCAAGTTATGGTGTTTTGAGTTACAGTGCTTCAAATTATGGTGTTTCAAGTTATGGTGTTTCAAGTTACAATGTTTCGAGTTACAGTGTTTCAAGTTATGGTGTTTCGAGTTACAACGTTTTGAGTTAGTGTTTTAAGGTATGGTGTTTCGAGTTACAGTGTTTCAAGTTATGGCGTTTCGAGTTACAACGTTTTGAGTTACAGTGTTTTAAGTTATGGTGTTTCGAGTTGTGTCACTAGTCCCAGTGGAAGAATACACCGGTGGAAGAACCGAGGGTCACGTGTTGCTTCACTGAGGAAAGACAACAGCAAAGAACGGTAAAGAAAATAAAAATGAAAAGTGAAGTGAAATCATAAAATGCAGAACAACATTGGCCCAACAAAATGGCCCTCGGGCCACACTTTGGGTACACCTTGCGTACAGTGATGAAAATTCATAAGGGTCAGTAGGGGGTGACAAAATTCCTTTTTTCAGTACAGAAAAGGAAGTCATGGAGTTCAGTTTGAGGAGTAAAGGGGGAACATTTGCAAGTTGGTGGGGGAGCTGGTGGGGGGGCTGGTGGGGGATGGGACCAATCAGTGGCAGCGCAAACAAAGAGAATGTCAAAGCAGGAGATAAAAAATAATGACTCCAACTTCTGAAGATGTGACGTGAAGAAACAACAGTGAAAAGTGGAGAGCTTCTTCTCTCTTAAATATTTGGAGATCCTGAACACTCAGCTCAGTGCCAGCATCTCATCCTGAGGGACTTTGAATTACGTCTGAATCAAGATGGCTGAGGCCAGTGAGAGCTGGGTGGAAGAATCAGATAGACGGTCCATCCGTCCATGCCGCTTGTTCTCACCAGGGTTGAATTTAGGCAAGACGCTTGTTTACATATATAGTATATACGTACGTGTTATCTAAAATCATCCCTTTTTTTTGCAGAGTGGCAGTTTGCAATCATAAAAACTTCCGTTATTACGGTAATCCTAATCTGCTCACTGAACTATCATAAAACCAAACATTTTAAACGCTAAAAAGTGAAACTTAAAAGTGAAAGGACGGACCAAAAAAATGTTCATTCTTCCAGAATCCAGTGCCAATGAGACGTCCAAATGAGTCTTGGCGATGGATTGTATGCATAATGGAGCAAAACAACAACGTTTTTCGCTGTTTTCTTTGAAATGCAATTTAGGTGATGAAGGTATTTGCTCAACTTTGCTAGCTAAAGATAAAAGCAAACACATAGTCTCACAAATACAGACAAAATATACTTAGATTTCCAGACGCCTTGATGCCCTTGCAAACAAAGGAAAGGAGAGACACCATGAAAGCAGTTCAAGCAGGGGCAGTGGTGAAAGCTGATTGGTCCAGGACTCCAGCCTCAGGACTCCAGCCTCGAGTGTATAAAAGTAAGGGAAAGTAAGGGTGCTTTTTTGCAGCTGCGCTGTAATAAGACCCGCTTACTTGTAGGCATACAGGGACTGCAGATAAGCCCTGACGTCTGTATTAGGTATTGTTGTCAGGAATAAACAATCTGGTTCTCATTTTTTAATTTGGTTCTTTAAGAGTCCCTTATCCTCTATTCGAAACCCACTTAAGAGTCCTGGGGGGGGGATTTCTACAAAGTGAGAATTGTAAGACAATGGTTCTCAGTAATAAGACCCGCTTACTTGTAGGCATACAGGGACTGCAGATAAGCCCGGATGTCTGTATTCGGTATTGTTGTCAGGAATAAACAATCTGGTTCTCGTTCTTTAAGATTCCCTTATCCTCTATTCAAAACCCACTTAAGAGTCCTGGGGGGGATTTCTACAAAGTGAGAATTGTAAGACAGTGGTTCTCAGTAATAAGACCCGCTTACTTGTAGGCATACAGGGACTGCAGATAAGCCCGGACGTCTGTATTTGGTATTGTTGTCAGGAATAAACAATCTGGTTCTCGTTCTTTAAGATTCCCTTATCCTCTATTTGAAACCCACTTAAAAGTCCTCAGGGGGAGGATTTCTACAAGGTGAGAATTGTAGGGCAGTGGTTCTCAGTAATAAGACCCGCTTACTTGTAGGCATACAGGGACTTTAATAAGACACGCTTACTTGTAGGCATACATGGACAGTAATAAGACCCGCTTACTTGTAGGCATACAGGGACTGCAGATAAGCCCGGACGTCTGTCTTAGGTATTGTTGTCAGGAATAAACAATCTGGTTCTCATTCTATAATTTGGTTTTTTAAGAGTCCCTTATCCTCTATTCGAAACCCACTTAAGAGTCCTCAGGGGGAGGATTTCTACAAGGTGAGAATTGTAGGGCAGGGGTTCTCAGTAATAAGACCCGCTTACTTGTAGGCATACAGGGACTGCAGATAAGCCCGGATGTCTGTATTAGGTATTGTTGTCAGGAATAAACAATCTGGTTCTCGTTCTTTAAGATTCTTTTATCCTCTATTTGAAACCCACTTAAGAGTCCTCAGGGGGAGGATTTCTACAAGGTGAGAATTGTAGGGCAGTGTTTCTCAGTAATAAGACCTGCTTACTTGTAGGCATACAGGGACTGCAGATAAGCCCGGACGTCTGTGTTATGTATTGTTGTCAGGAATAAACAATCTGGTTCTCATTCTATATTTTGGTTCTTTAGGATTCCCTTATCCTGTATTCGAAACCCACTTAAGAGTCCTCAGGGGGAGGATTTCTACAAGGTGAGAATTGTAGGGCAGTGGTTCTCAGTAATAAGACACGCTTACCTGTAGGCATACAGGGACTGTAATAAGACATGCTTACTTGTAGGCATACAGGGACTGTAATAAGACATGCTTACTTGTAGGCATACAGGGACTGTAATAAGACACGCTTACTTGTAGGCATACAGGGACTGTAATAAGACATGCTTACTTGTAGGCATACAGGGACTGTAATAAGACACGCTTACTTGTAGGCATACAGGGACTGCAGATAAGCCCGGACGTCTGTATTAGGTATTGTTGTCAGGAATAAACATCATAAAAATCTGGTTCTCATTCTATGATTTGGTTCTTTAAGACTCCCTTATCCTCTATTCGAAACCCACTTAGAGTCTTCGGGGGGAGGATTCCTAACAGGTGAGAATTGTAGGGCAGTGGTTCTCAGTCCCCTTCACCCCCCACCCCCCAAGGGTGCAGGGGTTTCATTACAGTGATATTCACATGAGACTGAAATGCTTTACGAGATCCTCATGCGATACAAAAGCCAAACGATTCGGCAAGAAGATGGAGGCCAAGGTGCATCAGTTGCCAATTCAAGTCAATGGAAGTGTATTTAAAAGTCTTCTGGGAAGAGCGTAATGGATGTCGGAATGAAGACGTTTCCGCTTTAATGTCTTTCACATCAGGATGAAAAGGTTAGAAAAGTCAAAGCCTACTCCGCGGCATCATATTCAGGCCATTTATCATGGCGGCAAGGAAGCTATACTGACCTTAAACTTCCGAAACAATGATAGATTTACCTTGGGAACGCCATGCTATTTCCATATGACAAGCCAGTGTAGCATCAACAAGATTTTTAATTGTCAGATATACTTCGGAATTCACCCTTGAGCCTTAAAGTGAACAGCCGTTCATGTGCTGTATTGCATGCATCGACTTGCAGCGACGTGATGAATAGCGCCAGGTTCGGATTCCGGCGCCCACATGATCAAAGAGTCGGCGTCCGTTATAATCTGTGAATCACAGATTTGACGAGTAAAGCCCAACAACCGCGGCACGGCCGCCTTTCGTCATTAACTTTTAATCGGGATGGAGAGTGAACGTTCTTTGCAGTATAAATGCTGCATTTTCCGTGGCTTGCCTTTGATCTCCTCGTAAAACTGTATAATTTCCACCGTCACCACAGGAGACCTGGAGGACAATATTAATGTGTTGTGGAGGAATTGGAATGCATGAAGAGCTCGGAGCAATGCCCACTAGAGCAAGGGCTGTAAGCAATGTGATTACAGTGCTTAGCCTATCAGGAATAATTCAGGACAATGCGAGGCTTCTGCATAGCACGCACTTTGGATAAATCCTATTCATAACGAGCTGCATGCTTGTTTTTACATGAGCCACCACGTCTCTGAGGACGGGGTGGGGGCTTGCTTGCCGTAGGCTGAGTGTGCTCAAGGTGCGGCCCAGAGTCTTTTCATTGGCACATTCTACAACAATTGGACAATGTAGGTATATAAGTTAAGGTCATGTCATAGAGGTGAATAAGGTATTTACGGCTAAAAATAAACGTGCTTCTCATATTTTTTCAATGAGAACTTAAGGCCAGCTGGAAACCTCATATTACAAATATACAACATGAGGTGGCCAGAAATATTTCAATATTGAACAAAGCAAAATTTGTTCTCAATCAGAAATCCCTCCACACTCTTTATTGCTCTCTGGTTCTACCATATCTTACTTATTGTGTGGAAATATGGGCTAATAACTATAAAAGCAATCTTCACTCGCTAAATGTACTGCAAAAAAAGGCCAGTAAGGATAATTCATAATGCCGCCTACAGAGAACATACTAACTCCTTATTTCTAAAATCCCAAATACTTCAACTTGCTGATATAGTTCATCTTCAAACAGCTAAAATAATGCATAAGGCTAAAAATAACCAATTAGCTAAAAATGTCATCCAATACTTCTCTACAAGACAGGAGAAATATGATCTCATTTTAAACACTTAGTATATGCTAGGACTACGTTAGCGTTAGCATAGCATTTCAGTATGTGGAATCAAACTATGGAATGGATTGAGTAAGGAAGTCAAACAATGCACAACGATGAGCCAATTCAAGAAACAATACAAGCAGTTGATGTTTGCTAAATAAAATAAAATAAAATAAAATAAAATAAAATAAAATAAAATAAAATAAAATAAAATAAAATAAAATAAAATAAAATAAAATAAAATAAAATAAAATAAAATAAAATAAAATATTAGGAAAGCAGGAAGTGAACAAATGTAACAGTTACTGATTGCTAAATACAAGGATGAAGAGTCTTGAACCAGTCATGATGTGCTATATATATCACTATATTGACACTTACTATGGTACCCATTATGGCATTGGATGCTCATATCACCTCCTACTTTGGTATGTGACTAAACAAAATTAAATTAAATTAAATTAAATTAAATTAAATTAAATTAAATTAAATTAAATTAAATTAAATTAAATTAAATTAAATTAAATTAAATTAAGCGCACAGACCTCACAGCTAGGAGACGCAGGTTCAATTCCACGCTCGGCCATCTCTGTTTGAAGTTTGCATGTTCTCCCCGTGCATGAGTGGGTTTTCACCGGGTACTCCGGTTTCCTCCCACATTCCAAAAACATGCTAGGTTAATTGGCGACTCCAAATTGTCCATAGGTATGAATGTGAGTGTGAATGGTTGTTTGTCTATATGTGCCCTGTGATTGGCCGGCCACCACGCCTCTCGCCCGAAGACACCCCCGCGACCCTTGTGAGGATAAGCGGTAGAAAATGAATGAATGAATTGGAATGTCAAGACCCCAAAATATGTTTCCTATTCACCAAAAGTCATGTTAACCAGGGCGGACTCTAACCAAGATTCCACAGTATCAGTCGCAGGACCTGTCAATATAACAAAAAAAATGTGACTATGGAAAACTTGATACTTAGGGTGATTGACTGGTGACTCACCCCCACCCCACTTTTGCCCGTATTTGCCCAAAGTCACCTGAGTTTGAACCCGGAATAAGGACAACTGACTCGACAATGGATGCATGCTTATATTTATCTTAATGTCTTTAAATTCTTTCCATTGCCTTGACGCTTACGTTCAAGTAAAGTTTAGAAGTAAATAATTAAAATCTCCGACTTCAGAAGAGTCCAAAAAAAAAAAGTCTAGGAGCTCACTTTTCCGACAATCAACCTCGGGGCTTTATTGAGGATCTGAGATTAACAAGTCGACCCAGTTGGAGCGCCGGAAGAAGATAGGAATCAGACCCGTTTTTTTTGCCGTCTATTTAGTATCATATCATGTGACACATTGTTGGCCAGCTTTTAGCCAAGTCTCAGAGGCAGAGGGCATCAGTTCTGTATCTGGATCCGTTTGGGACCATTTCCAAAGGGTTTGACCCAACACTTAGATTTTTCAGATCATCCAAAAAATGTAAGTATCAGTAAATGACAACACAACTGATCATATAATAACTTTTTATTATTAACGGAGAAAAAATACAAACCTACTCGACCCTGGCAATTTTTAAAGCTTCGGAACTCCAGCTGCAGGCCTCACTTGCCTCAGTTAAGGTCGGTCTTCATGACTCCACCAGAAGAAAAACACAAAAACGGCCTACATGGCAGAGTTCCAAAACCAAATCCCCTGCCGAACAAAAAGATTATTAAAGCTCGAAAAACATCTTTGGGAAAATACTCTGTGGTCTCACAAGACTAAATGAAAAGCAAGAATTTTGGGGGTTCCTGTTAAAAAAATGTGCCGCAGAATTCTGGACTAAGTACACAGCAAATTTCTAGAGTTGAAAAATCTGGAGTTAAAGTTTTTGGAGTTGATTTTTGAACCCTGACTACCACATGTGTTAAGGACTACTACCAGGCAGTGTCATTTTTTTGGAGTTGATTTCATGGGCGTTCAGGGACCTGCACTGACACAACCCCGGAGTTGGTGAGTAACTGTTTTTTTTATGTATTACCCGCCGTATGTGGCTCTTGTTGCATCCGCTAAACCAGGGGTCTCAAACTCAATTTACTTGGGGGCCACTGGAGCTCAGGTCTGGGTGAGACTGGACCGCATCAGGTTTTCCAAAAAAAAACAAAAAAAAACGCATTTATTAAAAACAAAAAAAATTTTGTAAACTTTGCTTTGGTTCCAATTTTCTACAATAAAAGCTCTGATAAAACATTCCACTGTTCTCAAATATCGTACTTTTTATTTTTCTACACAAAATAAGATGAAAAATAAATAAACAAATCAAGAATAAAGAAAATCAATCAATCAGTAATAAATAAATAAATATAATAATAATAATAAAAACTTAAGAAACCACATATAGTTGGTGGGTAGACAAATGATATTTTTCAGATTAAAATGAACAAAGCATTATTAGAGCCCTGTAGACATGACAAAACACGACTATAGTCACATTTATACTCTTTTTATTTACAACATATTGCGCAACTGCAGGGTCTTGAGACACATGCTAACTCGCAAACTAGAGAGCTAGCGACCTAAACGGTAGCCTTCAAGTTATTTCCTTTCAACTTAAATCGCCAAAAACTTACCACTTCCACACGGATAGGGAGGATAACTATTAACAGTTATTTAACCTTTAACATGAACATTAATCAAACGTAATAATTTTTTCTGGGTACATGATACCATACAGCATCCATATCAAACTTGCGCGGGCCGCACTAACATTAAACTTTCATATCAAAGCGGGGTCCTCAAACTAGTGTCCTGCGGGCCATATTTGGCCCGTGGGCCGCGTGTTTGAAACCCCTGCGCTAAACGGTTTTTGCTCAGTCTGTTGATAAAAACTACTTAGCTTCACCGTTCCTGAAAATGTTTATTGTTCTTCAGTCTGTGTCTGCTTGTCCAAAACGGCACGGTGGTTGAGTGATTAGCACGCAGCCCTCACAGCTTGGAGACCAGGGTTCAATTCCACCCTCGGCCATCTCTGTGTGGAGTTTGCATGTTCCTCCCGCATTCCAAAAACATGCTCGGTTAATTAGCGACTCCAAATTGTCCATAGGCATGAATGTGAGTGTGAATGGTTGTTTGTCTATATGTGCCCTGTGATTGGCTGGCCACCAGTCCAGGGTGTACCCCGCCTCTCGCCCCAAGACAGCTGGGTTAGGCTCCAGCACCCCCGCGACCCTTGTGAGGAAAAAGTGGTAGAAAATGAATGAATGAATGTTGTACACAGTTAAATTATTCAGTGTAATAATAATAATAATAATAATAATAACTCTAAATAGTGTTAAATTAACTATATATTAAGTGTTGACTTTTATCACCGGCTAAGAGTTAATATTAAAATCAACTCCATTTGAGAGTCACATTTTACTCTCTACATGTAAAAATTAAAATTAAAATTAAAATTAAAATTAAAATTAAAATTAAAATTAAAATTAAAATTAAAATTAAAATTAAAATTAAAATTAAAATTAAAATTAAAATTAAAATTAAAATTAAAATTAAAATTATTAAAATTATTAAAATTATTACAATTATTACAATTATTTTATATAATTAAAATTGACCCTCATGAGGATAAGTGGTAGAAAATGAATGAATGAATGAATGAAGTAGTATTTTAACACCAAGAAGAGTTCAATTTTAACTCCAAAAGCAGAGTTATATTAACTCTCCTGTGGAGTCAGTGGACGGTCACTCATGTACACTCAAATTGAGTTGATTTTAACTCACATGCAGTTTATACCAAAGACCAAAATTTGCTGTGTATAAGCATTGCCATGCTTTCTAATTATTACACTAATTACAACCAAGTGCAAAGCAAACAGAATGGGGCAAAGAATTGATCCCTGTGGGACTCCATAATTAAGTGGACGAGGACGAGCGGTGTACAAAGTGGAGTCCCCAAGTCCCAAATTAAGGTAAATAAATAAGGTAAGGTAATGTGAATACAGACCCACAATCCGTTAGTACGAACCTGGAGTTTGATGCTAACATCTTAGCATTTTAGCAGGTCGTCAAATCTTACCGTGTATCTCGATGTGTATCCCATCGCTCCCTAGTTATGCTGCATATAAGTTGTCATAAATTGCAAAAGAGTTGCAAGTGTGAGTCCTGACTACTGCCAAAGTGCCCACGAGCAAGGCACCAAGCTATTATGTGCAGTGCTTTTACATGTTTTTCTGTACACCAACACAATCGGCCAACGTCTGAGTTTTGTTTTCATCATCTTCTTCCAAGCTGACGGAGCTCCTCATTGCACGGGGATTATACAGCGATACCCGATCCATTATTCATGACTCAGCAAAAGCAATAACATTGCCTGGGAGGCAAATCTTCTTTTTTGGGGGGGGTGGGGGTTTCTACTCCCAGAGGTCACCATTAGCAGTAAGCTGTCATCGTGCCGTGTATAGCGTACACGTAAGAGGTGGCTTTGGGAGTCGGCTCGTGTGACGAGGGTGTTCGGTCTGGAACCCGTCTGGTTCTGATGCCAGCAGGGATGCCCGTCCCAGTAAACCAGGGAGACAATCTGTGCTTCTACTGTATTCACAATAACAAATATCATCACCTGTTTCCTGTTTCCTGTTTCTTCATCTCACCTCAACGTCTGTTTTGTTTTGCTTCTATTCTTTATTCTAGTTATTACTTTCACCGTGCTTGTTATTTTCTTATTCCGGGCCCCGGTTCCTAGGTTTGGACTATTTTTTGCTGCTGTAAATAAATTGCCTGTTAATGTCGCCTCCGTCTCTGCTTTGGGGGCAAAAGTATTCAGCAGGAAAAGACAGCGGGGTTGCTACTGGCGGTTACAAAGTCGTTGTTTTGAAACCCAAAAATGCTGACATGATTGGAATTTTACAGGGTTGATGTTTTTTTGTCAGTATTTGTCAGTATGTGGAATCAAACTATGGAATGGATTGAGTAAGGAAGTCAAACAATGCACAACGATGAGCCAATTCAAGAAACAATACAAGCAGTTGATGTTTGCTAAATACAAGGATGAAGAGTCTTGAACCAGTCATGATGTGCTATATATATCACTATATTGACACTTACTATGGTACCCATTATGGCATTGGATGCTCATATCACCTTGTACTTCAGTACTTGACCAAAAATTTAAAATAAATAAATAAATACAAAAATTTAAAAAAATTTAAAAGTTTAAAAAAAAAAAAAAAAAAATTTTATTAAATTTTTTTTTTTATAAAAATAAAGAAAAATAATGTAACTTTCTTTTTAAATAAAAAAAATCAAAAATTAAAAGTTTAAAAGTTTAAAAATTAAACAATTTCAAAAAGTTAAAAAATTTCAAAAAGTAAAAAAATTTTTAAAAGTTTGAAGATTTTAAAATGTTTAAAAAATTTAAAATTTAACATTAAAAAATTAAATTGAATAAAATTTAAAAAAATAAAATGTGAAAATAAAATAATATAAAATTAATAAAATAAATTTAAAAAACTTAAATTATATTAGAAAGGCACTTACTATGGTACCCATTATGTCATATCACCTCGTACAAAATAAAAAAAAATGAAAAAACAATGAAAAAACAACCTTAAACTGTATTACGGAAAGGAAGTGATCAAATGACTAAACTAAACTAAACTAAACTAAACTAAACTAAACTAAACTAAACTAAACTAAACTAAACTAAACTAAACTAAACTAAACTAAACTAAAAATAAAATAAAATAAAATAAAATAAAATAAAATAAAATAAAATAAAATAAAATAAAATAAAATAAAATAAAATAAAATAAAATAAAATAAAATAAAATATTAGCAAAGCAGGACGTGAACTAATGTACCAGTTACTGATTGTAAAAGTACCAGATGGAGGGGTAGGATTTAATAAGCTTTGCTTCTTCCTACTCCTTTTGGACATGTGGAACTGTGAACTGATTATGGGATGCACTCAATTGTAATCTGATGCATGTTCAAATGAAATTAAACCATTACCATTACCATTACCATTACCATTTTTCGTGACAGGATTTTTATAACAGGGCACAAAGCCTAAAGCAGGACAAAAATGTTTTCCTTAGATTTATTGGCTATTATTTGGTTTGTTTGTTTTTTTTCTAAAAAAAAGTGTCATTGTGTTGTAATTTGATGATCTGAAAAATAAGTGTGACAACATGCAACACCAAAAAAGAAATCAGGAAGGGGCAAACAGTGTTTCACACCACTGCCGTTATACACGAGGCAACTACGCTGCCACAGGCAGCCAACTCTCTCAAGCGGCAGACGTCATGCCCTTTGTTAATTTGAACTGGATACACTAAGATTGTAAAGAAATACCCCTGGTACTCTCTATGTTCAATTCCAATACTCTGCAGAGGGCAGCGTGCAAAAAAAAAAAAAAACAATCAATAGCACAAGACATCAAGACACGTCCCTGTGCATGCGGACCACTACAGCGTCTTGTTTAGGCCCCTGGTCAGAGTGAGATGTCCTCCCTCTAATTACGCTGATCTCAGCTGACCCGGAAATGCTGACCTGGGAGGCGTGAATAATTAGCGGCAGCATTCATTAGGAACGGCCTTAAAGCCAAAGTGCATATACAGTACAGTACATAATGTAGCAGTGAGAGCTAATTGAATACAGTGGTGATGTTGCACAGTCAACACAACACTTTCACTTTCACAAGTCATGTTGCATTCCAGGACATAATTTACAGGCATGTTGTGTTTTTAAGGCTATATAGTCATCTTCCATCAAAAAAAATGTTTTTACCTTTTCAATTCTTTAGTGATCAGCAGTCAAACATAGGGAAGTTTTAGCAAAATATCAGTTCTCCACAAAATAAGGATTAAAAAGACTTTTAGTGAAAAGATAAAACACACAATTTGCCACATATATTAAGCAAAACTTTCATATCTATGCCACAACATAAACAACATAAAAACAGTTGTTTTATATGTAAATAACCATTTAGTCAGTTAAAGATAATTTAACAACAATAAAAAAATAAAAAATAAAAAATAAAAAATAAAAAATAAAAAATAAAAAATAAAAAATAAAAAATAAAAAATAAAAAATAAAAAATAAAAAATAAAAAATAAAAAATAAAAAATAAAAAATAAAAAATAAAAAATAAAAAATAAAAAATAAACAAATAAAAAAAGAATTAAAAAAAATATTTTTTACAAGAATAAAGTAAAAACTACAACAGAATTTGATACTTTCCATTCATTCCAAAAAGAAAAAACAGGTGGGGAAAAAGTCTAAATTAAACTAAAAACCCATGCATAGTCACACACAGAATTATTTTGTTTCCAGAATTAATTTTCAAGTTAACATTTCAACCAAAAAAGTCACAAATATCTACATAAATATTCTAAAATGCAATATAAATACCTATATTTCAACATAAAATTCTGTACATAAGTCAATTAAAGATAATTTAACAACAACAATAAAAAATAAAAAATAAAAAATAAAAAATAAAAAATAAAAAATAAAAAATAAAAAATAAAAAATAAAGGATAAAAAATAAAAAATAAAGGATAAAAAATAAAAAATAAAAAATAAAAAATAAAAAATAAAAAATAAAAAATAAAAAATAAAAAATAAAAAATAAAAAATAAAAAATAAAAAATAAAAAATAAAAAATAAAAAATAAAAAATAAAAAATTAAAAATTAAAAATTAAAAATTAAAAATTAAAAATAAAAAAATAAAAATAAAAAATAAAAATAAAAAATAAAAAATCACAGTTTTCACACTGTAGGTGATTGTCTATCCCAGAGGACGCGTGGTTAGCGCGCATTCCTTTCTCTTTCTCTTATTTATGTTAATATTGTTCTGTAGAATTGCACTTTTATGTTCCTGTAATTCTGCTTATATTGAAGTTTGTAATAAAATGTTAAAAAAACTAAAACTAAAAATAAGCTATATGTTTGGTGACGAGTGTTTTGTTTTGAAAAGCCTAACCGGAGTTTAGACGTGTTTCCGGCTGCATTGTCCTGATGAGTTCGAAGGCGACGTGACAGTCTGATACGTCTTCTGATACGTTTTAATCATTTGTTTCTTTGCTAAACATTATAAATCGAATGTATCCGCTTTTAGTGGGCCTATTATTCTGTTGGTGCTTGTGATTTATAGCTTTACTTTTCTAGCATCTGGCCGTATGCCACACGGGGCTTGTGGAGTCACGACAGTGTGACGTCACGTTTGGTGCCATAAAGCGTTGTTTTGTTTGCCGTAAAGCGCAAGCTAGTTAATGAAAATAAAGTCGCGTGTATATACAGTTGTACGCTTCCGTGTAAGTAATAACTTTAGTTACGCTTTAAAAAAATACAAAGTTAAATACACAATTACAATAATTATGACGTTTGTGTATTGACGAGTGTTTCGAGTCCTTCACTATGACAGTGGTGAATTTGTCCTTCGCTGCCTGTGGTTTTCTGGGCATCTACCACCTGGGAGCAGTGGGGGCCTTCCTCCGTCATGGGGGCAAGCTGCTGGGGTCCCTCAGAGCCTGTGCGGGGGCCTCAGCTGGGGCCCTGGTTGCTGCTGTGATGCTCACTGCTCCTGACAAGATCAAAGTAAACACTTTTCTCTTATTTCTCAGTGTCTCCAATTATTTGATGCTGTATTAATATTCAATTTTCTTCCTTCAGCACTGCAAAGAATTTACGTATGATTTTGCAAAGGATGTACGAAAACAGAAATTTGGGGCGCTCACACCGGGCTACAGCATTATGCTCAAGCTGCGGTAAGAACGCATCAAACTGCACGTAAAAACGTTCGTGTAAAAATATCTGCTTCCGTTCAGGGAAGGGATTGAAGAGATGCTTCCGACTGATGCCCACATCCTGGCATCTGATCGCCTCCACGTCTCGTTGACGCGTTTCGGAAGCGGGAAGAATCACATCGTGTCCCAGTTTAACTCCAGAGAGGACCTCATCAGGGTAGACACACATGTGCAATTTCCTGACAAAACACCGTGATGAATGTTTGTCATGTGACTAACATTTTGCATATAATTTTTTTATAATATATAATATTTTGCATATAATCTTCCCTTGCTACAAATTCGCTATTTTGCTGAATTTGCAATTTTGCATGTTTTTTTTAACAGCGTATAAACTGCTGTTCTGCATCCTTGTAGTGTATTAGAGTGATCTGTTGGCACTCTGTTGGATGCGACTTATTAATACCTACCACTAGAGGGTGGTATATATTCATGTGAGAATTGAAGACAGTTCCTGATTGGCTAAGGGAGAACCCACCCATTGTGTTCTGCCATCTGATTGGCTATAGACGATTGTGAATCAATCTCCTTTGTGCAGGACTGCCTGTTTCCTGTTGTATGATTGCTAGTTGTTAGCTATCGGGTTTAAGGTGTAAAAAAACGGAAAATAATTGCGAACCTCTGTTCCTTCCTCCCCCAAGGCTCTCCTGGCCAGCAGCTTTGTGCCAATCTATGCTGGATTTCAACCAGTGGAATTCCGAGGACAGGTACCAGCTACCTCTTCACAGCTGAAACACTTGATATTTCTCGAGGGGCTCATTGCTAGCGCGTCCGAACTTTTTCCAGCGAGGGCCACTCTTTTTTCTGTTTTTGCTATTGATCTTATATTAATATTTAATTTTTCTTCTGAAATTATTTTTGTATGTTTTCATCTCATAATATTCTACCTTTATTCCCATAATATTTTTACTTTAATCCATAATATTGTAACTTTTCCACAACAACATTTTTTCAAAATTTTTACAATTTTTTTTACAAACTTTTTTTCCCAAATTATTACAACGTTAAAATTATATTAAATAACAAAATTATATTATACATATTTAATTTTTTTCATATTTAACTTTTTTCCTCAAATTATTACAACTTCAAAATTATATTAAATAACAAAATTATATTATACATATTTAATTTTTTTCTTAAATAATTTTTGAACATTTTTATCTCATAATATTCTGACTTTATTCCCATAATATTTTTACTTTAGTCCATAATATTGTAACTTTTCCCACAACAAAATTTTCCAAATATTGCAACTTTTTTCCCAAATTATTACAACTTCAACATTATATTATACATATTTAATTTTTCTTCTTAAATTATATTTGTACATTTTCATCTCATAATATTCTGACTTTATTCCCATAATATTTTTACTTTAATCCATAATATTGTAACTTTTCCCACAACAAAATTTTCCAAATATTGCAACTTTTTTTCAAATTATTACAACTTCAAAATTACTAATTTTTCTTAATATTTCAACTTTGTGCTAGTAAAACAACGTCATAATATAATGATATTATTCTTTAAAAAATGTGACCTTTTTGTCATTGGAATTCAACTTTTAATAATATTTTGACTTTACTTTGAAAATTTTTCAATTTTTGCATTTAAAAAAATATATTATTTTTCCAATAATATATAATATTTCCAAATATTAATCCGTCTTTTTAAAGAATTTCCTTAAATGTTCTTCTCATAATATTATGACTTTATTCCAATAATATTTCATTTTAATATCTTTTGCCCAACTTAATTTTCCAAAAGTTACAACTTTGTTGAGTTTTGTTTTTATCTCTAAATATTCTAAATATTCATCTCAGAAAATTGCAACTTTTTTTCTCATTAGAATGCAACTTTTAATAATATTTTGACTTTACTTTGGAAAATTACTACAGAATTTTCATTTTTTAAAATTAATTTTCCAAATATTTAATCCGTCTTCTTAAATAATTTCCTTAAATGTTTTTCTCATAATATTATGACTTTATTCCAATAATATTTTAACTTTTGCTCAACCTAATTTTTCCAAAAATTCCAACTTTGAGTTTTTTTTTTTATCTCTATATATTCATTTATTCTCAAAAAAGTGCAACTTTTTTTCTCATTAGAATACAACTTTTAATAATATTTTGACTTTACTTTGGAAAATTACTGCAGAATTTTCCATTTTTGCATTTCTTAAAATTAATTTTCCATTTTTGCATTTTTTTAAATTAATTTTCCAAATATTTAATCCATCTTCTTAAAGAATTTCCTTAAATGTTCTTCTCATAATATTATGACTTTATTCCAATAATATTTTAACTTTTGCTCAACCTAATTTTCCAAAAATTACAACTTTGAGTTTTGTTTTTATCTTTAAATATTCATTTATTCTCAGAAAATTGCAATGTTTTTTTTTTAGTTTTTTAGTATTAGTTTTTTTAGTTTATTCTCGTAAAGATACATTTCTTTTTTTCCATTTTTGTTATTGTCTTTTAAATTTTCTTCCCGCAATATTATGACTTTATTTTCATAATATTTTTACTATAAAACTTTAGAACTATCTAACTTTTTGTTTAGTTTATTTATTTTTCGTATTACAACTTTTAAAGAAATATTTTTTTTCTTTAATATTTCACCTCAATTTTACTTTGGGAAAATTACTACTGATTAAAATTACTGTTATTAAATTATATTTTCACAGTGCACAGCGGGCTGTAAATGGCCCACGGCCCGCACTTTGGACTCCCCTGCTTCACCTGTATGCGTTTATGAGTATTGTTATGTTTATCAGTAGAAATGGATGGATGGCGGCTTCACCGACAGCCTTCCAATCCTTCCTGTGGGCCGAACCATCACCGTGGCCCCGTTTGCCAGCCATCAGGACGTGTGTCCTTCACATCAGGGTCGTGAGTTTGAAACCCAACTGAGGCTGGCCAACATGAACATAGCGGTAGGTATACTTAACATATTTCAGGTTGCTTTATGGACCACGGAACTCAAATGTGGGCTTTTCTGTTGTTTATCCAGTTCTCCGTGGAAAACCTGAAACGCCTGAACCAGGCTTTGTTCCCCCCATCCACCGCTGGCATGGAGTCCCTCTGTCAGGAAGGTTTTGATGATGCCATGAGGTTTCTCAAGAGGGAGAGCTGGACCAGCTAGCTGAGTGGGAGTCACAATGAAATACTGTATTTTCTGGACGATTGGCTACACTGGTATATAACAAAATATGGTTTTTAATGCTTTTAAATGCTTTTAAAATATGTTTTCAAATGTTAAATTATACTGACAGAAACAAACCCAGGAGGGAATATTAATAATATCAACAGCCACAAGGTCTAAAGCAAGGCTTCAGGGATGTGGAATGAGATCGAGAGCTTGGTGAACTTGCTTACTGGTAACTTGCTCGCTGGACTCGCTGGTTTGTTGGATTTTTTTAGCCCAGGGGTGCTCACACTGAGGCCCTGAGGCCATTTTTGGCCCATTTTTATGGGCCATTTGAAAAATAATTTTACAGGAATAAAGTCAAAATATGGACAGAAAAAAGTTGTAATATAATAACAAAAAAAACGTGATTTTACAGGAATAAAGTCAAAATATTAACAGAAAAAGTAGAAATATAATAAGACAAAAACGTAATTTTACAAGAATAAAGTCAAAATATTATCAGAAAAAGTTTAAATATAATAACAAAAAAAACGTAATTTTACAAGAATAAAGTCAAAATATTAACAGGAAAAAAAATATAATAAGAAAAAATTTAATTTTACAAGAATAAAGTCAAAATATTGACAGAAAAAGTTTAAATATAATAAGAAAAAACCTAATTTTACAGAATAAAGTCAAAATATTGACAGAAAAAGTTGAAATATAATAAGAAAAAAACGTAATTTTACAAGAATAAAGTCAAAATATTAACAGAAAAAGTTGAAATATAATAAGAAAAACATGTAATTTTACAAGAATGAAGTCAAAATATTAACAGAAAAAATAGAAATATAATAAGAAAAAAAAATAATTTTATAAGAATAAAGTCAAAATGTTGACAGAAAAGGTTTAAATATAATGAGTAAAAAAACGGAATTTTACAAGAATAAAGTCAAAATATTAACAGAAAAAAGTTGAAATATAATAAGAAAAAAAACGTAATTTTACAGGAATAAAGTCAAAATATTATCAGAAAAAGTTGAAATATAATAAGAAAAAAAACGTAATTTTACAGGAATAAAGTCAAAATATTAACAGAAAAAGTTTAAATATAATAAGACAAAAACGTAATTTTACAAGAATAAAATCAAAATATTATCAGAAAAAGTTTAAATATAATAAGAAAAAAACGTAATTTTACAAGAATAAAGTCAAAATATTAACAGGAAAAAATATATAATAAGAAAAAATGTAATTTTACAAGAATAAAGTCAAAAAAGTTTGACTTTTTCAGAAAGTATTAACAGAATAATAATAATAATAATAAAATATTAACAGAAAAAGTTGAAATATAATAAGAAAAAAACATAATTTTACAAGAATAAAGTCAAAATATTAACAGAAAAAATAGAAATATAATAAGAAAAAATTTAATTTTATAAGAATAAAGTCAAAATGTTGACAGAAAAGGTTTAAATATGAGTTAAAAAAACCTAATTCTACAAAAGTACAGTCAAAATATTAACAGAAAAAGTAGAAATATAATAAGAAAAAAAAGTAATTTTACAAGAATAAAGTCAAAATATTAACAGAAAAAGTTGAAATTTAATAAAAAAAATGTAATTTTACAAGAATAAAGTCAAAATATTAACAGAAAAAATATTAACAAGAATAAAGTAATATGCAAAAAATGGCACTTTACAAAGAAAAAAAATAAGATTTTTTTAAGAGAAAGCAAAATAATATCATTTTTGAAAAATGATTTGGGGGCAAATTATAATATGGGAATAAAGTATAGCAAAGTGCAGTCCTTCTTAGTTATTTTCTGTCATCCCCCCCACACTACCACCACCATATTTTACTCTTGGTATGATGTTCTTTTTGTGAACAAAACTTTTTCCGGCAAAACGGAGACGAGCCTTAATGTTCTTTTTGTCCAGCAGGGGTTTTGGTCTTGGAACGCTTTCCTGCAGACCGTTTTTTGGTGGAGTCATGAACACTGACCTCAACCGAGGCAAACAAGGGTGTTGTTGTGGGGTCTTTTGTGACCCTTTGATGAGTCGTCACTCATCGCTGGTTGAAGGGCCACTCCTGGGAAGGTTCACCACTGTTCCATGTTTTCGCCATTTGTGGGTAATTGCTCTCACTGTAGTTTGCTGGAGTCCCAAAAGTTTAGAAATGGCTTCACAGAGCCATGTATGTAGGTTTTTAGTTTTTTTTTCATCCCTTAATAATAAAAAGTTTCATTTAAAAACGGCATTTTGTGTTCTGCGACATACAGCACGCTTTGGAAAATAGGAAAACTGTACATAAGAAATGGATGGACGGTCATTTCCCTCATTATCTTATGTAAGCTTCCTCGCTGCTTCTGCAAATGAGCCGAATTTCTGCCCTCCATTAAATTAGGACTTTAAACACGAAGTAAACAATTCCCCAGTTGCGTGTAGCATTTTAGCTTCTTTCCAAAAATCCCTCCCATTAATGAAACATTCCAAGGAAGGCTGTGATCCCTAAGCAGGCATACCGGAGGAGCTTATTTACTGCTGACTGTACAACGCCGTGCATCCTCCATCCTTTTTGGAATGCTTTCTTAGCATGATTTTTATATAGATTATTATTTGTACAAAAAATATATATATAAAATGTATATACAGTAGCGCTGTGTAAAGCTAAGTAAGTACACGGAAGTATTTGATTTGAGGCAGCCATTGTCTTCTTATCTCTGAGAACTTGTTTTTGTCTGACCCAGATTTCAGGCTCCACTTATCTTGAGTGGCACAGCATTCCCGAGTCCTCTGAGGGGGGGGCGGATTCACTCAACTGAAGCACGTTTGGAATCAGGCCCACCATGCCGCTTGGCTCGTCGACCTGCTTGCCGTTTGGGAATTTACCCAATGAAGAATCCCATACCTTTCTGGCAAGTTGTGGACTTCCAAGAAAATTCCATTTGGTATTCAAACCTGGTATTCTAATGTCGCTAGTTCACTTCATATCAGTGCAGTAATCCCTCATTCATCACTGTTATTCATGTGATAAGTGAATTTCCCCAAAGTAGGATTCCTTATATTTTAGTAGTTGGAACATTCAACTTGTTTTTAATCATCATTAGAGACCTCTATACATGAAATAACACCCCTATAGTGACCTTTACTCTAATATTACGCAATATATACTAGCCATAATAATACACATGCTTGTGTGTGTTACTCCAAATGTGTTCCTGAAAGAAAACAAAGTGTACATTTCATTTGAATGCCACTTCCGAATGCCTTATATTTGTATTTTACTTCGTTTTTATGCTTGGAATGGCTTTTAAATTTAGTCAAAAATACATAACATTTGCTTAAATATATAAAAATGTCTTAATATGGAAATATATATATATACTTAATATGGACCATATATTATTGTCACACATGGCCACAATCCAGTTGGATTGTGTTATCCTTCCCAACCCTCATGGGAATAAAGTCATCATTACAAAAAGAAAATATGCTGAAATCATATAAAAAAATTCCAAAAAAACAGATAATTTTACAAAAATAAAGTCAAAATATTAAAAAATAATTTTACAAGAATAAAATAATATTACGAGGGAAATATAGTGTCACTTTAGTAGCATAGAGTTTAAATAGTCACGAAAACAAATTAGGTTATAATATCAAAACAGGTTTGAAGTTTTTGGAAAATTAAGTCATAGTGATGTGCAAAACAATAAGAGAATATTAAAATATATATTAAATATATATTAAAATATATATATTATATAAAAAAATATATAAAAAATATATAAAAATATTAAAAGTAATAGTGGGCGAGAAAAACTTGGAAAATTAAGTCATAGTGATGTGCAAAAAATAAGCAAATATTAAAATATATATTAAATATAAAAATATATATATTATATAAAATATATTTATTATATAAAAAATATATATATAAAAATATTAAAAGTAATAGTGGGCGAGAAAAACTTGGAAAATTTAACAACAGCAATAATGGAAATAATAATGGAATAAGTTTTATGAAGAAAAAGTCATAATTCTACAAGAACTCAGGAAGGAAAAATAATATTAAAAAAATTAGTAGCGAGGAGTTGGAATTTGAAATATTTTTTTTTATTTTTTTTGTACAATGAGAACATATTCCAACTTTTCAAAAGGAAGAAAAAATATATATTATTATTATTATTATTATTATTATTATTATTATTATTATTATTATTATTATTATTATTATTATTACTATTACTATTATTATTATTATTATTATTATTATTATTATTATTATTATTATTATTATTATTATTATTATTGTTATTATTACAAAAAGATAAATTCCAAAAATGATATAAGAAGAAAGTTGAAATATTTAGAAATATTTCATCTTCATCATCATATCATCTTCCTCAAGGTCCTCCAGCGTGGAGCTCCAGGCGGCGTTTGGGATCCACCATGCGGTGCACATGATTGACGGATCTGTGCTAACGCTGCAATACAACAACGGATCCAAACCCTCAACCCTCTGGTTCTGCTAATGAAAAACCACCTCAGACAGAAGAAGAGCGTTTAGATGCTGAGGATTGATGCTCTAAATATAAAATATCATTTCCTTTAGTCATGCCTGGAACGTGATTATGACGCCGTCGATTGCATCATCACTTTTTTTCCTTTCTCTGGCTTTGAAAACGTAAGAAAACTAACATCAAGTCAAATCTGCCATCTTGGGGGTGGAAGTTAAAACCACGGCGTGACTCATAAATATCATAAATATCATAAATATCATAAATATGATAAATATGAACATGAACTGGTAGGCCGTGATTCATTCATGCCGTGTTTGTGCCTTTCTATACAGCTAACTCGCCGCCATTTATACGCCATATCGCCATAAATTTACAACATTATTCTTAGAAATGTATATTTGTTCATATGATGGACTACATTTTAAAAATAATAATATGAGATTTTGAGAAGAAAGTCTGAAGTTTATGACTTTTTTTCTTGTAAATGTATAACTTTTTTTACATTCATTTACAGGGATTGAACTCTGGCTCTCACTGGCTCTCACTGGCTGTGAGGTCTGCGTGCTAACCACTCGACCGCCGTGCAGCCCCATTTATTTGTTTTAACATTTTAATTATATTTGTATTTTTTTATTTGTCCTATTTTTAAATCACAGATTTTTTTAACACATTTTTCATCAAATGAATTTAAATGATAAAATAATAATTAATAATCAATAATGAATACTAAATAATAATAAATCAGACATTTTTATTCATTTGACATTTTTGTCAAATAAACTTAAATAGTGAAATAAGAATAATTAATACTAAATAATCATAAATATAAACTAAATAATAATAAGACATTTTTATTCATTTGACATTTTTATCAAATGAATTTAAATACCAAAATAATAATAATTATTAATTATTAATATTAAATAATAATAAATATTCAAACTAAATTATAATAAATAAGACATTTTTATTCATTTGACATTTTAATCAAATTAATTTAAATTATAAAATAATGATAATAATTAATACTAAATAATAAATAACTAATAAAAACTAAATAATATAAATAAGACATTTTATTAATTTGACATTTTTATCAAATGAATTTAAATAACAAAATAATAATAATTATTATTACTAAATGATAAAAACTAAATAATAAATAAGACATTTTTATTCATTTTAAATTTTTATCGAATGAATTTAAATAATAAAATAATAATTAATAATTAATACTAAGCAATAATAAATAATAAAAACTGGATAATAATTATTTATAATTAATATAATATATATATAATTAATAAATAAGACATTTATATTCATTTGACATCAAATGAATTTAAATAATAAATTAATACTCAATAATAATGAATAAATAATAAAAACTAAATAATAACAAGACATTTTTATTCATTTGACATTTTTATCAAATGAATTTAAATAATAATAATAATACTAAATAAATAGTAAAATGTCATATGTCATAACCATAAAAAATAATATTAAATGAGATCAGAAATATGTATATTTAAAAAAACAATACTGTTGAAATCATTCTACACATTTCTTGAACTGCATTAAATCTCAATGAGCAAATCCTTGCATGACTGCAGGACTCAGCAATGTTAGTGTTTGGGGCGCCCTCTGGTGGCGGGGAGGACTTCCAGCAGCCATTTACTACGGATGAAATAAAAACATATGAGGCATATTTAAGGTTTAAACCTGCATGGAGCTCGTTAGCAGACAACGGCTATTAAAGACATTACAAGAAGCGGAGGCTTGTAACGGAATCTGGTACATTAATTAGCATAATTATTACATAAATAATTACTCTTTGCAAGTTTTAGAGCATGGCGGCATATTGCCGTACGTTATCTTCCCAGCCACCTGCATCCAGACAAGGACATAGTGCTTCTATTTTTGCACGCTGACGTCCACCTATAGGTGATTGATTTGGGCATCAACCTCCTTTGTGAGCTTTCTCCTCGGACGGCATCCCACAGGGACGCAACTTCAGCCTTGCAACACAAATCAGCAATAAGGAGGAAAAGAAAGTGCCAACTCGCACGGGTTTGGATCTTAGGGGATTACTGCATATAAAGTACTATTCTTTCCTCTTACATTTTCATTTCTGCACTTGCGAGTCCGAAAGTGTTATATCATAATATTCATGACCTCGTCTTATTATGCCTGCATTATAATAATTGTGCTCAATGTGCCATGTAATAATATTATGCTGTCTCTCCGCATTCATACGCGCGGTGTTTATTTTCATAGCTTGACAGGCATTGACACTAATGCACTAAATAGCAACATAATTAACAGCTACTCTAATACTGTACACTGTGTATAAATATTTATGAGTGTTATACAATACACACAGTACCGTCTCCATAAATGTTCACAATGTGTCACCTTGAGCTTGAAAACAAACATAACGGTGTTTTTTTCCTGCAAATGCTGCATAATAAATATAATAATAAAGCCGAGAAGCCGACACCAGGATGAACACAGACTAAATGAAATAACCAAATGACCTTGAAGATGAGCTGGTGTCTCAAGGTTGGTTTTTGGCGACATCTAGTGGTTGTAATAATTCATTGCATTGAGCTTGTGATGCATTTTGACACATACGTATATATATATATTATGTATACGTTATATCGGATGCTTTTTTTAAAATTACACAATACTTTCTCATATGGTGTTGCCTTGGAGAGTGTGTGTCTGTAAGTAATGTGCAACTATAATTATATATCTATAATATATAATAATATAAAAGATAATTAAATGTAATAAAATATAAATATAAAAATATAATTAAATATAAATATAAAAATATAAATATAATAAATATAAAATTTAAATATAATTTAATATAATAAAAATATATAATTAAAAAACTATAATTATGATATCTTTGTGTAATGAGAAATGGGGTATTTTAGACAGCAGTTTTATTTAATTAGAACACTAATGATGACTAGCTTGGAGATTGTAGCTGTGACGGCAGCCATTTTCATTCATTTGTGAATATAACAAAAATTTTTATAGTTAAAATGTGCAGGTTTGATACGTTTCTACACACCGATTTTCAAAATAAAGGCAAAAAAAAAGCAGGCTGTACACAGAATATATTTGCCACTGAGTATTTCTAGAAAAAGGTCTTCAGAGGTATAGATACATAAATACAACACAAGTCATATTATGGACATTATATACAGCATTTACACCACAAACATTATTAGGCTTTAATCAGCTTTGCTTCTTCCTACTCCTTTTGGACAACTATATTAGGAAAGAAGGAAGTGAACAAATGTAAAATGTACAAAAATACAAAAAAATAATAAAATAAAGTACAAAAAAATACTTCCATTATATTAGGAAAGCAGGAAGTGAACAAATGTAAAATGTACAAAAAATAAAAATACAAAAAATAAAAATACAAAAAAATAATAAAATAAAGTACAAAAAAAACTTACATTGTATTAGGAAAGCAGGAAGTGAACAAATGTTACTGATTGTAAAAATACCAGACGGAGGGGTAGGATTTAATAAGCTTTGCTTCTTCCTACTCCTTTTGGACATGTGGAACTGGGAACTGATTATGGGATGCACTCAATTGTAATCTGATGTAATCTGTAATCTAATATACTTGGGAAAGCAGAAAGTGAACAAATGTAAAATGTACAAAAAAATGTACAAAAAAAATAAAAATACAAAAATACAAAAAATAATAAAATAAAGTACAAAAAAATACTTCCATTATATTAGGAAAGCAGGAAGTGAACGAATGTAAAATGTACAAAAAAATAAAAATACAAAAAATAAAAATACAAAAAAATAATAAAATAAAGTACAAAAAATACTTCCATTTGTTCACTTCCTGCTTTCCTAATACAATGTAAGTATTTTTTGTACTTTATTTTATATATTTGTTCACTTCCTGCTTTCCTAATACAATGTAAGTATTTTTTGTACTTTATTTTATTATTTTTTTTGTATTTTTATTTTTTGTATTTTTATTTTTTTGTACATTTTACATTCGTTCACTTCCTGCTTTCCTAATATAATGGAAGTATTGTTTTGTACTTTATTTTATTATTTTTTTGTATTTTTGTATTTTTATTTTTTTTGTACATTTTTTTGTACATTTTACATTTGTTCACTTTCTGTTTGCCTAATATACTTGTCCAAAAGGAGTAGGAAGAAGCAAAGCTTATTAAATCCTACCCCTCCATCTGGTACTTTTACAATCAGTAACTGTTACATTTGTTTACTTCCTGCTTTCCTAATACAATGTAACAGTTACTGTTTGTAAAAGTACCAGACAGAGGGGTAGGATTTAATAAGCTTTGCTTCTTCCTACTCCTTTTGGACAAGTATATTAGGCAAGCAGAAAGTGAACAAATGTAAAATGTACAAAAAAATGTACAAAAATATAAAAATACAAAAAAATAATAAAGCACAAAAAAATACATTATATTAGGAAAGCAGGAAAATGTACCAAAAAAATGTACAAAAAAATTAAAATACAAAAAAATAACAAAGTACAAAAAAATACATTATATTAGGAAAGCAGGAAGTGAACAAATGTAAAATGTACCAAAAAAATGTACAAAAAAAATAAAAATACAAAAAAATTATAAAATAAAGTACTAAAAATGCTTACATTATATAAGGAAAGCAGGAATTATATTAGGAAAGCAGGAAGTGAACAAATGTAACAGTTACTGATTGTAAAAGTACCAGATGGAGGGGTAGGATTTAATAAGCTTTGCTTCTTCCTACTCCTTTTGGACATGTGGAACTGGGAACTGATTATGGGATGCACTCAATTGTAATCTGATGCATGTTCAAATGAAATTAAACCATTACCATTACCATTACCATTACCATTACCATTACCATTACCATTACCATTACCATTACAGATATACATATATATACACATATATATCAAACAAATACTAGGCCATATTATATCGATGGTGAGGGATTACTGTGTCTGTGGTTTTGAAATAGACTTTAAGGTTCGTGCATGCAATGGCGGCTTGATAGGGCAGAAAAATAAGGACGTGGATTTGGGTAATGCGGGAGACAAACTGGTCAGTGAACAGCTAACTTTATCGATGATATTTCCTATGCTTCACCACGTTCTGTAATCCCGGACTCTGGAAGGTCCTGCTGATGGCCGGACCTTGATCCCCGCCATCATCGATGGTCCGCACCTCCAGTCGGTAGACGCTGGCAGGATGTAGGCCAGACAGCGCCAGGAATGTCGTTTCCTGTGATGGAAAACGCAGTCAGCGCATAAGCCGAGTGTAAGAGAAGTCATCCAGTACTGACCGGGGGTAGGATTTGGGATTGTGGGGTTGGACTGCGGTGCAGCTTCTTGTTGTGTCTGGTTGACGTGACCTCCATCCAGGTCACGTGATAGCCGGTGAAGTGATGGCGATGTACTCCGGCGGGTACGCTCCACTTAAAGATGGCGGTCATGTTACCGTCCTGGAACTTGAAGGACACCGTCAGGTTGGTTGGCTTCACCGGAACCTTCTGAGGGGTCACTGCAAGAAGGAGCAGAGTGAGAATGCTCCTACGATGTCAAACGTCTGTGATGTTGGCCTCCATTACCGACCTCCATTACAGGCGATGGGTTTTGGACTCTTGGCTTGCATGGCGGCACAGGACGGTGTGATGAAGCTGATGCTCTTGGCTGGGGGGCGACTCTTCTTGCTGACGGGCTGCAGGAGGACTTTGTACTTACAGGAGAACAGCAAACCCTGCAAGCTGGTGAAGGTCCCCTTGGTTCAGGACATAAGAGTACAGCTGTCAACAAGCTTCATTTTGACATACATCCATTAAATAGAATGTTTTGCTACTAGGGCTGTCAAATGATTAAAATTTTGAATAAAATTAATCACGCTTTTTGTATTAATTACCATTATTTCTGGTGAAAAACATCACAGATGTCAGGAGGTCCAATGCGGTAAACTGTAATACCAAATATGACCACCAGATGTCCTCAAATCCTCAGTAATGTTGAGCAAATGTCTGAAGAAGAGACTTTGGCTGTGTTCGAAACCGAATACTAACTACTACATACTTCCATGGTCATACTACAAACACTCCATACTGCCTACCCAATCCATCAAGCGTTTACACTTCAGCGTACTACATAACCCACAATGCATTGCGCTCATACACGAGCCGAAATCGACAGGCTGAAGCTGATTTCACTTTAAATCTCTCTAAATACATCACTTTATTAAGATTTTTTTTAATCAGGCGAGAAAGTGGCAGTTTAGATACCGAGTGTGCCATTTATTTGTCCAAATACCAATTGTTTACAATTTCGTTCGGACGAATTCGGCTAAATTTAAGCTAGCAGAGTGAGAAACGCACTTTAGGTTATTTTCACAAAATAAAACACCCCTTACTTTTCTCATACAAAAATAACATAGTGATAAATCGCTGCTTTTACTTTGAAAACAAGAAGCGAACCAACTCGCAATATATCCAGCTTGACACCGCCGTTTGGTCCATCTTGCTGCTCAGTGTTCAGCCAAAGTTGTTGTTTTTAACTGTGACGTCACTTCGCGTTGCATCCTGGGTAATTTAAGTGTGAATAGTAAAAGAAGTAGTATTTCTCGCTTACTGTCAGTGTAAACACACTGCATACTAAAATTAGTACGAGTAGTAGGCAAGTATGCGGTTTCGAACACAGCCACTTGCTTCAATGAGAACATGGCGGCACACCAGGGCTGCTTGGAGAGTGAGTCCGACCAGAGTGCACCTTTGCTGGGCCACGTCAGAAAACCACCTGCTTTATATCCTGGTTCTATCAACCGCAGGGGTGCTCATAGAGTGTCCGACCACCTTACACCTTGCTGGGTCACGTTAGGTGGCGCCACTGGCTCTATAACCTGGTTCTACCGAGCCGAGTCCGGCTACAGTGGACCTTGCCGGCCCACGCCAGGTACCACCCGCTCTCTACTAATAAATAATAATAAAAATAATAAAAACTGCGCTCTGTGTGTCTGAAATTCGCGTCCATTTAATAGTAGCACAACACTGATGACAACAACGAGTGGTTGCGTTCAAAGACACTACGTAAAGTAAGATGAACTCACGTGTTTTGAGTGTTCTGTCCATGCGCGATTTCCGAGCACACCTAAATGCAGCAAATTGTACTTCCGCAGGTATAACACCGTTAGTGAGAATATGTTCTTATTGTTTTGTTTTGTGTTTTTGTTTGTTTATACCACATACACGTTGTAGTATAGAGTTGTCGGAGTGTCCGTGAGTGCACCCTAATCTCGCGCGTGTCCAATGAGGAAGTGTTCCGATCACAAAAAGAGTACAAACTATTCATGAGTGACAGATGCATACACGATGTTGGAATTGCACTTCCGTTGGTGTGTTCAGGTACGAATAAAGTTATAAAAGAGTGACTTAAGTGGGGGTTTCGCCTATTTATTTTAAAAATTACTTACTTCCATTTAACGTGTTATTTTTGACAGCCCTAATTGCTGCTAATATTTGTGTCTACTGTAATATAATGCAACCTGTGTGTTAGTCTTCTCTCTGGGGGCCGTTTGGTTGTGTTCACAGTACTCTGGTACCCACTGGATTCGGTAGTACTCAACTGAAGGGTCTACGTCAAGAGAAAAAAAAAAACTTTAAAGTGCACAAAATGTACATCCCTAAAAGGTAAATGTTGAAGGCATCACAGCATATCATAACACTCAACTATGCTCCCGAATGGCTGCTAACAGTATGCATGATGACATCAAATCTTCACCGTGGTTTTTCTTCACAGGAAGTCTGATCCGATATCCCGGATTAGACATCAGAAAAATAGCAAAATAATTTGCTCCAGAACCGGACCATAAGTGAATTATTATTTATATTTGGAAAGTGTGTAGAAAACCTGTGCACGACCTTATAAATACACTTTTTAACATTATTAGAGCCTTGTAGACATGAAATAACACCCCTATGGTGACATTTATACTCCTATTACCTGATATAGTGGACATTATAAGAGAAAATAAGAAATAAATAAGACACATGCTTGTGTGTGAGGCTGGATATACTATGTTTCTGTGCAAGATGAGTTGGGGGGGTAGACAGGAAGTGAGGTCGGGGGTTCAGATTTGAGTTTTAGTAACCTGTGTTTGGGATTATCGTGCCTCTTGCTGCGATAAAAGCCTGTTCAAGTCTGGTGCTTGTGTGTCTCACCCAACAGCGTCGGTAATAATACTGACACCTAGTGGCCAGTGTACAATTCTACATATCACCATAACATATTTTGAATGCGTCTTCTGAATGCTTTATATTTACATTTTTCAGCTTTTTGTGAAAAGACACATTTCAAGCATAAATTTTATATGATTTCATATTTCACAAAATAATGAATAACTTGTATTTTTTACACTATAATGGAAAATATACTACTTTTTCAAATTTACCAGACAAAATTTAGGTTAGGGGTCTCAAACACGCGGCCCGCAGGCCAAATGTGGCCCGCAGGACACTAGTTTGAGGCCCCCGCCTTGATATGAAAGTTTAATGTTAGTGCGGCCCGCGCAAGTTTGATCATGTACCCAGAAAAAATTATTACGTTTGATTAATGTTCATGTTAAAAGTTAAATAACTGTTAATAGTTATCCTCCCTATCCGTGTGGAAGTGGTAAGTTTTTGGTTATTTAAGTTTAATCTAAGTTTAGTCTAATAATGCTTTGTTCATTTTAATCTGAAAAAAATCATTTGTCTACCCACCAACTATATGTGGTTTCTTTAGTTTTCATAATTTGCCGTTTTATTATTATTATTATTATTATTATGTTTATTTATTACTGATTGATTTTCTTTATTCTTGATTTGTTTATTTATTTTTCATCTTATTTTGTGTAGAAAAATAAAAATTAAGATATTTGAGAACAGTGGAATGTTTTATCAGAGCTTTTCTTGTAGATAATCGAAACCAAAGCAAAGTTTATTTATTTTTCTGTTTTTAATAAATGCGTTTTTTTGGTTTTTTTTGTTGGAAAACCTGATGCGGCCCAGTCTCGCCCGGACCCTAGCTCCGGTGGCCCCCAAGTAAATTGAGTTTGAGACCCTGGATTAGGTGATCTGTATGACCGAGTATTGGATCTGCAGCTACATCAGTGCTATCATACATCACTAGCAATGACATTGTGTGTTCTGTTTTTGTTGTTGTTGTTGCACCGTGAGTAAGTTAGGGGTTTTGTCTGAGGACCTTCTGTTTGCTTGGTGTTGTTTGCATATTGATGTAAATAAATGAAGCTAATTCACTGCAAATAAACAACACTTCCTCACCAATATGTATGTTATGTGCAGGAGTGCCAAGCATAGCCAAGTTCCTCTGGTCTGTGAATGCACCGTGAGTGAATTACGGGCATTTAATGTACAGTGTTACATAAATAAGTGGTATCCCAAGCTGAAAGGGAGTTTTTTTGTAAACGCACCACCCACCTGTGCTGCTCCTCCAGTAAACATGAACTTGTAGCTGCCCATTTTGATAGAAAGGCGTCCCCACGTCCAGGATGTCACCTGTCATGTCTCTTGACGTGTCTTTCACATCATAAAAGACAATATCAGTCATCAATTCAGAAAGTTATGCATTGATTGCAAAAGAGTCTTAACATACTGCGCAGGGTGTTAAAATACACGATGGCTCTGGGTCCTTTCAGCTGGGTTTGCCTCCAATAGGAGACGGCTTGGACCTCCACGCTGTAGCTACGGTTGGACCGCATGCTGTCCAGCACAACTCGGCTCTGAACAGAAAAGCACCTTGTGTGTATTTGGGACTTTTTGGAGCCAACGTGGTCACAGAACCCCCCCGTACCTCTCTGACGAGCTTCTTTCTTTTTGTCACGGAGGAAGCGGGGCTTCCACCAACGGCAGCCCACGTCCAGCTGACCTTGTAGTGGTGAACGGGGACATCCAGGTCTCCCAGCATGCGCCACTGGAGTTGGACCTGCACGGCCCTGCCCGGAGCAAAGGTCATGTTGGTCACTCTGAGCTCAGTCGGGGCTGGAGGGCTGGTCGGGTCTGAAGAGGAAGATGAACATTTCTTGATGGGGCTTGCTGGGGAATTAATAATTAATAACACAGACGCCTGTTCTCGTCAATGTAACATTACTGACATCTAGTGACTTGTTTGCAATACTACATACAGTATCCTGTACTATATCTTGTATTTCAATATGTTTTTACTAATAACCAATTAATTAATCAATGAATATAATAATTCATTAATTAATAATTAATTAATTGGTGAATATATCATTTGGAAAGAATTAAACTTGAAAATCTTTGAATTGAACAAAAAAAACACAAAATTAACTCATTAATAACGTATTAAGTCGTATTAAGTCATAATTTAAACAGTGGCTTTTTTGGTTATTGTGACACCCTTAACAGCATTTTTATGGCTGTTTTTTAAATTTATTTTCCAAATATATAATCATATTTATTATATTATTATATTTTTATGGCTGTTTTTTTAAATTTATTTTCCAAATATATCATAATAATATTTATAACATGATTATATTTGTATGGCTGTTTTTAAATTTATTTTCCAAATATATAATAATATTTATAATATTATTATATTTTTATGGCTGTTTTTTAAATTTATTTTCCAAATATATAATCATATTTATTATATTATTATATTTTTATGGCTGTTTTTTAAATTTATTTTCCAAATATATAATAATAATATTTATAACATGATTATATTTTCATGGCTGTTTTTAAATTTATTTTCCAAATATATAATAATATTTATAATATTATTATATTTTTATGGATGTTTTTTTATTTATTTTCCAATTATATAATAATATTTATAATATTATTATATTTTTATGGCTGTTTTTAAATTTATTTTCCAAATATATAATAATAATATTTATAATATATTTATTATTATGAATAATAAATAATAATATTTTACAAATACATATTGTAATATGATGGCTTTATTGTCATATTTTGACTTAAGATTATAACCCAATTTTCTAAAAATATTAGTTTTTGTTTTGTTTGTTTCTGATGATATCACGCCTTTGAATCATTGTCTGTCTTTATTTTAATGGTACTGATTCTGGTGTGATTGCACTTTTTTTCATCATATTTTCACTTTATTGTCTGAAAATTTCAAAAAAGAAAATAATATTCTTTAATATTTTAACATTGCATTTTTCCCCATAATATTACATTGATTATTCAAATTTCTTGTAAAATTGCTGGTGATTTTTCAAATGTTCTTGTTTTTGTTTTAGAATTTCATGTTTAATTTAGTTTATTTTAGTTTAATTTAGTTTAATTTAGTTTAATTTAGTTTTTTTTTTTTAATTTAGTTTAATTTAGTTTAATTTTTTGACTTGTTTTTAGGACGTGCCTCGTGGCAAAAAAACAAACAAAGCATCCACGGGCCGCACTTTGGACACCCTGGTATCCACATTCAGAAGGTTCCTGACCTCTGCTGGAATGAATATGCCGACTCGGAGTGGTGAAACCTCTGGTTCCGTGAGAGTTGACGGCTGCAACTCGGAACTGGTACCACCGGCCAGGTCGTATGTCATGTAGTCGGGCTCTCTGCTCTGTGGTCTACGGAGTATCAGGTGGTGTGTTGGCTTCAAAGAAACGACCAGACCAGAGGAATACTGAAAATTCCGTCAAGTTGCACTCTCACCTGTGCGACAGTATGCCATGGCGTGGCGGCGTCCTCGCTGGGCTGGATGCCGAAATTCCACCTTTTCTGCAGGATATAGACTGCAGGCTCAGCGGAGATGTTGAACCTGGAGGTCCAAAGCACCTCCAGTTGGTCAGGGGAGACCTCCTCAAAGCGCAGCTCCTTCCTAGGCTTCAACGGAACCCCTGGGAGAGGAACGTGAACCATTTGTATGTCAGAACATCTTACTTTTCTGAAATTTCTCATACCCTGGTAGAGGTCTTTGGGAGTCTGGCATGTGTGTCCGCAGGTGTTGGAGCAGCACTTCTTCTGAGCTGGACATTCCGAGTCGGAATCGCAGCTGTGGACACAAGCGGCCGCGAAGCCAGCAGCCCAATCCGGGGGAGGACAGCCACCTTGCTTCACCTCCATCGCCGTCTGAAGGAACTGGCAGCTGGCCACACATTCCCGGCGTTTTTTGGGGAACAACCTCTGAACACAGACGGCGATGTTCATGTTTCACCACGTTTGGATGCAACACAAAGGAGAAGACTACGGCGTTGAGTGTGTTGCAGTTTCTACCTCACACGGCTCCCTGCAATCACGCTTCTTCTCCACAGGCCAAGAATCTTTACACGGCTCCAAGCACTGTGGAAGCTGTGTTAGAAAACACACTTGACATCACATGATTATTCCTTATGTTCCACTCATAATCTTATCCACTCATGAATAGGATTTAGTACTTTACTGTACGGTCCTTAAACGCAACAGTGAAGCATGGGATGGGGGGGGCGTCTTATCTTGTCCATATATTATATAATATTCCATACATATATTGTCAAGTTATGGTAATGGTTTTATTTCATTTGAACATGCATCAGATTACAATTGAGTGCATCCCATAATCAGTTCCCAGTTCCACATGTCAAAAGGAGTAGGAAGAAGCAAAGCTTATTAAATCCTACCCCTCCATCTGGTACTTTTACAATCAGTAACTGTTACATTTGTTCACTTCCTGCTTTCCTAATATAATGTAAGTATTTTTTGTACTTTATTTTATTATTTTTTTGTATTTTTGTATTTTTATTTTTTGTATTTTTTTGTAATTTTTTTTGTACATTTTACATTTGTTCACTTCCTGCTTTCCTAATATAGTTGTCCAAAAGGAGTAGGAAGAAGCAAAGCTTATTAAATCCTACCCCTCAATCTGGTACTTTTACAATCAGTAACTGTTACATTTGTTCACTTCCTACTTTCCTAATATAATGTATTTTTTGTACTTTATTTTATTAATTTTTTGTATTTTTGTATATATTTTTTAAATTTTTTGTACATTTTACATTTGTTCACTTCCTGCTTTCCTAATATAATGTAAGTATGTTTTTGTAGTTTATTTTATTATTTTTTGTATTTTATTTTTTGTAAATTTTACATTTTTTCACTTCCTGCTTTCCTAATATAGTTGTCCAAAGGAGTAGGAAGAAGCAAAGCTTATTAAATCCTACCCCTCCATCTGGTACTGATACCTGATCAGTACTATTAGTACTGGTACCTGCTTTGCTAATATTTTATTTTAGTTTAGTTTAGTTCATTTTAGTTTAGTTTATTATTTTTTTGTTTGTTTGTTTGTTTTTTATTTTATTTTGTACGAGGTGATATGAGCATCCAATTCCATAATGGGTACCATAGTAAGTGTCAATATAGTGATATATATAGCACATCATGACTGGTTCAAGTTGTTCACAAATAAGTTGATGAAAAATATTTTTTTGTATTTTAGTATTTTTTTTGTTTTTTTTCATATATTTCTTTCTCTTCAGTTATACATATTATTATATCATATATCAGATATTGTCACATAAAGGAAGCTGGGATAGGCTCCAACATACCCTGGCAACCTTACTATATGTAGAAAATGAATTATCATTATATTACATATTATTGTTATTATTATTAGGGCTGTCATTCGATTAAAATATTTGATCGCTATTAATCGCATTTTTATCTGTAGTCAAGTCAACTCAAGTCACTGATAGAAATATGTTTTTATCTATCATAAGTAAGGGAAATCTCTTCCTGGTAAACTATTCAATGTCCAACAACAAAAATTACATCAAATTTTATGAAAAGGGATATCAATTTCGGAACTGCTAGGGGCCATTATTTCAAACTTATAACAAATATAACAAATAATTTTGTATTACTATTTTTCTTTATTTTTAGCATATTAGCTCTTAAATTTATTCGCACAATTGCGTAAATTTTTTTATCACCATTAAAAGAAATTTACATTGACAGCCCTAATTATTATATATATCTGATTAACATTAGGTCAACAAATTATAAGCAAAGTCACAGTTGTTAGCGTGCTAACAACTAGAATGATAATGCTAAATGGTTAAAATGCTACTATGCTAATATGAGCATGCTAGCAATGATGACATGCTAACACTTAGCATGTTTCGCAATCTACCAGGAAGGCTACCGTGGTATGAAAAAGTTCGGGCACCGGTGATAATTTTTAAGATTTGACCATTTTTTTGTGGCATAATATGCATAAATTACCAAAAGTAAAACAACATAAGTAAACATAATGCAGAAAAATCAAATTAACAGCAATGCAGATATAACTACCGGTATATAGTGTCAAAAGCATATATCACTGCCACCATATTGATTAATATTAGATTATTGTCATTTAAATTGCAATGTATCCCCACCCCTTCATTGCAGATATCATCTACGAAACCTTGTAACTAGTTTCAGTAGAGTTGGAACTAAAGTTGATGACATGCACATCAAGTATCGCGGCTTGACACCGCAGCGCCTCGCCTGCTAGCTTCCATCTCTCCTAGCGGGCTTCTAAAGAAAATTGGCACGCTAATTGAGAGTGACGCTGCCATTTCTCATGGTGTCCCCGGCTCTGCGAATCCTGCCATTGCTTTCTTTTCTGCTCCATTTCAAGATTAAATCCATCACTTTATCCTTCTTGCTATGCTGCATGCTCTGGCTAAAAGTTTGTGGCTGAGATAGAGGAGTGTGCCTATGCAAGAAAAAGCTGCACAATATAGTCTGGTTCTACCATATCTTACTTATTGTGTGGAAATATAAGCTAATAACTATAAAAGCAATCTTCACTCATTACATGTACTGCAAAAAAGGTCAGTAAGGATAATTCATAATGCCGCCTACAGAGAACATACTAACTCCTTATTTCTAAAATGACAAATACTTCAACTTGCTGATATAGTTCATCTTCAAACAGCTAAAATAATGCATAAGGCTAAAAATAACCAATTAGCTAGAGAGGAGAAATATGATCTCAGGGAAGAAGTACATTTGAAACACTTATATGCCAGGACTATGTTAGCGTTAGCATAGCATTTCAGTATGTGGAATCAAACTATGGAATGGATTGAGTAAGGAAGTCAAACAATGCACAACGATGAGCCAATTCAAGAAACAATACAAGCAGTTGATGTTTGCTAAATACAAGGATGAAGAGTCTTGAACCAGTCATGAAATTAAATTAAATTAAATTAAATTAAATTAAATTAAATTAAATTAAATTAAATTAAATTAAATTAAATTAAATTTTATTTAATTTTATTTAATTTTATTTAATTTTATTTAATTTTATTTTATTCAATTTTATTTTATTTTATTTGAACATTTAACTAAACTAAACTAAACTAAACTAAACTAAACTAAACTAAACTAAACTAAACTAAACTAAACTAAACTAAACTAAACTAAACTAAACTAAACTAAACTAAACTAAACTAAACTAAACTAAATAAAACACAACTTAAACACAACTTAAACACAACTTAAATTATATTAGGAAAGCAGGAAGTGAACAAATATAACAGTTACTGATTAGAGGTCGTACGTACGGTTGTATTCATCTCGCCAGCATTCCGAAATAGACTTTCCCAGGGAGACCGAGGAGCTCCATTAGTTTCAATAGTTGGAACACACCATCCGATTAATTTTCTTAGAAAGGCGGACAGCCATCCCGGCTGCAAAAATTCAAATGAAGGTGAAAATCGGCACATAAAGGCAGGACCATGAGAACTCCCTATTGTCCAACCTGGGCCAGCCTGAGTGCCAATGGTTCCAACCTAGAGATGCTTTCTTACCGATACCTGCTACTGTCCAGCACTTACATCAAACTGTCCGTCTATAATGTCATTAGGGGTTTTCTTTGTAGTTCTTAGCTAATTAACACCACAAATCTCTGCTTTTCCTATAAATCATGGCTGCAAAATAATCCCAAACAATGTTTTTTTTGGGTGTTTTGAACTGATTCATTAATTTCTTAAAATAAAAATTGTTTGGGTTTTTATAAATCTCTTTTTTTGTCTGAACTTTTGGGACGAATTAACGGCCAAAACCTATATTTGACTATGGTAATGGTTTAATTTCATTTGAACATGCATCAGATTACAATTGAGTGCATCCCATAATCAGTTCCCAGTTCCACATGTCCAAAAGGAGTAGGAAGAAGCAAAGCTTATTAAATCCTACCCCTCCATCTGGTACTTTTACAATCAGTAACTGTTACATTTGTTCACTTCCATATCACCTCTTACTTTGGTACGTGAAATTTTATTTTATTTTATTTTATTTTATTTTATTTTATTTTATTTTAGTTTATTTTAGTTTATTTTTAGTTTATATAGTTTTTATTTGTTCACTTCCTGCTTTCCTAATAATTTAAGTTGTGGTTTTTTAACTATTTAATTTAATTTAGTTTAGTTTAATTAAATTAAATGTTCAAATAAAATAAAATAAAATAAAATAAAGTAAAATAAAATAAAATAAAATAAAATTTCACGTACCAAAGTATGAGGTGATATGAGCATCCAATGCCATAATGGGTACCATAGTAAGTGTCAATATAGTGATATATATAGCACATCATGACTGGTTCAAGACTCTTCATCCTTGTATTTAGCAAACATCAACTGCTTGTATTGTTTCTTGAATTGGCTCATCGTTGTGCATTGTTTGACTTCCTTACTCAATCCATTCCATAGTTTGATTCCACATACTGAAATGCTATGCTAACGCTAACGTAGTCCTAGCATAGAAGTGTTTCAAATGTAGTTCTTCCCTGAGATCATATTTCTCCTCTCTTGTAGAGAAGTATTTGATCACTTCCTGCTTTCCCAATATAATTTCAGTATTTTTTTACTTCATTTTATTAGTTTTATTTTTTTAATTTTTAATTTAATTTTTTTTTTCATTTTTATTTTTTTCGTTTTTCATTTTATATTTTTTATTATTATTATTATTATTAATAATAGTAGTAGTAGTAGTATTATCAGTAGTAGTATTTATTTGTATTTATTTATTATTTTATTTTACTGAAATGCTATGCTAACGCTAACATAGTCCTAGCATATAAGTGTTTCAAATGTACTTCTTCCCTGAGATCATATTTCTCCTCTCTTGTAGAGAAGTATTGGATGACATTTTTAGCTAATTGGTTATTTTTAGCCTTATGCATTATTTTAGCTGTTTGAAGATGAACTATATCAGCAAGTTGAAGTATTTGTCATTTTAGAAATAAGGAGTTAGTATGTTCTCTGTAGGCGGCATTATGAATTATCCTTACTGGCCTTTTTTGCAGCACATTTAGCGAGTGAAGATTGCTTTTATAGTTATTATCCCATATTTCCACACAATAAGTAAGATATGGTAGAACCAGAGAGCAATAAAGAGTGTGGAGGGATTTCTGATTGAGAATAAATTTTGCTTTGTTCAATATTGAAATATTTCTTGCCACCTTATGTTGTATATTTGTAATATGAGGTTTCCAGCTCATATTTTCATCTATTTTGATCCCCAGAAATGTATTGACCGCACTGTAACATATTAACATATTAACATATTAATGTAACTCATGTTACTAATGTTTATAGTACAGCTGACAACTGTTAATTAGGCTTGAAATCCACACGTTACCTGCGGTGTTGCCGCGCGGTGCAAACTCAAACAGCGGGCCATGCACCGTGCCCTCGGGAAACTCTCCAGCCAGGACTCCGCGTCTTTGCCATCATCATCATCATTATCATCATCATCACATCGGTGCAGCTTTTTGGCGCAGACGCTGCAGAGAAAGATGAGAAGAAGAATAATCCACTGCTGCATGTGCGTCGTCATGGCAACCTCCTGTCTCCCTGCCTGCGTGAGTGTCATCTAGTTGAACTGGGGCTCAAACAGCACTTTTTATAGCTGGGGGGAGGAGCTTAACAATTTGAGGGGAGGCGTGAACTTATTGGCAAAGGATTTTTAAGAAAAAGGTCAAAATATCAAGAAAAAAGGTTGTAATTGAATTCAAAAGGACAACATTTTAAGAAAATAACGTGATATGCAGATATTTTGTGATATATATTTTATCTACTTTATTGTTTTATTTATTTATTTCTTTTTTATTATTTACTGCAAGAAAAAGGTCAAAATATCAAGAAAAAAGGTTGCAATTGAATTCCAAAAGGACAAAATTTTAAGAAAATAACGTAATATGCAGATATTTTGTGATATATATTTTATCTATTTTTTTATTTTTTATTTATTTTTTTATTATTTATTATTTACTGCAAGAAAAAGGTCAAAATATCAAGAAAAAGGTTGAAATTGAATTCCAAAAGGACAAAATTTTAAGAAAATAACGTAATATGCAGATATTTTGTGATATATATTTTATCTATTTTTTTATTTTTTATTTATTTTTTTATTATTTATTATTTACTGCAAGAAAAAGGTCAAAATATCAAGAAAAAAGGTTGTAATTGAATTCCAAAAGGACAGAATTTTAAGAAAATAACGTAATATGCAGATATTTTGTGATATATATTTTATCTATTTTTTATTTTTTATTTATTTTTTTATTATTTATTATTTATTATTTACTGCAAGAAAAAGGTCAAAATATCAAGAAAAAAGGTTGTAATTGAATTCCAAAAGGACAAAATTTTAAGAAAATAACGTAATATGCAGATATTTTGTGATATATATTTCATCTACTTTTTTATTGTTTTATTTATTTATTCATTTATTATTTACTGCAAGATAAAGGTCAAAATATCAAGAAAAAAGGTTGTAATTGAATTCAAAAGGACAAAATTTTAAGAAAATAACGTAATGTGCAGATATTTTGTGATATATATTTTATCTACTTTTTTTATTGTTTTATTATTTATTTATTTATTTATTATTATTTACTGCAGGAAAAAGGTCAAAATATCAAGAAAAAAGGTTGTAATTGAATTCCAAAAAGACAAAATTTTAAGAAAATAACGTGATATGAAGATATTTTGTGATATATATTTTATCTACTTTTATTTATTATTTATTATTTATTATTTATTATTTATTATTTATTATTTATTATTTATTATTTATTATTTATTATTTATTATTTATTATTTATTATTTATTATTTATTATTTATTATTTATTGTTGTATTTTGTAATGCAAGCAAAACAAAATGAATTTGTAATTTTGGGGAAAATTAAGTTGGAAAAAAGCTTTATTATAATGGAAATAATGTCAAAATATTATGGCAATATTGTCCTTATATTACAAAAATAATGTACAAAGCTTATCTAAGAAGAAAGTTTAAATATTGTGATGGGAAAAAAAACAAAAAATGGCGAAAAAAGAGCAAATTAGTAGAAGTTGATAACCTATATTGCAGTTTTTTTTCTTGAATTATATACAGTATAATTTCTTAGCATAGCTACAGGTATTGCTTTACAAATTTGCATTCTTTCATTTTCCAACGTTTGGACACCCCAGTCTAAAGGTCGCTGTGTGGTTTGTGGAAGTTTGTCCCATTCTGGCAGTCGAAAACATGGAAAACATTCTCTCACCTCATTATGTACTGTTATTATGTACTGTTAAAAGAGGAGGAAATATCGGCGGGTGAATTAAGAGTTTTAAAACACACAGGTGGAACGCCCCCCCCCCCCCCCCCCCCTCCCTGGTATATCCAAGTTGAAGAACTTCCACAGCGTCTTTGCAGGGAATCCCATCTGTAACCTTGTTTGGAAGCTGCCAAATATCCTGCTAATGGATTCCACCCATAAACTACAAACATATATGGTACCCCCCGCTGGCAGGAAAGTAGCGGCAGTTTCTTCACACAGGAGGCAAAAGGGAAAATGATGCGTTGGAAACTGTGAGGAAATCCTCAGCGGGTCTTTGGAGCGTCGTATAAAAATCCCACGTGAGCTGCTTGGAGCGTCCCGCGGTGTTTATAAGACTTCATCCAGACATGCGCACTCACAAAGTGGTCCTACTCCGCACCACGTTTACGCCACCTTGACGCATGAAAAATTGCAAATTCACATCACAAAAAATGTGTTCTACCAGAATACTATTCGTAGAAATCTAGCGTTCGGTGTCTGGGCATGTGAGTCTGACCATCAATGAATAAAAGTCAAAGTGAGACTGACTGGAGAAGACGTTATATTTTACTGTTATGTTCTTTTTCAGAAATGTTGTTAAAAAAAGCAAAACAGCCCCAGACCATCACACTACCACCGCCATATTTTACTGTTATGTTCTTTTTCAGAAATGATGTTAAAAACAAAAGCAAAACAGCCCCAGACCATCAGACTACCATCGCCATATTTTACTGTTATGTTCTTTTTCAGAAATGTTATTAAAAACAAAAGCAAAACAGCAAAACAGCCCCACACCATCAGACTACCACCGCCATATTTTACTGTTATGATGTTCTTTTTCAGAAATGTTGTAAAAAACAAAAGCAAAACAGCCTCAGACCATCAGACTACCGCCGCCATATTTTACTGTTATGTTCTTTTTAGAAATGATGTTAAAAACAAAAGCAAAACAGCCCCAGACCATCAGACAACCATCGCCATATTTTACTGTTATGTTCTTTTTCAGAAATGTTATTAAAAACAAAAGCAAAACAGCCCCAGGCCATCACACTACCATCGCCATATTTTACTGTTATGTTCTTATTCAGAAATGTTAAAAACAGAAGCAAAACAGCCCCAGGCCATCACACTACCATCGCCATATTTTACTGTTATGTTCTTTTTCAGAAATGTTAAAAACAAAAGCAAAACAGCCCCAGATCATCACACTACCATCGCCATATTTTACTGTCATGTTCTCTTTCAGAAATGATGTTAAAAACAAAAGCAAAACAGCCCCAGACCATCACACTACCACCGCCATATTTTACTGTTATGTTCTTTTTCAGAAATGATGTTAAAAACAAAAGCAAAACAGCCCCAGACCATCACACTACCACCGCCATATTTTACTGTTATGTTCTTTTTCAGAAATGATGTTAAAAACAAAAGCAAAACAGCCCCAGACCATCAGACTACCACCGCCATATTTTACTGTTATGTTCTTTTTCAGAAATGTTCAAAACAAAAGCAAAACAGCAAAACAGCCCCACACCATCACACTACCACCGCCATATTTTACTGTTATGTTCTTTTTCAGAAATGTTAAAAACAAAAGCAAAACAGCAAAACAGCCCCAGACCATCAGACTACCACCGCCATATTTTACTGTTATGTTCTTTTTCAGAAATGTTGTTAAAAACAAAAGCAAAACAGCAAAACAGCCCCAGACCATCACACTACCGCCGCCATATTTTACTGTTATGATGTTCTTTTTCAGAAATGTTATTAAAACCAAAAGCAAAACAGCCCCAGACCATCACAATACCACAGCCATATTTTACTGTTATGATCTTCTTTTTCAGAAATGTTGTTAAAAACAAAAGCAAAACAGCCCCACACCATCACACTACCACAAACATATTTTACTGTTATGATCTTCTTTTTCAGAAATGTTAAAAACAAAAGCAAAACAGCCACAGACCATCAGACTACCACCGCCATATTTTACTGTTATGTTCTTTTTCAGAAATGTTGTTAAAAACAAAAGCAAAACAGCCCCAGACCATCAGCTAGCTATCGATCTATGTACTTCGAAACTTCTTAAAATCCAACAGTACAAAATGTCAATTCTTGCAATATTTCATCTGCTATTCAAATGTGTGCCAGTCTATGTGAGGAACGTACACGCTGAACGTTGAATGCCTGACGTGAGTTTTCCACCGTAATAAACCGTGCATGTGTAAAGTTTTGGTGGAATCCCAGCAATTCGTGTGAGGTCCTTTTTAGTTCCAGATGGGCTACCCAAAGTTTACAAAATGGCCCCCAGGCTTTAGTTACGGAAGGGGAAGCCCCATTGGATGGGGTGTTCTTCATCAAGCGAGGTTGCTTCTTTCCTTGCGAGTTATTATGTGTACAATTCACATTACTATTTCCCAAATCCGATAAAAATCTGTTTTCCAGCAGGAACAAAAAGAAAAAGGATGACAATGTCCAAAATCTAACAATTAAATGAAGATTTGCAGAGTCATTCATCAGGGTTGTAGCATAAAGTTAGTAGCATAAAGATGGCGTATTGTGATATGAAAACCAAACAAATAAAGTTTTTACGAGAAGCAAACTTACATAAAGTTGAAGTTGTTGAATTAAAAAAACTGCAAAAATATCAAAAGAAAAAAACTTTTAGTCTCTTTATTAAAAAAAATAACATTTGGGAAAATAAAAACGTTGTTAAAAAATATAACCGGGTCGTCAATTTCTGCTGCACGAGGTAGTTTAGTCTTTAGTCACGCGAGAGTCTCAACACACACTTCCGGTCACTTTCAGACCGTCAAAATAAAACCGCCATACGCCACATACTGCTTTGTGCTGAGCGTATAAAACTCCCTGTGGCTGGCTGTCAATCACTGGGTTCACTGTGTTCCTGCTGGAAATCCGATAAAAATCTGTTTTCCAGCAGGAACAAAAAGAAAAAGGATGACAATGTCCAAAATCTAACAATTAAATGAATATTTGGAGAGTCATTCATCAGGGTTGTAGCATAAAGTATAGTAGTAGCATAAAGATGGCGTATTGTGATTTGAAAACCAAACAAATAAAGTTTTTACGAGAAGCAAACTTACATAAAGTTGAAGTTGTTGAATTTAAAAAACTGCAAAAATATCAAAAGAAAAAAACTTTTAGTCCCTTTATTAAAAAAAAAAACATTTGGGAAAATAAAAACGTTGTTAAACGATATAACCGGGTCGTCAATCTCTGCTGCACGAGTCACGCGAGAGTCTCAACACACACTTCCGGTCACTTTCAGACCGTCAAAATAAAACTGCCATCCCGCTTTGTGCTGAGCGTATAAAACTCCCTGTGGCTGGCTGTCAATCACTGGGTTCACATGTGACGTCATCAGCGGTGAACGTGACTTTCTCCTTTATTGGTGGACATTTTTGCCCCCGTGATTGCTTTGTTGTTACGTCCTGACATTAAGTCATTAATTAAGTCATTAATTGGTACATTATATGCCGTATATAATTGTAATCGACACAATTGGACTGATAGGAAGTATTGTTACAAGCTCGCATCGTAATGTAGCACATGAAGCTGCTGTAACTTGCTATGTTTACAGTATAATACAGCAATTACAGTTGTTTGGGCTTTTGACCACTAGAGTGTGCTATTTCCCTACTATTGTATGACTTATTGCCAGTTACTGCCAAGTATAATTGGAAATGCAATCAGAAACGGTTTTGATTAATTTCCATAATTTTTATTTAGACATCACACCAACACTTATACTACATACGAGTTTATCTGCACTAATTACTATTTTTAGTCGATTTTAATTCTTAATTTGAATTATTTAACTTGAGTGTTTGTGTATTTTATTGTATTTATTGAGTTTTAATTCTTAATTTAATATATATTTGGTACATTTTTTATGTTTTAAACATGAAGTACTTAAATTTTAATTATTACTTTTATTATTATTTTAATTGTTAACATATGTATACATATTTGGGATTTGTTCGGGATTTTTTTTTTTACTTACCAATGTGTTGGTCAAGAACACTAACATAGAGGCCAATACATTTACTTTTAATCTACAATTAATCAACAAAAAAAATTAACTCGCTAGTTAGCGAGCTAACCAGTTTATGTCAGCCCCAGACCATCAGACTACCACCACATTTTACTGTTATGATGTTCTTTTTCAGAAATGCTGTTAAAAACAATAGCAAACCAGCCTCAGACTATCAGACTACCACCGCCATATTTTACTGTTTATGTTATTTTTCAGAAATATTGTTAAAAACAAAAGCAAAACTTTTTTCACTTTTTCTGTCGGCCATCATGGCTGACTTCACTTGATATTACATGCCGTTGACCAAATCTTGTAATTGCCTTAAATTTGTATTTTTAAAAAAACATTAGCTTTTTTGGCTAGTAAGCCTTCCAAATAAATCAAATAAATCACAACATCCTGTTTATTGATCATACTGGATCACATCATCTTGTATAGTCCTATTTCCATGTGTAACATTAGCACATTATCGTCATCAGCAGCAGCAGTATCAGACGAACAGACAGCTTGGCTATCCCGGTTAGCTCACAGATACATTAATTAAAAATAACAAATCATAGAAAAATCTTCCTCACACTGTCACATAAAAAGTTTCACAGGTGGAATACGAGAGTGCGACAGGACAGTTTCAACGTTGTACAGCTGTACAAATATGTTTCACATACTTTATGATACATATATATACATATGTATATATGTATATATATATATATGCACACACTGCGGTGTGAAAAAGTGTTTGCCCCGTCCTGATTTCTTATGTTTTGCATCTTTCTCACACTTCAGACCATCAGACTACCACCGCCATATTTTACTGTTATGTTTTTTTCAGAAATGTTGTTAAAAACAAAAGCAAAACAGCAAAACAGCCCCAGACCATCAGACTACCACCACCATATTTTACTGTTATGTTCTTTTTCAGAAATGTTGTTAAAAACCGAAGCAAAACAGCAAAACAGCCCCAGACCATCAGACTACCACCAACATATTTTACTGTTTATGTTCTTTTCAGAAACAAAAGCAAAACAGCCCCAGACCATCAGACTACCACCGCCATATTTTACTGTTATGTTTTTTTCAGAAATGTTGTTAAAAACAAAAGCAAAACAGCAAAACAGCCCCAGACCATCAGACTACCACCACCATATTTTACTGTTATGTTCTTTTTCAGAAATGTTGTTAAAAACCGAAGCAAAACAGCAAAACAGCCCCAGACCATCAGACTACCACCAACATATTTTACTGTTTATGTTCTTTTCAGAAACAAAAGCAAAACAGCCCCAGACCATCAGACTACCACCGCCATATTTTACTGTTATGTTCTTTTTCAGAAATGTTGTTAAAAACAAAAGCAAAACAGCAAAACAGCCCCAGACCATCAGACTACCACCGCCATATTTTACTGTTATGTTCTTTTTCAGAAATGTTGTTAAAAACAAAAGCAAAACAGCAAAACAGCCCCAGACCATCAGACTACCACCGCCGTATTTTACTGTTATGTTCTTTTTCAGAAATGTTATTAAAAACAAAAGCAAAACAGCAAAACAGCCCCAGACCATCACACTACCACCGCCATATTTTACTGTTATCTTTTTCAGAAATGTTATTAAAAACAAAAGCAAAACAGTCCCAGACCATCAGACTACCACCGCCATATTTTACTGTTTGTTCTTTTTCAGAAATGTTGTTAAAAACAAGAGCAAAACAGCCCCAGACCATCACACTACCACCGCCATATTTTACTGTTATGTTTTTTCAGAAATGTTAAAAACAAAAGCAAAACAGCAAAACAGCCTCAGACCATCACACTACCACCGCCATATTTTACTGTTATGTTCTTTTTCAGAAATGTTGTGTTACTTTTCTGCCAGATGTTTTATCAGACCAAAAGTCTTACGGATCATCGAAATCTTTTCTTTTCTTCTTTTCAAAACTGAGCTCAACCTTAACCTGAATGCTGTTGTGGGGTCTTTTGTGACCTCTTGGATGAGTCATCGCTTCGCTCTTGGGGTCGTTTTTCTTGGCCGGCCATTGCTGAGAAGGTTCACCACTGTTCCAGGTTTTCACTATTTGTGGATAATGGCTCTCAATGTGGTTTGCTGGAGTCCCAATGCTTTAGAAATGGCTTTATAACCTTTTCCATTGGAATACTGGCGTGATAAACCACAGTTACGTAATATTACAATATTTTCTCACACTATTGCTATGTAGGTTTCTAATTGTTTTCCCCTCAAAAACAAAATTTTGTATTTAGTTGTGTTGTGATTGATTAATATTGAAATTTGGTGATATATTTAAGTGTGACAAATATGCAAAAAAAAAAAATCAGGAAGGGGGCAAACACTTTTCACACCACTTCATATACTGTATATATTATATTATATACTGCACTTTTGGTCAACAGACATAAATGCCAGAAGTTTTCCTTCAAAACTTCCCAGAGTGGAGACGCTCATCTGTGATCAGATGACATTTAAACACAACATTATGGTTTTTGCTTCCATATTTCATAAGCTGAACTTCAAAGACATTTTCTAAGTACACAAAAAAGCGTATCTTGTTTATAAATCTGTCTGAATGTGTGTAAGATAGCTTTTATAATTGTCAACTATCTTCCGTATCACGCTAGCTATACGACCAAGAGAGGAATCGAACTTGGGTTTCATAGCTGTGGGGCATGCACGCTAACCACTTCAGCCATAAGTCAATAAGTGGACAATTTTGGAGTCTTGCATGTTTTTGGAATGTGGGAGGAAACCGGAGTACTCGGAGAAAACCCACAAAGAACATGCAAACTCCACACAGAGATGACCAAGAGAGGAATCGAACTTGGGTCTCATAGCTGTGTGGCCTGCACACTAACCACTTCAACACCGTGCAGCCACCATAAGTCAATAAGTGGACAATTTTGGAGTCTTGCATGTTTTTGGAATGTGGGAGGAAACCGGATTATCCGGAGAAAACCCACAAAGAACATGCAAACTCCACACAGAGATGACCAACAGAGGAATCAAACTTGGGTTTCATAGCTGTGGGGCATGCACGCTAACCACTCGTCCCACGTGCAGCCACCACAAGTCAATAAGTGGACAATTTGGAGTCTTGCATGTTTTTGGAATGTGGGAGGAAACCGGATTATCCGGAGAAAACCCACAAAGAACATGCAAACTTGCCACATAAAGATGACCAAGAGAGCCATGTTTTTGGAATGTGGGAGGAAACCCACGCATGCACGGGGAGAACATGCAAACTCCACACAGAAATAGCCGAGAGTGGGATTGAACTCAGTTCTCCTTGCTGTGAGGCGTGCGCGCTAACCACTCGACCACCGTGCAGAAAATGTTTCCCATCTTTGAAGTTCAGCTCACAAAAAAATTGGGAGTAAAATCCGTTAATATTTTTGTTGCATGTATTTTTTGTGGTACTTTTCTCCAGGTTGGTGGCGTCGAGTGTCACATGGCACTGCTCAAGTCCCTTGTCATGATTCTGTGTGAGACATTAGTGGGTAGAATCTTGGACAAACACATTAAGTCAGGGCTCGGCTTATTAAAAGCACCTCCTGTCTTTGGCACCTGATGATGAAATCGACCCCGCCGGCGCTCGTGACCCTTTCACCCGAACACACGGACACTGACGCAACAAACATTGAGGTTCTACGTTTCTACACCCAGGAGTCAGGGGAGCCGGTGAACTTGTTGGCCCTGTTTGAAGGCCTCCGCGTGGTGGAGTAGAAGTCCACGTAGTTGGTGTTGGCTTTGAACTGGAGCGCCTGGCCCACGTAGCCGTCGGGGGAGGACGGGGTCAGGTGGACGGGGTCGCCGTCGTAGTGCTCCACGGCGTAACCGTGCGGGGACGACAGGTATAGTCTGTTGTAGTTCTTTCTGTCGGGTTCGTCGTAGAACGGCTCGGGCTGCTTGGAAAGAAGACAATTCTTTAATCAGTGAATTATTATTAATATTACATTGAATGTGTCGTTTATGTTTCCGCACCTGGGATCTCCTCAGCTTGTCTCCAGACTGTGAGCAGTACGTGTCGATGAAATATGGGGTAGTGTTGTCTGACCCTGAATAGCCATAAATAAAACCTTGATGTGAATCCTGGCATTTAGAACATGACATAGTAACAACAATTCAGGTGGAAACCTAAACACACTAATATGATGTGGGCCGTTTTATGCCATTTAGTGGCTATTTGGCGACATCTAGTGGACACAATTATTGACTGATTTCAAGTTATGAAGATAAGGAGCTAACAAGGGCGTTACTGGGTTCTGAGGACACGGGGGGCTTAACCCCCTGGAGATGTACAGGATATGAATGAATGTAGTAGACGTTCCAAAAAATTTAAAAATACAAAAATACAAAATAAATACAAAAATAAAAAATAACCATAACCACCATTATTCTTCTTCTGATTATTACTACTACGACTAGTAGTAGTAGGAGGCTAGTATTAGACTGTTTTTGTCCTATTATATGAAATTTGTCAGATATTTTTTGTATAAAAAAATCAATAAAAAATACCAAAAAAATCAATAAGAAAATACAAAAAAATCAATAAAAATATCTAATTATTTAGGGGGGCTTAAGAACATTTTAGCAAACTAATATTAACATAGTAGCATTTTAGCCATTTTCATAGATAGGTGTTCGTATGTTAGCATTGCTAGCAAGTCAACATGGGTATGCTAGCGTTTTTTTGTGATTTTCATGAATATGAATTTAATCACACTTAGCACTATTATGCTTGGTGTTAGCATGCTAACATTAGTATGTTAGTATGCTAACATAATTAACACTTACAAACACTTAGCATCCTAACATTGGTGTGTTACCATTGCGAGCAAGCTAATATTAACATAGTAGCATTTTAGCCATTTTCATACATAGGTGTTCGTATGTTAGCATTGCTAGCAAGTCAACATGGGTATGCTAGTGTTTTTTTTGTGATTTTCATGAATATGAATTTAATCACATTTAGCACTATTATGCTTGGTGTTAGCATGCTAACATTAGTATGTTAGTATGCTTACATAATTGACAGTTACAAACACTTAGCATCCTAACATTGGTGTGTTACCATTGCTAGCAAGCTAATATTAACATAGTAGCATTTTAGCCATTTTCATAGATAGGTGTTCGTATGTTAGCATTGCTAGCAAGTCAACATGGGTATGCTAGCGTTTTGTTGCGATTGTCATGAATATGAATGTAATCACACTTATCAATATTATACTTGGTGTTAGCATGCTAACATTAGTATGTTAGTATGCTAACATAATTGACAGTTACAAGCACTTAGCATCCTAACATTGGTGTGTTACCATTGCTAGCAAGCTAATATTAACATAGTAGCATTTTAGCCATTTTCATAGATAGGTGTTCGTATGTTAGCATTGCTAGCATGTCAACATGGGTATGCTAGCGTTTTGTTGTGATTTTCATGAATATGAATTTAATCACACTTAGCACTGTTATACTTGGTGTTAGCATGCTAACATTAGTCTGTTAGTATGCTTAGTATTGAGTGTAAATGTATTATCTGGGATTTCCGAGTATACTTGAATGCAGCAAACTGTACTTCCTCAGTAAAAGTTAAGTTACATACACGCATGATAAAGATGTTGTGATGTTTGGAATGTCCCTGAATGCATCTCGTGGTCATCTAGTGACAATGAAGTGTACATTTACGTTCATACACACCTGTGTACTGACGTTTGTGTAAACTGTCATCTCCATAGTACGTGTCCAGTTGCATAGACGACTGCGCTCTCGGGTAGTTTGAGCTGTGCCTCCTGATCCCGAGCATGGCTGGTGAGGACGTAGCGCTCCCACCTGAGAAAGAACATACAATAAGTTAGTCTTAGTTCTGAAGAGTCTTAGTCTCTTCTACATCGTAGTTTCCTACCGGATTGGATGACGGGGGGCATGTGGATGGGACTGGTGGGGAGTGTCGGCTGGGAACGGTAGTGTTCTCGCTCCAAGGTGGACACCGGCGTCACAAAGTGGGTGTAGTTCCACCCATCCTGTACACACATTTCACACCCATTCTCTGTCAATACTCGACTTTGTTTACATTTATTAGAAATTGTTTAGAATTATGTTCTTCTTTGTTTGATTTTTTTTAAGTGTTAGCAAAAAATACTTTTATAGTCACGGGCGAAGTAAACAAACGTTTCTCGAGGAAGCTCGTCGACTTGGTTTAGTATATTTTTCATCAAAATAGTAGCCATGCTAAAATGTTGTGTTGCTGCCGGATGTTCACAGTATCTGAGTGATTTTTTTTTTCCAAAACAGGAAGCTTTCAGACAACAAAGGACAAAGCCAGTAGATGGACGCCCACCGGTTCAAGCTAGGGCAGTGGCGAAAGCTGATTGGTCCAGGACTCCAGCCTCAGGACTCCAGCCTCGAGTGTATAAAAGGCCGGGCAGGGAATGGAAGGGTGCTTTTTTGCAGCTGCGCTGTAATAAGACCCACTTACTTGTAGGCATACAGGGACTGCAATAAGACCCACTTACTTGTAGGCATACAGGGACTGCAGATAAGCCCGGACGTCTGTATTAGGTATTGTTGTCAGGAATAAACAATCTGGTTCTCATTCTATAATTTGGTTCTTTAAAATTCCCTTATCCTGTATTCGAAACCCACTTAAGAGTCCTCAAGGGGAGGATTTCTACAAGGTGAGAATTGTAGAAATTGTAATAAGACACGCTTACTTGTAGGCCTACAGGGACTGCAGATAAGCCCGGACATCTGTATTAGGTATTGTTGTCAGGAATAAACAATCTGGTTCTCACTCTATAATTTGGTTCTTTAAGATTCCCTTATCCTCTATTCGAAACCCACTTAAGAGTCCTCATGGGGAGGATATCTACAAGGTGAGAATTGTAGAGCAGTGGTTCTCAGTAATAAGACCCGCTTACTTGTCGGCATACAGGGACTGCAGATAAGCCCGGACGTCTGTTCTCATTCTATAATTGGGTTCTTTAAGATTCCCTTATCCTCTATTCAAAACCCACTTAAGAGTCCTCAGGGGGAGGATTTCTACAAGGTGAGAATTGTAGGGCAGTGGTTCTGAGTAATAAGACCCGCTTACTTGTAGGCATACAGGGACTGCAGATAATTCCGGACGTCTGTATTAGATATTGTTGTCATGGAATAAACAATCTGGTTCTCATTCTATGATTTGGTTCTTTAAGATTCCTTTATCCTCTATCCGAAACCCACTTAAGAGTCCTCAGGGGGAGGATTTCTACAAGGTGAGAATTGTAGGGCAGTGGTTCTGAGTAATAAGACCCGCTTACTTGTAGGCATACAGGGACTGCAGATAAACCCCGGACGTCTGTATTAAGTATTGTTGTCAGGAATAAACAATCTGGTTCTCATTCTATAATTTGGTTCTTTAAGATTCCCTTATCCTCTATTCGAAACCCACTTAAGAGTCCTCAGGGGGAGGATTTCTACAGTGTGTGAGTTGAGTGTCTACTATTCCACGATAGCGACAAGGCTGCAAATGTAATACATGTTATATAAACATATTTTCTCTGACTCTGATGACGTCATTCCGGAAACGAGGCCGAACTGCAAGAGTGACTTCGTCACGGGTGCTGCCGTCACAGCCGCTGACCTGCTTGTAGAGCGTCCTCAGCTCTCTGTACTGCCACAGCGTGTTCAACACCTGAGCCGCTGCTTTCATAACCTTCATGGAGTACCTGTGACAGGACCACACACATGTCAAAATGCCATCTATATATTCTATATCTATATATTCGTGTTCTCCGGCTGTTTTCGCACCCTCTGCCCCGTCCTTTGCTGATATCCACTAGCTTGTCGATGCCGCCGCTGTCGGCCAGAGCTTTGGCGTTCTCCATGTTGCGACTGGCGACTTCGTGCAGCGTGCAGCAGACGGACGCCACTGTGTCATCCGACAGCACCGATGGATTCCCACCAGGCAGCCGATTGATTAGATCCCGCATGGCGTACTTTCCTGCCGAGTGACACATTGTTTACGTTTGTGTTTTGTGGACATTTGTATATGTGTATGTGTGTGTGTGCACCTATAAGCTCCTTGTTGCGGCCATCGAGGGCCATGTTGCGGAGGGCGGTGGCGACGGAGCAGACGACGCGGTCGTTGTCCATCCTCAGCAGCTCCACCAGGATGGGCAAACCTTTCTCTTTGCGTACCGCTGCTCGGATGTAGGCCGAGAACTATACACGCAACAACACCATATTTTTAATATGCTCGTGGAATCCTGATTCAGTGAAACGCGTCTAATCTTTGCTACACAAAGCTCATAAAATACAGGTGGTCCTCGTTTTACATGCGCCAAAAAATCTATTAAAAACAAAATTTTGGTCAGTAAACACGAGAGTTGGCTGGAGAACTAGTTGCTGTGATAAAGTAGTACATTTTTTAATTTATTGGCCCATGGCTTGTTCTTAAAATATAATTTAACAAAAAATGTAATAAAATAAAAAAAAATCTGCAGTAATTTTTCAAGAATAAAATGTAAATATTACAAGAAAAATAATTTAATTAAAAAAATTAGCAAATGAAAAAAAATTATAAATAATTTAATTTTACAAGAACATTTATATTATTAAAAACAACATCATTTTAGCAGCCTGAAATAGATTTTTTTTTCAATTATAATATGAGAAACAAAGAAAATAAGTTGTAATATAAAGTGTAAATATTACAAGAAAAAATTTTATTTTACAAGAACATTTATATTATTAAAAACAACATCATTTTTGTAGCCTGAAATTGATAAAAAAAAATTCAATTATAATATGAGAAACAAAGAAAACTAAGTTGTCATTTTTGAAGAATCAGGATACAGAAAATGTTACAATATGATGAAAAAAAATCTAAATATTATGCTGAATAAAATCATAATTACAAGATGAAAGTTAAAATAATTTGAAAATTAAAAAAAAATGCAGAAATGATAAAAAACAGCTGTAATTTTTATAGAATAAAGTCAAAATATGAATATTCTCAAAATAAAATAAGTTGCAATTGTATGGTAATAAAAAATTATCGTTTTGAAAAAATATATTTTAAAAGTCATTATGAGAAACAAAAAACAAATTGAATTAGGTTGGGGGGAAAGTTATTAAAAAATGTTCTTCAATTATAATATGAGAAACAAAGAAAACAACAAAGTTGTAATTTTTGAAAAATCAGTTTGCAGGAAATGTTACAATGTGATGAAAATAAATTCTAAATATTATGCTGAATAAAATCATAATTACAAGATGAAAGTTAAAATAATTTGAAAATTTAAAAAAGTTTAAATTGTATGGTAATAAAAAATGATCATTTTGAAAAAAATATATTTTAAAAGTCCTAATATTATGAGAAACAAAAAACAAATTGAATTAGGTTGGGGGAAAGTTAAAATATTATGTAATATTTTATGTAATATATATTAAGTCAAAATATTTATTTTGATAAATATATAAATATAATAATAAATTTATTTATTTATAATATAGTTTTTTCCTTGAAATACAGTGAAGAAAATAAGTATTTGAACACCCTGCTATTTTGCTATTTCTCCCACTTAGAAATCATGGAGGGGTCTGAAATTTTCATCGTAGGTGCATGTCCACTGTGAGAGAGATAAACTAAAAAGAAAAATCCAGAAATCACAATGCATGATTTTTTAACAATTTATTTGTGTGATACAGCTGCAAATAAGTATTTGAACACCTGTGTATCATCTAGAATTCTGACCCTGAAAGACCTGTTAGTCTGCCCATTAGAAGTCCACCTGCACTCCATGTATCATCCTGAATCAGATGCACCTGTTTGAGGTCGTTAGCTGCATAAAGACACCTGTCCACCCCATACAATCAGTAAGACTTTAACTTGTAACATGGCGAAGACCAAAGAGCTGTCCAAAGACACCAGAGACAAAATTGTACACCTCCACAAGGCTGGAAAGGGCTACGGAGCAATTACCAAGCAGCTTGGTGAAAAAAGGTCCACTGTTGGAGCTATCATTAGAAAATGGAAGAAGCTAAACATGACGGTCAATCTCAATCGGAGTGGAGCCCCATGCAAGATATCACCTCGTGGGGTCTCAATGATTCTAAGAAAGGTGAGGAATCAGCCCAGAACTACACGACAGGACTTGGTCAATGACCTGAAAAGAGCTGGGACCACCGTTTCCAAGGTTACTGTAGGTAATACACTAAGACGTCATGATGTGAAATCATGCATGGCACGAAAGGTTCCCCTGCTTAAACCAGCACATGTCAAGGCCCGTCTTAAGTTTGCATATGACCATTTGGATGATACAGAGGAGTCATGGGAGAAAGTTTTATGGTCAGATGAGACCAAAATAGAACTTTTTGGTCATAATTCCAATAAGCGTGTTTGGAGGAAGAAGAATGAAGAGTACAATCCGAAGAACACCATCCCTACTGTGAAGCATGGGGGTGGTAGCATCATGCTTTGGGGGTGTTTTTCTGCACATGGGACAGGACGAGTGCACTGCATTAAAGAGAGGATGACTGGGGCCGTGTATTGTGAGATTTTGGGGAACAACCTCCTTCCCTCTGTCAGAGCATTGAAGATGGGTCGTGGCTGGGTCTTCCAACACGACAACGACCCGAAGCACACAGCCAGGAAAACCAAGGAGTGGCTCCGTAAGAAGCATATCAAGGTTCTAGCATGGCCCAGCCAGTCTCCAGACCTGAACCCAATCGAAAATCTTTGGAGGGAGCTCAAACTCCGTGTTTCTCAGCGACAGCCCAGAAACCTGACTGATCTAGAGAAGATCTGTGTGGAGGAGTGGGCCAAGATCCCTCCTGCAGTGTGTGCAAACCTGGTGAAAAACTACAGGAAACGTTTGACCTCTGTAATAGCAAACAAAGGCTACTGTACCAAATATTAACATTCATTTTCTCAGGTGTTCAAATACTTATTAGCAGCTGTATCACACAAATAAATTGTTAAAAAATCATGCATTGTGATTTCTGGATTTTTCTTTTTAGTTTATCTCTCTCACAGTGGACATGCACCTACGATGAAAATTTCAGACCCCTCCATGATTTCTAAGTGGGAGAAATAGCAAAATAGCAGGGTGTTCAAATACTTATTTTCTTCACTGTATATAACCTATTAGCATATCTCCTTGTCTTGCTTAACAAAAAAGTCCTCCTTTGATTTTTCACTAAAGTTTGGGCACCCTTTGAGCTAATCCTTGAGCATGTTAAAGGATCTGCTCCCATTAAAGTGCTCCTCTTAATAACTAAGCAGCATAGTAAAGAATCGTTGCATTTCGTGTTGTACTTTATGTTGTACTTCCTGTGACTTAAGTGTGATTTACTTCCATTAAATTGGACTTACAAAGGGAATCGTTAGTAACTCGAAGACCACCTGAATGCATCACGCCAACATGTACTCGAGTCAGGGCACCTTCCAGTTTCCGGCAGACAGGTTTTGCAGCGACCCGGCAGCCCCCTCCAGCGTGGCCGAGTTGGAGCTCTCGGCGAGCAAGTTGAGGTATGGCTTCACCACCATGGGGTGCCACAGCAGCTCGGCACCCCTCGGGGGCTGGGAGAAACCAGGAATGGGGCCCATGCCGTCCCACTGTAACGGCACATACAACCGGACACTGCTTGCCTTCCCTCCAAAAGATGGAAGTGTGTTTGTTTACTTTCTCGTCTGGCCAGCTGCTCCTCTTCCTGCCGCGCCTCCTCTTGCCCCAGCAGATGTAGTCCAGCTCCTTGGCCGGGGAGGAGAATCCCAGGAGGGTGTCCAGCTCCTGGTTGCCGAGGAGACGAGAGGAAGGCATCTCCACCTCCAGGCGGTAGGAAAGGTTCCTCAGTGCGCACACGCTGTTCTCCACAATCTGCAGGAAATTATAATTATATCATTTCACTGAGGGCTGCACGGTGGTCTAGTGGTGAGCGCGCAGACCTCACAGCTAGGAGACAAGAGTTCAATTCCACCCTCGGCCATCTCTGTGTGGAGTTTCCTCCCACATTCCAAAAACATGCTATGTTAATTGGTGACTCCATATTGTCCATAGGTATGAATGTGAGTGTGAATGGTTGTTTGTCTATATGTGCTCTGTGATTGGCTGGCCATCAGTCCTCTCGTCTGAAGACAGCTGGGATTAAAATTTAAAATTTAAAATTTAAAATTTAAAATTTAAAATTTAAAATTTAAAATTTAAAATTTAAAATTTAAAATTTAAAATTTAAAATTTAAAATTTAAAATTTAATGTTGAAAAAAAATAAAAAATAAAAAATAAAAAATAAAAAATAAAAAATAAAAAATAAAAAATAAAAAATAAAAAATAAAAAAATAAAAATAAAAAATAAAAAATAAAAAATAAAAAAATTAAAATAAACTATATTAGGAAAGCAGGAAGTGAAGAAAAAATAAAAATAAAAATAAAAATAAAAATAAAAATAAAAATAAAAATAAAAATAAAAATAAAAATAAAAATAAAAATAAAAATAAAAATAAAAATAAAAATAAAAATAAAAATAAAAATAAAAATAAAAATAAAAATAAAAATAAGTGAACAAGAAGTGAACAAATGTAACAGGTACTGATTGTAAAAGTACCAGATGGAGGGGTAGGATTTAATAAGCTTTGCTTCTTCCTTCCTTTTGGACATGTGGAACTGGGAACTGATTATGGGATGTATTCAATTGTAATCTGATGCATCTTCAAATGCAATAAAACCATTACCATTACCAAATGTATAACCATGTTTATCCGTGGAAAGTAGAAATTTCATCCACACAAGTGAAGCATTAAAAAATGTATATCCACCCGCTGTCATGCATTTTATCCCAAGCTATGCAACCACAGTGGATTAGATTATGTTCCAATCCCTGCACTGCACACGCAGGGAACCGAGATAAGAGGTGTGTAGATTGCTGACTTATCTATTCCTCGATGCTTATGTAGCATTTTCTCCAAGTCTGACCACACTAACTACTATTTTTTCAACCTTTTTAAAAGTTGACAGCGAGTGCATGCAAGCGTGCGTGTGTATGCACCTTGCTGTCGTAGTCGGAGGTGTTCACGCAAGCTTTCAGGATGTGAAGCAGGGAGTCGACAAGACCCTCACAGCAGCGAAGCTGACTCCTCGCCTCCTCCCCAGCGGAGCTCAGGTTCCTGACACACACACACAAATGCACAAACACACACACGAATGAAAGACTTCCCCACACGGGAGCTTCAAGCCTGCCTGGATTCAGTACAGGAGGAAGCGTGCCGATGCCCCCCCCACCGATCTAGGCTCATATTTAATATTTATTCAGCTCACTTCTGGTCACGTGCAGGCGGCAGGTCGCTGATTACATCGTTTTAAAAAGTAGCATATTGTTAGTCCACACAGAAACGAGTCAGTGTTTAAAAAAAAAATCAAAATTCAAGTCACCCATGAGAGGCTGAAACGATAAAATACTTGAAAAAATTGAAACATCAGCAGTAGTTTATAAGAATAAAGTCAAAATATTAACAAAAAGAAATTAAAAAAAATTAAAAATTTGTATTATAAAAAGATATCAAAGAAGACTTTTTTATTTTTAGAAAATAACAAAAATCTAACAAACAAAAATTAAAATTAAAATTAAAATTAAAATTAAAATTAAAATTAAAATTAAAATTAAAATTAAAATTAAAATTAAAATTAAAAATATTAGGAAAGCAGGAAGTGAATAAAAATAAAAATAAAAATAAAAATAAAAATAAAAATAAAAATAAAAATAAAAATAAAAATAAAAATAAAAATAAAAATAAAAATAAAAATAAAAATAAAAATAAAAATAAAAATAAATTAGGAAAGCAGGAAGTGAACAAATGTAACAATTACTGATTGTAAAAATACCAGATGGAGGGGTAGGATTTAATAAGCTTTGCTTCTTCCATGCACTCAATTGTAATCTGATGCATGTTCAAATGAAATTAAACCATTACCATTACCATTTTTTTAAGTAGTAATATGAGAACAAAAAAAAACAATAAAAGTTTGAATTTTTGGAAAATTAGTGTGCGGAAAAAGTTGGAATACTACAAGAGTAAAGTCAATAAATGGGAATAACGTCATCATTATGACAAGGAGATAGATCAAATAGTTTGTAAATAAATACAAAAACAGCAGGGTATTAAAATATAAGTATAAATGTGTGATATTATGAGGAAAAATTTTAGTATGTAATTATAGTATCATTTTAGTAGGATAGGGTTGAAATATTAAAACTGTCAGGGGTCTCAAACACGCGGCCCGCGGGCCAAATGTGGCCCGCAGGACACTAGTTTGAGGCCCCCGCCTTGATATGAAAGTTTAATGTTAGTGCGCCCCCCGCGCAAGTTTGATATGGATGCTGTATGGTATCATGTACCCAGAAAAAATTATTACGTTTGATTAATGTTCATGTTAAAGGTTAAATAACTGTTAATAGTTATCCTCCCTATCCGTGTGGAAGTGGTAAGTTTTTGGCTTTTTAAGTTTAAAGGAAATAACTTGAAGGCTACCGTTTAGGTCGCTAGCTCTCTAGTTTGCGAGTTAGCATGTGTCTCAAGACCCTGCAGTTGCGCAATATGTTGTAAATAAAAAGAGTATAAATGTGACTATAGTCGTGTTTTGTCATGTCTACAGGGCTCTAATAATGCTTTGTTCATTTTAATCTGAAAAAAATCATTTGTCTACCCACCAACTATATGTGGTTTCTTAAGTTTTTATTATTTGCTGTTTTATTATTATTATTATATTTATTTATTACTGATTGATTGATTTTTTTTATTCTTGATCTTATTTTGTGTAGAAAAATAAAAATTAAGATATTTGAGAAAAGTGGAATTTTTTATCAGAGCTTTTCTTGTAGAAAATCGGAACCAAAGCAAAGTTTATTAATTTTTCTGTTTTTAATAAATGCGTTTTTTTTGTTTTTTTTTGGAAAACCTGATGCGGCCCAGTCTCGCCCAGACCCTAGCTCCAGTGGCCCCCAAGTAAATTGAGTTTGAGACCCCTGACTTAGGTGATGACAACGCGTCTAAGCTCACCTTAGACAGCCGGTGGTGTTTCGCAGCAGCAGGGAGGACTGGAACTTGACCTTGTGCTCGTCACGGTGCGAGACGCTGCTCCAGCCCGAGTGGGGGATGACAACCGTGTTGGTCAGCGTGGTCATGGCGTCACGAATGATGGTCATCTTCACCGCGTCGCAGGAGGAGAGGTTCCACAGGACACCTGGGTGGGTGCAGGCAGGGAAGACGGACTGTAAGAACTCGACGTGCGTATGAAACGGTATGCGGATGCAGCACCACCGGTGGCATCCTGTTCCTCCAGAGCATCTGTCCCGACCACGGCGCCAGCGTGCTCTGCCAACGCAACGCGCTGAGAGTTTGAGCCGCTGCCACTCTCTTCCCACGGAACAGCCGACGAACACGGCACGCTGCTACTTTGGACAGTTTCCCAATGGAGACCCACCCTGCATCCCCAAGAGGGATGTCAAGGTGTCCTGATGCATTTGAACTCATCCCGCATCCCTTAAATAACATTGACTGTCCCGAATCCATGACAGTAATCCTTTCATTATCACGGTTAATTACTTCCAAAGTAGGATTCCTTATTTATAACTACAATATTTTCATAGATTGAATATAGAAAAGCCTGCAACCCTCGTGAGGATGGTGGTAGTGGTAGAGGAAAGTGGTAGAAAATGGTCTGCAAGGCGAGCGAATGGTTAGCGCGCACAGCTAGGAACGAGGGTTCAATTCCACCCTCGGCCATCTCCGTGTGGAGTTTGCATGTTCTCCCCGTGCATGCGTGGGTTTTCTCCGGGTACTAAGGTTTCCTCCCACATTCCATATAAAATAAAAATTTCATATAAACTAAAATTCCAAATAAAATAAAATTCCAAATAAAATAAAATTCCAAATAAAATAAAATTAAATTCCAAATAAAATAAAAAAATAATAAAATAAAATAAAAGGGCTGCACAGTGGTTGAGTGGTTAGCACGCAGACCTCAGAGCGAGGAGACCAGGGTTAAATTCCACTCTCGGCCATCTCTGTGTGGAGTTGTCTCTGTATGTTCTCCCCGTGCATGCGCGGGTTTTTGCCGGGTACTCCGGTTTTCTCCCACATTCCATATAAAATAAAAAAAATATTTCATATAAACTAAAATTCCAAATAAAATAAAATTCCAAATAAAATAAAATTCCAAATAAAATAAAATTCCATTTAAAAAATAAAAATAAAAATAAAAATAAAAATAAAAATAAAAATAAAAATAAAAATAAAAATAAAAATAAAAATAAAAATAAAAATAAAAATAAAAATAAAAATAAAAATAAAAATAAAAATAAAAATATCATGGGGATAAAAACATAATATGAGAAGAGCATTTATGAAGATAGTTGAAGTTGAAATATTTGGGAATTATTGAAAATATTTGCAAACTATAGTGGCCCTTGCATTCTTTTGTTCTTCAGTATGGGGGGAAAAGGGGGAAAGGGGGAAAAAGTCTTGAATTATAATATAATATTGAATTATGGCATGATAGATAGTCAACATGTACTAAATGAGCTGATCAATTTGAGGTCTAAACGTTATCAACTAAATGTTACCTAGCATGTTTTTGGAATGTGGGAGGAAACCGAAGTACCCGGGAGAACATGCAAACTCCACACAGAGATGGCCGAGGGTGGAATTTAACTCAGGTCTTTTCGCTGTGAGGCTTGCACGCTAACCACTTGTGAAGTAAGTACGCGAGTTGGAACACAGCCCAAGTATGGAAGACGTACCAGTCACCAACTCCCGAACTTCGTTGTCTGTGGTCTTCCTGAGGAGGCGCAACAGCGCAGGGACGCCGCCACAGTTCCTCAGCGCCACTTTGTTGTTGTCTGTGGCTTTTCCATACACGAGGTTCCTCAAGGCCCCGCAGGCGCTCTTCTGCACCTCGGCCGCCTTGTTGTCCAGCAAGTCCACCAGATGCTGGATACCTCCAAGGTGGCACACCTGTACGGACCAATGAGAATGCTTTAAATCTCCATACAGCTACAGATACATTGTTGTGTTGGTGTCTGAGCACGTTGTGTACCCAGACAGCAACAAAGGACACCTGAAAAACCGAATGGCGTCACTGTGCTGCAGTTATTTATCGCACAGGAAGGAGAGAAATAAGAAGAGGACACATTTGGCGCCGATGCTTTATCAACTTTAGTCGGAACAGATGGCGCATTGGCTCAAAGTTTGCTCGCTTCTCACTAAAGTAAAAAGCAGAGAATGTACTTATAGACTCTCTGTGAGACGGCATGGAATTACAGGTGGTGAGAAGACACAAACATAACCAGTCGCGGGTCATCCAATTCCACAACATTCCCTCGTTTGCGGTGTTCCACTACATTTAGACACAAAAAGGGCTTTTAGTTGACGTTTGTTGTATTAAATAGATACGTAGCATAAGTACAGTAAAGTCTCGTTATATCGATATCGGTTAAAACGAATTACTATGATACTATTTTCATTTCCCTGCAAATTTCTAGTCTTTTATGATATAATTAGCTCCGTTAGTATGATACACGGTTATTATGATAATCTGGTTACTAGGATGCCCTTTTCATCTCCCGCCAGCCAATTTGGTCTGCTTATATCGATACAAAAGCAGCTTAAATCAATCTTTGCTTAAGGATTTCAATACCAAAAAAGAACACGGCGAACGGCTGCTTCCAGTCAACTTTATTTTTCACACTTCCACCACCAGAGTGCAGCACACACAGCGTAAAACACCCGTCCCTCGCGCCTACCCCTCCGGGTGGCAACACCTTCCCTATCGATAGTTCCGGGGTGAATTATGTCCCGGTAACCGGTAATCACTACAGCGTAAGTTTATTTTTATTTACTGTAGTACAAAATTTATTGTAGTACAAAAGCATGCTAGATACGCAATCCATGAACTCAAGGAGAAAATTACATGCCATATCAAAGATCCGCCCATTTTTAATGCAGTTCGGCGCAGGATCGGATATATGGATAGTCCGGTTATATCGGTATTTTTTCCGACTCCCGAGAACATCGATATAACGAGACTTTACTGTATAGTGATTATGACTTCATTATTACGGCATAAATGTAAACGGTTTCTTACAAATTCTATTGTACTAACATGCAGGAGTCCAAAGTGCAGCCTGCGGCACATTCCAAAAATGCAATTTAACAAGGAAATGAAACCAACAACAACAAAAATGAAAAAAAACAGTATTTATTTAAATTTTAGAAGAATAAAGTGAAAATATAATCTAATTTGTGCAATTTTCATAGCAGAAAGTTATTTATTTAAGTCCTAATATTATGAAACACAAACAAAACAACAAATAAAGTTGCAATTTTTGGAATATTAACTGCAGGAAAACGTATACTGTATTTTATGGACTACAAGTCGCTCCAGAGTATAAGTCGCACAAGGCCAAAAATGCATAATTAGGTAGAAAAAAAACATACATAAGTCGCACTACAGTATAAGTCGCATTTTTTGTGGGAAAACGTATACCGTATTTTCTGGACTAAAAGTCGCTCTGGAGTCTAAGTCGCAGGAACAGTCAACCTACGAAAAAAGTGTGACTTATAGTCCGGAAAATACGGTAATTTAACAAGGAAATTAAACCAACAACAGCAAAAATGAAAAAAATATATCAAATATATCAATTAAATATTACGAAACACAAAACAACAAATAAAGTTGCAAATTTTTGAATAATAACTCCGAGAAAATGTATACCGTAAGGCCAAAAACGCATAATTAGGTAGAAAAAAACATACATAAGTCGCACTGGAGTATAAGTCACAATTTTTGCGAGTATAGTGTGACTTATACTTCGGAAAATACGGTAATTTAACAAGTAAATAAAACCAACAACAGCAAAAATTGAAAAAAAAACTATCAATTTTACAAGAATGAAGTGAAAATATAATCTAATTTGTGCAATTTTAGTAGCAGAAAGTTTGATATTAAAGTCCTAATATTATGAAACACAAACAAAACAACAAATAAAGTTGCAATTTTTGGAATATTAACTGCGGGAAAACATATACCGTAAGGCCAGAAATGCATAATTAGGTAGAAAAAAAACAGTTGCAATGGAGTATAAGTCACATTTTTTGCAAGTATAAGTGTGACTTATACTTTGGAAAATATGGTAATTTAACAAGGAAATGAAACCAATAACAGCAAAAATGGAAAAAAAAAACTATCAATTTTACAAGAATAAAGTGAAAATATAATCTAATTTGTGCAATTTTAGTAGCAGAAAGTTCGATATTAAAGTCCTAATATTATGAAACACAAACAAAACAACAAATAAAGTTGCAATTTTTGGAATATTAACTGCGGGAAAACGTATACCTTATTTTCTGGACTATAGGTCACCACAAGTATAAGAGTCCCACAAGGCCAAAAATGCATAATTAGGTAGAAAAAAAACATACATAAGTCGAACTGGAGTATAAGTGGCATTTTTTGCGGGTAATTTATTTTCCAAACTACTTGACCAAAACAGACATTACGTCCTCTTGGAAGGCAAGTTCTACCAATAAAAGAATAGAGAACAGGCTGAATAGGTGTAAGATATGCTAACACAATGGTTATTCAGCTACACAAAAAATAAACATGAACACAAAAGGTGTCCAGTGTTTATGGAACATAAACACTTTTTTCATTTATAAGTCGCTCTGGAGTATAAGTCGCAGGAACGGCCAACCTAGGAAAAAAAGTGCCACTTATAGTCGGAAAATACGGTAATTTAACAAGGAAATGAAACCAACAACAGCAAAAATGGAAAAAAAAACTATCCATTTTACAATAATGAAGTGAAAATATAATCTAATTTGTGCAATTTTAGTAGCAGAAAGTTTGATATTAAAGTCCTAATATTATGAAACACAAACAAAACAACAAATAAAGTTGCAATTTTTGGAATATTAACTGTGGGAAAACATATACCGTATTTTCTGGACTATAAGTCGCTCCGGAGTATAAGTCGCACAAGGCTAAAAATGCATAATTAGGTAGAAAAAAACATACATAAGTCGCACTAGAGTATAAGTTGCATTTTTTTTTGCGAGTGTAAGTGTGACTTACAAAATATGGTAATTTTCAAGTAAGTGACAATAAAATATGACAATAAAATAACGTCATAATTAGGGGAAGGAAATTCATTCATTCATTCATTTTCTACCGCTTATCCTCACAAGGGTCGCGGGGGGTACTGGAGCCTATCCCAGCTGTCTTGGGGCGAGAGGCGGGGTACACCCCGGACTGTTGGCCAGCCAATCACAGGGCACATATAGACAAACAACCATTCACACTCACATTCATACCTATGGACAATTTGGAGTCGCTAATTAACCTAGCATGTTTTTGGAATGTGGGAGGAAACCGGAGTACCCGGAGAAAACAGGGGGAGAACATGCAAACTCCACACAGAGATGGCCGAGGGTGGGATTGAATTCGGGTCTCCTAGCTGTGAGGTCTGCGTGCTAACCACTCGTCCACCGTGTCCAGTGTTTATGTAACATAAACAGTTTTTTCATTTATAAGTCACTCTGGAGTATAAGTCGCAGGAACAGCCAACCTATGAAAAAAAGTGCCACTTATAGTCCGGAAAATATGCTAATTTTCAAGTAAGTGAAAATATGACAATAAAATAACGTCATAATTAGGGGAAGGAAATTTACAAGAACAAAATTTGGAATGTTATGAAATAGTTTTGACCGCCCCTCACCTCCACTTTGATCCTGTTGTCTCCAAAGCAGAGGTGCTGCAGATAAGCGGCGGCATTGCACTGCACTGAGGGGAAGTGGTGCTGCAGCATGTGGATGACCTCTGGTAGCTCCGGGTCTCGCCACGCAAACTCTCTGAGGGTGAAAAAAGAGCGAGAAGACTCGTTGAGTTTACACTTTATCTTGTTTCCTCGCCTGGGGGCGGAATGACGTCTTCATGTGGGTCCTTTATTTATTGCACCTAGGGTCTTTGTGGATGCTCTCCATGGATGGCGTGCGCGTCACCATCCGCTCCACCAGATCAGAGTGGCGGTGAGAGTAAACGGGATCGGCGGGGACCCTGAAGGAGTCGACGTACACGGTGGCGTTGTTCAACCCGTAGCTGCTCCTTTGGCACGGCAGCGTGCTGCAGTGGCTCGTGGTGCGAGGCAGGGTCGCCACACCTGAAAGAAATCAAACCGGGATAAAGACAGGTGAGCTTTTTGCTCTCTTGAGACACAAACGCAGTTCTCTTAAACGCTTTCCTAGAGAGTAGGCGGCAACCAAAAACAGAACACTCCGAGAAGGACAACATCAAGACACAAGAAACATCGTACACATGAAACGTAATAAGAAGTGTAACAAATGAAATGTAACATTGATGTAACATGAAACATCGTAAACACAAGAGGTAACACAAAACAATGAAATTCCGTAACACAAAGCATAACACAAAACATGAAAAACACACAAAAATTAAATGTAACACACCATTTTTCACGTTACAGCATGACATTTTGTAACAGGAAACGTCAACACAAAACACTGTCAACAAGAAACATTGTACACATGAAACGTAATAAGAAGTGTAACAAATGAAATGTAACATTGACGTAACATGAAACATCGTAAACACAAGAGGTAACACAAAACAATGAAATTCCGTAACACAAAGCATAACACAAAACATGAATAACACACAAAAATTAAACGTAACACACCATTTTTCACGTTACAGCATGACATTTTGTAACAGGAAACATCAACACAAAACACTGTCAACATGAAAGGTAACACCAAGCGTCATCAACAAGAAACTTCGTCAACGCCGTAACACAAAATATTGCAACATGAAATGTAACATGAACGTAACATAAAACATTGCAAATATTACTTTTAACAAAATAATGTAAGATGAAACATAACACAACATTTTTCATAATACAGCACAAAGTTTTGTCACGGGAAACGTCAACACAAAACACTGTCAACATGAAACGTAACGCGAAGCACCGTCAGCAAGAAACGTTGTACACATGAAACGTAATAGGAAGTGTTACAAATGAAATGTAACATTAGTGTAACATGAAACATTGTAAACACAAGAGGTAACACAAAACAATGAAATTCCGTAACACAAAGCATGAAAAACACACAAAAATTAAATGTTACACACAATTTTTCACGTTACAGCATGACATTTTGTAACAGGAAACGTCAACACAAAACACTGTCAACATGAAAGGTAACACCAAGCGCCGTCAACAAGAAACATCGTCAACGCCGTAACACAAAATATTGCAACATGAAATGTAACATTAACGTAACATGAAACATTGCAAATATTACTTTTAACAAAATAATACGCACCGTCAGCAAGAAACGTCGTACACATGAAATGTAATAAGAAGTGTAACAAATGAAATGTAACATTGACGTAACATGAAACATCGTAAGCACAAGAGGTAACACAAAACAATGAAATTCCGTAACACAAAGCATAACACAAAAAAGAAAAACATACAAAAATAAAACGTAACACACAATTTTTCCCGTTACAGCATGACATTTTGTAACGGGAAACGTCAACACAAAACACCGTCAACATGAAACGTAACGCGAAGCACCGTCAACAAGAAACATCGTACACATGAAACGTAATAGGAAGTGTAACAAATGAAATGTAACATTGATGTAGCATGAAACATCGTAAGCACAAGAGGTAACACAAAACAATGAAATTCCGTAACACAAAGCATAACACAAAAATGAAAAACACACAAAAATAAAACGTAACACACAATTTTTCCCGTTACAGCATGACATTTTGTAACGGGAAACGTCAACACAAAACACTGTCAACATGAAACGTAACGCGAAGCACCGTCAACAAGAAACGTCGTACACATGAAACGTAATAAGAAGTGTAACAAATGAAATGTAACATTGATGTAACATTGTAAACACAAGAGGTAACACAAAATGAAAATCCGTAACACAAAGCATAACACAAAACATGAAAAACACACAAAAACAAAAGGTAACACACAATTTTTCACGTTACAGCATGACATTTTGTAACAGGAAACATCAACAAGAAACATGGTACACATGAAGCGTAACAATTCAAGTGTAACATGAATGTAACATCAAACATTGTAAACATGAAAGGTAACGCAAAACAATGAAATTCCATAACACAAAACATAACACGGGCGGCACGGCGGTCGAGTGGTTAGCGCGCAGACCTCACAGCTAGGAGACCAGGGTTCAATTCCGCCCTCGGCCATCTCTGTGTGGAGTTTGCATGTTCTCCCTGTGCATGCGTGGGTTTACTCCGGTTTACTCCGGTTTCCTCCAAAAACATGCTAGGTTAATTAGCGACTCCAAATTGTCCATAGGTATGAATGTGAGTGTGAATGGTTGTTTGTCTATATGTGCCCTGTGATTGGCTTGGTACCAAGACATGTATGCACTTCCCGCAACCCTCGTGAGGAAAAAGCGGTAGAAAGTGAATGAATGAATGAAGGAAAACATAACACGAAACATGAAAAACACCAAACAATTCAACGTAACACAAAATGAAATGTAACAATGAAATGTAACATGAAATGTAACAGAAAATATTCAAACAGGAAACATAACACAAAACACAAATCGTAGAATGTAAACAACTTCCTCCCTGCGATTAAATGGAAGCTTAATTAAGTTCTGACTTCAGGGACAACAAATACAAATCTTGCATGTATAAACCATCACTAATCTCAGTGTGCAACATCCTGAGAATACAGCTTACTAATATAAACAAGATGGAAGCCACGAGGGAGAAATCGGCAGCCTGTGGCTGGTCAGCAGATCTTCTCGCAATGACGCCATATTTCAGAGACGATGATGAGAACACATTTAAATATCTCAACATATCTTGTCCATGCCCAACACCCCAATAAAAGTCAACTGTAACATGCATGTACCTGTGCCAGTCCCGTAGAGCGACCCCTGCAGTTCGTGAGAGGGGCTGTGGAACAGCGGGCTGTGGAAGGCATGGTCATCAAAAACTGGCGTCATGTGACAATCTGGAGACAACACGGCTCTCAGCTCGGGGTCAATCTGTCCTGACTGAGTAGCGTAGGAGCTGTGAAGGCCTGCAGGTGAACACACAAGGACCAAGACAATCAAACATGCAAACGACTTGCTTAAAAGCTTTAAAGTCCACAGCTGGGATCAAACCCGCGTCCCTTACCTCGTAATGCAGCAGCATTGAATTTTGCGGCTTCACTCTATCACGGTTTTAGCCTAAATGAAACATTTTCAAGCATAACAATAGCTAAATATAACTATTACCTTTCCACTCCGAAGGACTCCAGACAGTCGCTAGCTACCGAGCTAACAAACTAGCATGCTAACGAGCTAACCAGAATTTATTTCTTCAAAACATACCAGTTCTACGTGGCACGGTAGGATTGCGATATCGCGAGGGACAACTGTAATTGAGATGTCAGTTTTTTTGTGCGAGAGATGAATTATATTAGCGTGGATTAGCTAACTAATTTCCCTCGTTTATCCTGGTTCATCTGCGGCAGACTCAAAAATAAAAGCAAATGTTATTTATTTATGTTACAGTTATGTCTTATATTATCTGATTATGACAATTGGTGACTATAGGGGTGTTATTTCATTTCCGGAGGGCTCTAATGATGTTAAAACCCGTATTTAGAAGGTCATAAACAGGTTTTCTATGGTCTAATTACGAAATATTACATTTATATTTATTTTATTTAAATAAAGATTCCTACTCGGCATGGCGGTCTAGTGGTTAGCGCGCAGACCTCAAAGCTAGGAGACCAGGGTTTCCTCCCACATTCCAAAAACATGCTAGGTTAATTGGCGACTCCAAATTGTCCATAGGTATGAATGTGAGTGTGAATGGTTGTTTGTCTATATGTGCCCTGTGATTGGCTGGCCACCAGTCCAGGGTGTACTCCGCCTCTTGCCCGAAGACAGCTGGGATAGGCCCCAGCACCCCCGCGACCCTCGTGACGATAAGCGGTAGAAAATGAATGAATGATTGAATCATGAAAAAGCCGGGCTGCACGGCGGTCTAGTGGTTAGCGCGCAGACCTCACAGCTAGGACACCTGAGTTCAATCCCACTGTGTGGAGTTTGCATGTTCTCCCCATGCATGTGTGGGTTTTCTCCGGGTACTCCGGTTTCCTCCCACATTCCAAAAACATGCTAGGTTAATTAGCGACTCCAAATTGTCCATAGGTATGAATGTGAGTGTGAATGGTTGTTTGTCTATATGTGCCCTGTGATTGGCTGGCCACCAGTCCAGGGTGTACACCGCCGCTCACTCGAAAACAGCTGGGATAGGTTCCTGCGACCCTTGTGAGGAGAAAGCGGTATAAAATAAAATAAAATAAAATAAAATAAAATAAAATAAAATAAAATAAAATAAAATAAAATAAAATAAAATAAAATAAAATAAAATAAAATAAAATAAAACCGGGCTGCACACCGGTTGAGTGGTTAGCACGCAGACCTCAGAGCTAGGAGACTAATAATAATAATAATAATAATAATAATAATAATAATAATAATAATAATAATAATAATAATAATAATAATAATAATAATAATAATAATAATAATAATAAAACAGCCGTCAACCAGCCCGTTACTGGTGGCCAGTCTGCTACTGTTTCGCTGAGCTAACTCATGCTTGCATCTTTATTCCCACCATCTATTATAAATACTACTAAATACTACACCAGAGAATGATCTGTCAATCCGGCCACTTATGAGCTTGTTAACCAATAATATAGAAATGATGGGCACCTGTCTTCTATTGTTGCTCATCTTCTATCAGTAATCTGGGATTACGCCGCTTTGAATGAATATCTTGGAATGGGGACTTGGGCAACGTAGCAGAAAATCACTTAGCTGGAAAACAGGAGGCATTTGGCTTAGTTCACTGCCCCTGAAAACACGCTTCCGTATCTGTGCTCTCCTCAAACGCACACAAAGGGTGCAAAGAGCGTGCGTGCGCTTCACCACTCTGTCGGCGACCGCCACACGCCGTACGGAAAGAAGCATGCATCGAGAATAAAGCAGATGCTGAGTGCAGCGCTGCCAGATGATAATCAGCTGATGGCTTTGTGATAGAAAGCTTGCAATGTGGGTCAGTGGGAGAGGCTTAGTGACGTTGCGGAAAAGTAAATCTGCGTCGTTGCGGCATCAGCGGCGCTGCAGGGGCGTCCGAAACTTCACACATATGGGCTACGTTTACATACAGTCAATTTGGTTTTTAAAAACCCAAATACTAATACTAATAGTACCCATGGGTTACTTTTCTAACCCGAATATAGCGTCATGTATAATATTAATCATATAATATAATTATTAATTAAATTAATTAAATTAATTAAATTAATTAAATTAATTAAATTAATTAAATTAATTAATAATATAATATTATATATAATTAATTTGATAATATTAATTATATAATATAATATTAATTTGGGCGGCACGGCGGACTAGTGGTTAGCGGACAGACCTCACAGCTAGGAGACCAGGGTTCAATTCCACCCTCGGCCATCTCTGTGTGGAGTTTGCATGTTCTCCCCGTGCATGCGTGGGTTTTCTCCGGGTACTCCGGTTTCCTCCCACATTCCAAAAACATGCTAGGTTAATTGGCCACTCCAAATTGTCCATAGGTATGAATGTGAGTGTGAATGGTTGTTTGTCTATATGTGCCCTGTGATTGGCTGGCGACCAGTCTAGCGTGTACCCCGCCTCACGCCCGAAGACAGCTGGGATAGGCTCCAGCACCCCCGCGACCCTCGTGAGGAAAAGCGGTAGAAAATGAATGAATTAAATGAATTAAATGAATTAAATGAATTAAATGAATTAAATGAATTAAATGAATTAAATTAATATTATATATATAATTAATTAGATAATATTAATTATATAATATAATACTAATTTGTGTTCTAAACTCATCTTATTATGTGAAAAAATAATATAATATGCACGGCGTTCAAGTGGTTAGCGCGTGGACCTCACAGCTAGGAGACCCGAGTTCAATCCCACCCTCTGTGTGGAGTTTGCATGTTCACGTTCGGGCATGCATGGGATTTCTCCGGGTACTCCGGTTTCCTCCCACATTCCAAAAACATGCTAGGTTAATTAGCAACTCCAAATTGTCCATAGGTATGAATGTGAGTGTGAATGGTTGTTTGTCTATATGTGCCCTGTGATTGGCTGGCCACCAGTCCAGGGTGGACCCCGCCTCCTAATATTAATTATTAATCCTAATTATATTATTCTTGTAAAATCACAACTTTTTCTTGATTACAATTTTTCTATTTATCCAATATAGAAGACCTAAAAAACATGTTAGCATGTTAGCAAGAGTTTTCTTGTTTACTTCCAGTTGCTGTACATTACTCCCTGCTGTGGCTATTGTCTCATTAGTGACTGCCACCGAGGGACCAGTGTAGAGTATTACATAATCATCTCAACGTCTTTGAATGCATCTTGTGAATGCCTTATATTTGTATCTTTCATTTTTTTCTCTATGAGCCCTTTGTACTTGAAAAAGCTTTGTTTTGGCAAAAAAGATACATCAAATTATTATCCCATTATCAACTGGGATAGGCTCCAGCACATTTCCAAATATTTGGAAAATGTAAAAATACCCCCCTTACACAAAACGGGCACCCTTTTTTTTTGCCTAAATAAAAAAATTTCAAGCATAACAATAGCTAAATATAACTATTACCTTTACACTCCCAGGCACTCCAGACAGCCACTAGCTACCGAGCTAACAAACTGGCATGCTAACGAGCATGCTAACGAGCATGCTAATGCCCATGTCAGTTTTTTGTGCGAGAGATGAATTATATTAGCGTGGATTAGCTAACTAATTTTCCTCGTTTATCGCGGTTCATCGGCGGCAGACTCAAAAATAAAAGCAATTGGTATTTATTTATGTTACAGTTATGTCTTATATTCTCTGATTATGACTATTGGTGACTATAGGGGTGTTATTTCATTTCTAGAGGGCTCTAATGATGTCACATGCTAACTCGCAAACTAGAGAGCTCGCGACCTAAACGGTAGCCTTCAAGTTATTTCCTTTCAATAAATAGCCAAAAACTTACCACTTCCACACGGATAGGGAGGATAACTATTAACAGTTATTTAACCTTTAACATGAACATTAATCAAACATAATAATTTTTTCTGGGTACATGATACCATACAGCATCCATATCAAACATTAAACTTTCATATCAAGGCGGGGGCCTCAAACTAGTGTCCTGCGGGCCACATTTGGCCCGCGGGCCGCGTGTTTGAGACCCCTGGCCTAATATTTGGAAAATGTAAAAAACAGCAAAAATTGTCCATTTTCTATTTCACGCGTATGCTATAGCCTTACTAATAATATGTTTATTATTATTAGGAATATCAAAGAAGCTCTTTCATTTTTCAGTACATGGCCCTCCCTGGAATAAGTTTATAAGTTTGGACACCCCAGTTTTAGAACCAATCAGTGACCAAAACCGAGGAACTACTTTCCGATCATATTCAATGTTACTGTGGAAGCGTTTCGTAACGATTCAGCACATGATTGGGTACGATGTAGAAGTTCGGAAAGCGACTGACCTATGAGGCTGTCAGGGCGGGGCAGGCCACTCCTCTGGTACAGGCCGTACGGGTCCGTGCCGTAAGCCAGTGACTGGCTCTGTCTGGGCAGCGTGGATCCGTAATGCTGGGGCACCGCAGTCATCCCGGAGCGCAGGGGAGACCCGGGCAAACCCCTCCCTTCAATTAGGGACAGAGTGGATCCCAAACGGGCACCGCCGCCCGCTCCGCCACCACCCAATGCTTGTGTACAATCACTTGGGGACGAGGGTGACGGGCAGGAGGGTGGCATTGTGGTTCCGGGGAAAATCGCGGCCAGCGGTTTGGGTTCGGAGAGAATCGGTGAGTCGTAGGTGCTGCCCTGGGATGTTCGCAGGGATATGCGAGACGGGGAAACGGTGCCGGCTGTGGCGCAACCAGGAGACTGACTCCTGGACGGGAGGGATGTCATCCGACGGAGAACCCTCCCGGATGGCTGAGAAGGCAAGAGACGCAGGAAGTCACACTACTTCCTGTTTAAAAAATCCACACTATCCCTTAAAAACCAGATCCATCATACCTGACCAGATGCTTGACCCTCGGCTCTAGGGCTTCTAGAAATGGACGCACGGGGCTCAGAACGCACGACATTCTGGTTGCTGTAGTAACTGACACTGCTGTCTTGATAGCCGCTGTCCGAATAGGACGTCATGTGAGCTGAGTGCCCCCCCGAGCCTGTAGAGAGAGGAGAAAGCATCAGTCAGCAGCCATTGCGTTTGACTTCATTTGCATTTCGCCTTTCAACTCATACAAAGCACTTTCACTGGAAAATACGCAGCACGGCGACAATGCGCTCACTGTACTGGCCTACTTTCTTTGCATGTGGGGGATGTTTTTATTCAGAGAGCGAGGAATATAAATAAGAGCTTTCAAAGCTTTACTGTGAAACCGTATGATTTCTTATCATCAAAACTCTCGGTCCCGTGATGCCGCAATCTGATGAAAGTATTGAAAAATAAAGCTACTACTGGAGAACATCACAGGAAGTGGAATATACGGTTCGCTTTTTCCTCCACAATCAATGCACAGACCCTCACTGTCATGCAGAGATGCACGGTCCACTTCAGGCGGGTACTGTCCCTCCTCTGCAACGACGTGGCGACCTTGACGTCCGGATATGGCCCCGCCCTGGGCGTCTCCTTCTGAAAAAGCATCGGTCATACATTGAAAAGAATGAATCGCAGGGACAACATTTACCCAAATATTTCCAAGCTGCGGTGCAATCCTTGCAAGGCAATGCACGGCCAAAAAGGGATTTCCATTTTCACACGTAAAAAGCGTAAAAAAAAGAGAACTCATACCCGCAGACATCCAAGCAAACGACTTCTCAGATGAGCTTGAGCGGGAAGACAAAGCAAGAGTATCAGTCACGTCACGCTGAAAAAGTTCAATGCCAGTCATACAGTTCAGAAGTCAAGCTAAATTTTAATGGTAATGGTAATGGTTTTATTTCATTTGAACATGCATCAGATTATAATTGAATGCATCCCATAATCAGTTCCCAGTTCCACATGTCCAAAAGGAGTAGGAAGAAGCAAAGCTTATTAAATCCTACCCCTCCATCTGGTACTTTTACAATCAGTAACTGTTACATTTGTTCACTTCCTGCTTTCCTAATATAATTTAAGTATTTTTTTTTACTTTATTTTAATTTTTAATTTCATTTGAACATGCATCAGATTACAATTGAGTGCATCCCATAATCAGTTCCCAGTTCCACATGTCCAAAAGGAGTAGGAAGAAGCAAAGCTTATTAAATCCTACCCCTCCATCTGGTACCGTTACATTTGTTCACTTCCTGCTTTCCCAATATAATTTAAGTAATTTTTTTACTTTATTTTATTCATTTTTTTATATTTTTTAATTTTTAAAAAAAATGTTTACATTTTTTAAATTTTCCATTTTTTCAATTTAAAATTTTTTTTTTTTTGTCACATACCGAAAGAGAAAATCAGGACCTTTGTGTCCATGGAGAAAGTTTATGGTAATGGTTTAATTTCATTTGAACATGCATCAGATTACAATTGAGTACATCCCATAATCAGTTCCCAGTTCCACGTGTCCAAAAGGAGTAGGAAGAAGCAAAGCTTATTAAATCCTACCCCTCCATCTGGTACTTTTACAATCAGTAACTGTTACATTTGTTCACTTCCTGCTTTCCTAATATAATTTAAGTATTTTTTTTTACTTTATTTTAATTTTTAATTTCATTTGAACATGCATCAAATTACAATTGAGTACATCCCATAATCAGTTCCCAGTTCCACATGTCCAAAAGGAGTAGGAAGAAGCAAAGCTTATTAAATCCTACCCCTCCATCTGGTACTTTTACAATCAGTAACTGTTGCATTTGTTCACTCCCTGCTTTCCTAATATAGTTAAATGTTTTTTTGTTTTTTCATGTTTAAATTTTGGGCGGCACGGCGGCCGAGTGGTTAGCGCGCAGACCTCACAGCTAGGAGACCAGGGTTCAATTCCCACCAGTCCAGGGTGTACCCCGCCTCTCGCCTCTCGTGTGGAAAAAGCGGTAGAAAATGAATGAATGAATGAATGTTTAAATTTTTTAATATGTTGCGGACCAAACCACTAGTTGTTTGTGTTTGCGTCATAGTGATTTCCAGGTGTCCAAATTGCAGCCCAGGGGCTCTTTGCGGCCTGTGGCTGTTTTACAAAAAAGTTATATTCATTAATTCAGTCATTTGTTCACTTCCTGCTTTCCTAATATAATTTAAGTATTTTTTTAATTTTTAGTTTTTGGGCGTCACGGCGGTCTAGTGGTTAGCGCGCAGACCTCACAGCTAGGAGACCAGGGTTCAATTCCACCCTCGGCCATCTCTGTGTGGAGTTTGCATGTTCTCCCCGTGCATGCGTGGGTTTTCTCCGGGTACTCCAGTTTCCTCCCACATTCCAAAAACATGCTAGGTTAATTGGTGACTCCAAATTGTCCATAGGTATGAATGTGAGTGTGAATGGTTGTCTATATGTGCCCTGTGATTGGCTGGCGACCAGTCCAGGGTGTACCCCGCCTCTCGCCCGAAGACAGCTGGCATAGGCTCCAGTACCCCCCGCGACCCTCGTGTGGAAAAAGCGGTAGAAAATGAATGAATGAATGTTTACATTTTTTAATATGTTGCGGACCAAACCACTAGTTCTTTGTGTTTGCGTCATAGTGATTTCCAGGTGTCCAAATTGCAGCCCAGGGGCTCTTTGCGGCCTGTGTCTGTTTTACAAAAAAGTTACATTCATTCATTCATGCATTTGTTCACTTCCTGCTTTCCTAATATAATTTAAGTATTTTTTTAATTTTTAATTTTTAATTTTTAATTTTTAATTTTTAATTTTTAATTTTTAATTTTTATTATTTATTATTTATTATTTATTATTTATTATTTATTATTTATTATTTATTATTTATTATTTATTATTTATTATTTATTATTTATTATTTATTTTTTAGTTAGTATGTTAGTTTTTTGTAAGTATGTTCTCTGTAAGCGGCATTATGAATTACCCTTACCGACCTTTTTTGCAGTACATTTAGCGAGTGAAGATTGCTTTTATAGTTATTATCCCATATTTCCACACAATAAGTAAGATATGGTAGAACCAGAGAGCAATAAAGAGTGTGGAGTGATTTCTGATTGAGAACAAATTTTTCTTTGTTCAATATTGAAATATTTCTTGCCACCTTATGTTGTATATTTGTAATATGAGGTTTCCAGATCATATTTTCATCTATTGTTTGACCTCATGTACAGAATATTTGTTTTTGGTGTGCAATGGGATTTTTCTAATGTAAAAAAATGTGTCTCAGTAACGGTTGGGAAACACTGGCCATTCTTATTTTAAACTTGGCGATTGCGTTCAACCTTACAGGTTCCCCTGATTCCCCAGGTTCCTGAAGTGATGACTATCTTGAGTATTTCGCCTTTCTTACGGGAAAAAAAACCTACCTGCTGCTTTCTGCAGGCGGCGACTCGGCTCCCAGCATGCACCTCTCCAGCTGGCTCGCCACAATCTGACGTTCTTCCTCCAGCTCTCGCGTCAGCCGCTCAAACTGCAGCTCCTGCGGAAGACCGTGACATTGTGAGCCTATCCTAGCTGTCTTTGGGCGAGAGGCGGGGTACACCCTGGACTGGTGGCCAGCCAATCACAGGGCACATATAGACAAACAACCATTCACACTCACATTCATACCTATGGACAATTTGGAGTCGCTAATTAACCTAGCATGTTTTTGGAATGTGGGAGGAAACCCTGGTCTCCTAGCTGTGACGTCTGCGCACTCCACACAGAGATCCCCAAGGATGGAATCAAACTCGGGTCTCCTAGCTGTGTGGACGCTAACCACTCACTCACCGTGCAGCCACAAACACAAGTGTAATTTTAAAATTAGGTTGCCGAAAAATGTATCATGTCACTGGAATAAAGTCAAAATATTACGGGAATTAAGGCGCAACAACAAGAAGAACATTTACAAAAAAGATTTTAAAAATTTTAAAAAGACAGCTGTAATTTTCACGTGTAAAGTCAAAATATTAAAACCAAAAAACATTTATGGTAATAAACTTGTTATATTCAGAAAGAAAATAATGTCATTTAGCAACTGTTTTTCAGTTCATTTTCAGTCAGAATATTACGAGAAACAAAAAAAAACATTGGAATTTTTGGAAAATTAGTTTAAAAAAAATAAAAAAGCTGGGATAGGCTCCAGCACCCCTGCGACCCTAGTGAGGATAAGCGGTAGAAAGTGAATGAATGAATGAAATAAAATAATAAACATTAAAATTAAAATTTTTAAAAAATTCAAAAAATAAATTAGTAAAAATATTTAAAAAAATACATTAATTAAAATTAAAATTAAAATTAAAATTAAAATTAAAATTAAAATTAAAATTAAAATTAAAATTAAAATTAAAATTAAAATTAAAATTAAAATTAAAATTAAAATTCCATAATACAAATATTTTTATAATTAATAAAAATAAAAATAAAAATAAAAATAAAAATAAAAATAAAAATAAAAATAAAAATAAAAATAAAAATAAAAATAAAAATAAAAATAAAAATAAAAATAAAAATAAAAATAAAAATAAAAATAAAAATAAAAATAAAAATAAAAATAAAAATAAAAATAAAATAAAAATATCATGGGGATAAAAACATAATATGAGAAGAGCATTTATGAAGATTTTTTAAGTTGACATATTTGGGAAAAAACTGCTGAAATGAAATGCAAACTATAGTGGCCCTTGCATCCTTTCGTTCTTCAATATGTGGCCCTGGCTGGAAAAGCGGGAATGGGGGAAAAAGTCTTGAATTATAATATAATATTGAATTATGGCATGATAGATAGTCGACATGTCCTAAATGAGCTGATCAATTTCAGGTCTAAATGTTATCAAGCGGTGGCCTAGTGGTTAGCATGTAGGCCACACAGTCCGCATATCAGGAAGACCAAAGTTCAATTCTACGCTAGGGTATCTTTGCGTGGGTTTTCTCCTGGTACTCCGGTTTGTCTATATGTATCCCAGCTGGGATAGGTTCCAGCATAGTGAGGATAAGCAGCATTGGAAATGGATGGATGGTATCAAGCGGTTTTGCTTCCTTTCGTCAGAAAATATTTGGACACCCCTGTGGGGCAATTCAACATGGCTAATGAGGGCAGGCAAATTTTCATATTTTTCCATCGTCCCACGGTCCATATGGCGTCACCCCCCCCCCCCCCACCAGAATGAAGCCCATTTTGGGTGACTGACACTAACTCTAAATGATGTAAACAGATGATGTTTAAGCTTTTAAAAGTACAAAAGATACTTAATTCCGTTTTACATCTCCTGATAAAGTGCTGTTGTATTTGGGTCAGCTGCTGCGTGGGACACGCAACGTTCGCAGTGTTTGATGCCGTGCAATTGTTGTAGCGCTCGTCAAAAGGTTGCTAAGACCGTAATCCCTCGCCGCTTCTTCGCACTTCGAAATTTGTGGCTTCGGTCTATCAGGGTTTTTCATAAATATATTAACCAATAAATCTTTTCCGAAGTAAATTTAGACGTACATTTAGCCTAAAGCAGGGGTCTCAAACTCAATTTACTTGGGGGCCACTGGAGCTCGGGTCTGGGTGAGACTGGGCCGCATCAGGTTTTCCAAAAAAAACCCCACAAATTTTTAAAACTTCGCTTTGGTTCCAATTTTCTACAAGAAAAGCTCTGATAAAACATTCCACTGTTCTCAAATATCTTACTTTTTATTTTTCTACACAAAATAAGATGAAAAATAAATAAACAAATCAAGAATAAAGAAAATCAATCAATCAGTAATAAATAAATAAATATAATAATAATAATAATAAAACGACAAATAATAAAAACTTAAGAAACCACATATAGTTGGTGGGTAGACAAATGATTTTTTTCATATTAAAATGAAAATGAAAGCATTATTAGAGCCCTGTAGACATGACAAAACACGACTATAGTCACATTTATACTCTTTTTATTTACAACATATTGCGCAACTGCAGGGTCTTGAGACACATGCTAACTCGCAAACTAGAGAGCTAGCGACCTAAACGGTAGCCTTCAAGTTATTTCCTTTCAACTTAAATAGCCAAAAACATACCACTTCCACACGGATCGGGAGGATAACTATTAACAGTTATTTAACCTTTAACATGAACATTAATCAAACTTAATAATTTTTTCTGGGTACATGATACCATACAGCTTCCATATCAAACTTGCGCGGGGGCCGCACTAACATTAAACTTTTATAACAAGGCGGGGGCCTCAAACTAGTGTCCTGCGGGCCACATTTGGCCCACGGGCCGCGTGTTTGAGACCCCTGGCCTCAAGTAAGCATTTTCGAGTATAAAGATGTCGCCACAGCAAATCTACCGCCTCCATCCAAGCCTGTTTTCCACATCTGTGTCTCTCACATGGTGTCTATGATGTCTATGTTTTTGAGTTTTTATATTTTATCTTATATTCTTTTACACTTTATTTATTTATTTATTTATCTACTTTTATTAGTATTATTATTATTATTTATTTACTTTAAACAGTGCTATGGAGCAGTGGTGATTTCCCTGAGGGAATCCCAAAGAGATTAATAAAGTATTCTATCTGTCTGATGAAGGTATAATTAAAATTATACTTTATACTGAATCAGAAAAATTTTATGTAATAGTAAAAAAAATTTTATTATATATATAATTATATATATTATATATATATAATTATATATATTATATATAATTATTTTATTATAATTTGTTTTAGTTTTAGTTTTAGTTTTTATTAATTAAAATGAAAAATTAAGTTGTAACAAAGGATAAAAATTATTTACAGTCTTTGTTATGAATTATATTTTTACTTTGTATGAATGCAGTTTCTTTCTTTGTCTTAAGGTCAAAAATGTATTTACAGTAAATCTAAATTTATGATTTCAACCACATCATATATTTAATTTGAGAAAAACTAATAAATTTAGGTGTAACAAATTACAGTATTTTTTTTAAGTTGATCCAAAGTATAATTTTTTCAGTGTACCCTCATGTCCTCTTTCACTACATCCTTAAACCTCTTCCTTGGTCTTCCTCTACGCCTGGACATGTCCCAACCATCTCAGTCTGGCCTCTCTGACTTTATCTACAATGTCTCTGACATGTAATGTTCCTCTGATGTACGCCTTCCTGATCCTATCCATCCTGGTCACTCCCAATGAGAACCGGAGGCAGCAGCCTAAAAAGAGAAACCCAGACGTCCCTCTCCATAAGCTTCTTTGTTCGGCTACTCGGTGATCCCAATGTGTTCTCAGACCAGTTGAGGGACATAGTCGCTCCAACCTGACCTGAACACCTCCCCAGGGAGGCCCCTGGAAAAGCATCCTGACCTGAGAGACCTTATCTGGCTCCTCTTGTAAACAAGACCCCGATGTACTTGAACTCCCAACTTGGATTTGGCCCTCATAAGAGGAAAGGCAACAGTGTCGCCCACGATCACCTTAAGTGAGGAGAATGCAACACATCATGGATCGTGTTTAGCCACCTCTCTTCTCAGTCCGCCCACACGTGCGACCCACTGACACACTCAAACATTTTCAGTCCCTTTTTCATTTTCCAAACACCCACCTTTTGATGAGCTGCAACAGGTTTAGCACGGCCAGCACAGTCAAAAGGCATTTCAGGAGAGGATGGAATTCAAAGTAATGGCTGAACCGCCTGAGGTGAAACCACGACTGGATACGAGGATTGGGAATGATAAACCAATCCGAAAAGATAATCGCTTTGACAAGCAAATGATCTCCTGTATCGATAAGAATAATTCATAAATCTTTTATGTCTTTAAAACAATGCAAGAGCCCCGGTGAGCTGGGGCTTGCGCAACAATCCTAGCATAGCAGCAGACTGGAATGGACATAAATAGTAGCATATGTGCTATATAATAATAAGAAGAAGAAGAAGAACTATTATTATTATTAAATATTATTATAATTATTAATAATTACTATTATAATAATAATAAATTATACATATATTTATAAATTATACATATATAATTTAGAAATTAATAAAAAAATATTACTATTAAATATGAATAATAATTAGTATTATTAATAATAAAATATAATAAATATAATAATATAAAATATTTATTATTTTTATTAATATTTAATAGTAATAATTATTATGATTATTATTACTACTAATAAAACAATAATAAAAATAAAAATGAATAAGTAATAAAAAATATTAATAATATAAAATATACTATATATATAATATAATAAATATAATAATGTAAATTATTTCTTATTGTTATTAATAGTAATAATTATTATTATTATTAATAATTATTATTATGATTATTATGGTACATTTTAGTATAGTATATTTTATATTAATATTTTATTAATAATAATAAGTATTATTATTATTATTATTCATGTTTAATAGTAATAATTTATTCATTTATTTCTAAATTATATATGTATAATGTATAAATATATGTATAATTTATTATTATCATTATTATTAATAATAATGACAATAATATTTTATAATAATTATTATTATTAATAATATTATAAAGATTCCGGATTGAAATGAAAGCAGGGAGATAAAGGAAGCCCCAACTTTTAATCAAATTAATTCTCATACTTTTCATAACTGCATTCAGGACTAGCATGATGACCAGAGAGCTACGTTCCAATCATAAACTGTATAAGGTTCCTAAAATATTGTGACAGGTCAATCACACTCAAAAGGTTATTACTTAGGCCTATACATATTTTTTAATCATGCAATAAATATTTTACAATAAAAATAATAAAAAAATAATATTTGCACAAATGAATCATATTTTTAATGACCTCTCATGGCCCACCTGCAGTACCACCACGGCCCACCAGGGGGCAATCACTGGTCTATCAGAAAGAGATTTCCAACCCTTCCTCCCTACCAGATGAACGCCACAGACTGACAAGACGGGAAGCTGTCACATCCAGACAGATGACACAATAAAGGGTGAAGCGCCGCTGCTTGATGACCCTAACTCCCATTCCGACCTGACCCCGCCACTCACACCAGGTGACAACCCGATCACTTCAAGCGAGCACCCGGGGCGCCGATGTGACCCTGGTGTTCTATCGAACCCCCTTGGCAGGTTTTGCTGAGTGCGCTTGTCGGTTTTAGCAGCACCATGCATCTTATTAAAACATGGCGACCCTGCATGGACGCCTGCAGGCCTGCGCTATGTCAACTTGCTCATGCTAGCCGTCTAATAATACTAGCAGACACACGACTATTTATATTCCTCAAAAAGAAAGATGAACTTGTTTGATTTATTCCTCCCAGCTGAGAGATATATTGACTTCCGAGAGAACGATGGCAACATGACGCTATCGACTGACCTCTCTGACCGTTCCGGATGCTTCTACCTCACACAGTGCTCTTTGGGATCTTGGAAGCGTAATACTACATGATAATTCATTTAACCAACGAGACGTGTCACCCCAAAACAGGAACAGTTCAGAGTCGCCATCATGCCTGGCTCAGAGGCAGTGGATGATCGAGCAGGATATGCTCTGTTTAGCTCGAATAATTGGATATTTCCACACGCTAATACAAAAACGAGAAGATGGATATGCTGTAAAAGCAAAGGCGTACAAAGTTTCTCATCCAGGTCATATCACCTCATACTTCGGTACAGGACAAAAAATATATTTTTAAATGTAATTATTTTTATTTTTAATATTTTTAATATTTCTAATATTTTTAATATTTCTAATATTTTTTAATATTTTTAATATTTTTAATATTTTAATATTTTAATATTTTAATATTTTAATATTTTAATATTTTAATATTTTAATATTTTTAATGTTTTTAATGTTTTTAATTTTTGTAATTTTTGTAATTTTTTTAATTTTTTAAACATTTTTAATATTTTTAATATTTTTAATATTTTTAATATTTTTAATATTTTTAATATTTTTTATATTTTTAATATTTTTTATATTTTTTATATTTTTTATATTTTTTTATATTTTTTATATTTTTTATATTTTTTATATTTTTTATATTTTTTTATTAATTAAAATATAAATATATTTTTAAATTATATTACAAAGGCAGGAAGTGAACAAAAAAATTGCTGCAATTTTACAGGAATAAAATGTAATTTAAAAAATGTAAAAAAAAAAAAAATTAAAAAAAATTAAAAATTTAAACATTAAAAAATGTTAAAAATTTAAAGTAAAAAAATACAAAAATACCAATTAATAAAATAAACTTAAAAAATACTTAAATTATATTAGAAAAAAGTACAGTTTCAAGTGCATCCCTCCATTAAAATCAGCCTTTTTCAAAATTAATTTTCAATTCAATTTAAAAACCCATAGCCACAATGTCGCTTAATTCACTCCATTAAAATGGACTCTTTATAAACGTTATTCATTTTGAATTACATTTAACAACAAAAACACTTTAATTAATTTTGAATTTAATTTTAAATTAAATTTTAAAACAAAAGCATGGACAGTGTGACATACGTACATCACTGTTAAATTTTTTTTAATTAATTTAAAATTATTTTTTTTCTTTTAGTGTTATCAAATATAAAGACACTCTGAGTAGCTTGCATTCTTCTGCACCTTCATCCTTTTATTCGCTGGGTGGAGAATTCCAGAAAAATGTCTCGTATAAGTTTTAGCAGAATTTGGGCTGCAAAAATCATCAGAACGTCTGAGCTGGAGATAATCTGCGGGGATTTGCGCTGTCAATTTGGATTGGGTCCCCAAATCGGTGCGAGAGGAAGACAATGAAGGAGCAGATATGATTTTTCCTCACAAGAGGAGGAGAGAGAGAGCGAGAGAGAGAGAGAGAGAGGAAGGCGGGCAGTGAAGTGAAATGGAGGAAATGTGAGGAAATGCACAGTGAGGGTGTGTCGCCATCCTACCTGCTCTTTGACAGAAGCCAGTAGGTTGGTGGTGGTGGTGGTGGTGGTGCTGCTTCTGGTGCAGCCACTTGGCCCCTCTCCTTCTGCATCCCCTTCCTCCATCTCTGACACCTGGATGCTGGAGTTCAGATGGATCCTGCTGTGTTTGAGCCTGAAAGAGTCACATTGCACAGTGCTGACATATTTGGATGTTTTGGAACAAACCATTGCATGGTTGAAACCAAGCATTTGTGACATATAGTGAGATTTATTTCCCATTCACATGTGATGTGATCAGTAAACCGCACCTCCGGTAAAACCAAGGACGAGGTCACGCCGACTCACCCGACGCCGAGCTGTCTTCAGTGGCGAGCGGCTGTCACCGGCCAGATGTTGCCGTTGGAAGCAGGCCACAGCTGGCTCGATCCGTCCTGTTAGGCATCCATGCTCCTCTCGTCTCCTCCTCCGCCTCCTCCGCGAGATCGCCGCTACATGTCCGACGCCGTGCGCGCTCTTGTGCGCGTGTACGCGGCGTGCGTGTGCTTCGGGGGGGCTGGAGGGGGGGTAATCCGGTGGTCTTTCCAGTGGATGCACTTCAACCTCCGGTGGTGTCCGCGCGGAAATCTGCCGCCCGCCCACCAACCCGCCCAGCCACTGTTACTGAGCAGCGGCGTGACGTCACCATGCGGCGATGGATCGCTTTCCAATCTGATCCCAGGGTCGATCACATGTCGATGCGTGCCAAGAAAAGTGGTGCATTTTATGTAGTGGCCCTCGCTTTTGGCGGGGGGTTAGCTTCCCTACTGTCCCTCGCTTATAACGGCTAATTGATCGACGATTCGATGTTAATAAATTGAATATTTTCATAGTTAAATCTTAGAAAACATGTGTATGGCTTTCTAGATGTAGTCCTTAACGCCATTAGAGCCCTTTAAACATGAAATATCACCCATATAGTCACCTTTACATTGCTATTACTCAACACTCTTCAACACTAAGTGGTAGAGGTGGCTGCTAGCTAGCGAGCTAGCATGCTAACTCGTTAGCCTCTAATTAATTTCTTCTAAACTTAAGAAGCCAAAAACTTACCACCTCCAACACAGAATGGGAGAACTGTAATATTAAAAGGGATGGCTGTAATCGTTCTATCCATAAAAATATTTTTTGTGTGAGTAATAAATGACTTTGGCTATCGGGCTACACAGCTAGCTAACTAATGTTAATTAATTCATTCATTTTCTACCGCTTATCCTCACGAGGGTCGCGGGGGTGGGACATTCCATACCCTGGACTGGTGGCCAGCCAATCACAGGGCACATATAGACCCTGGACTGGTGGCCAGCCAATCACAGGGCACATATAGACAAACAACCATTCCCATTCATAATTAATACCTATGCATAATTTGGAGTCGCCAATTAACCTAGCATTTTTTTGGAATGTGGGAGGAAACCAGAGTACCCGGAGAACTTGCAAACTCCACACAGAGTGGAATCGAACTCGGGTCTCCGAGCTGTATGGACGCTAACCACTTGAATACCGTGCAGCCACAAATACAGGTGTAATTTTAAAATTAAGTTGCAGAAAAAAGTATCATGTCACTGGAATAAAAATAATATAATAAAAAAATAATAAAGTCAAAATATTACAGAAATAAAGGCATAACAAGAACATTTACAAAAATATTCAAAATATTAAAATAATTAGGGTAATAAACTTGTTATATTAAGAAAGAAAATGTTAAAAATATATTTTCAGTCAGAATATTACAAGAAACCATAAATTCAAAATATCATGGGGATAAAGACATAATATGAGAAGAGCATTCATGAAGATTATTTAAGTTGAAATATTTGGGGAAAAAACTGCTAAAATGAAATGCTATGCTATGCTAACTATTGATGAGCCTTGCATCCTTACGTTCTTCTTAATAAATAAAAACCAACAGACATCAGTACATGCACATGCCCATTTATTCAAATAAACCGTATGTGTAGGGTATGCTACACTGAACATTTGTGTTACTTAAGCCACCTCCTCTCCGCTCGTCAGTATGTAAACAAAACTCTAGCAATGCACAAACTCGCCACACTTTGGTACGGATGAGCACCACCCTGTTTTCCAAGCCGAACAACATCACAAGTGGATAACCGCCCCATTTGTGCCGCACTCAAACGCCTCACATTGAACACAGAAGGCTTTTAATGACAAAGCTGACTCCTCGTTGCCGAGAGACAACTGCAGCATTTCTGTCTTCAAAATGAGTCCCGGTGGGAAATGGACTGGTGCAAAAGTAACATTTGGGATTTTCACCGGTGGATGTTTATCATCAGAAACAGGACGGGAGGCTTGTTGTGACGCCCCGCGCTGCTGCATGGCGAGCGTGTTCAGAAGCCATTTGCACATCGAAAAACGCTGTCAACGCTTAAGTTTGTTGGCCTGCACAGCGTTTCCTCGTGACATGCCGCCGGGGGGAGAGTCGAGTAACGCAACGGGATTCCAATTGTGCGTATGAACACTTGGCACATTCTGCTTTGTTACAGCAACATGAACGATACATGGAGCGGCGTGTTTCCCCACACGGGAGACTATGGGTCGTAGTCTTTTACTTTTACCTTGTAGCTTCTTTCTGGTTTTTGTTTTCTTAAATGTGACAAATGTGAGTAGTTAAAAAAAAAAATTTGGGGGGTGGTTCAAATGTTTCTGTGGCGGGTCGCCACAAATGCTAGAACAGAATGACAAGCCAAACGTCCCTTTGTCAGAGCGGCAGGTTTGCAGCTCGGAAAACATATTTCACATCACTTCAACTAAAAGCCATTAGCACAAACACGTCTACGAATGACCTGCTCCGTCTTCACACACACGTAGGCCACGAAAACAATGAGCTGGTTAACACAACCAAACGGTTAGCTCGTCAGTTGCCAGTCAAATTGAGGAATTGCGTTACAAAAACAAAAAGAACAACAGCGTCACATCTACTTGATAAAATGCTTTTTTTTTGGCCCCGCCCACCCCACCCCAACTGACGCAAACGGATGAAATGGAAGGGCTCGTACCGCTGCATAAACGTGAGTACAAACAGTCAGTGGACGTACAAGAAGAGTGAGTAAAAGGTGGGAATGTCGACGGCGTGCACTACTCCAGGTCGTCCACGTCCTCGGTCGCCACGGTGCTCGTTTGCTCCGAGGTTACGCCTGCAAAACAAGGAGGAACCCTTAAATACACAAACACCACATGACAAACAAAAATGACTTGCCCCATTTTAAAATGAAAAGACTGCCATAATGATATAATCTAAATCAGGGGTCTCAAACACGCGGCCCTAGTAAAAAAAAATTATTAAATTAAAAAATTATTACATTTGATTAATGTTCATGTTAAAGGTTAAATAACTATTAATAGTTATCCTCCCTATCCATGTGGAAGTGGTAAGTTTTTGGCTATTTAAGTTGAAAGGAAATAACTTGAAGGCTACCGTTTAGGTCGCTAGCTCTCTAGTTTGTGAGTTAGCATGTGTCACAAGACCCTGCAGTTGCGCAATATGTTGTAAATCAGGGGTCTCAAACATGCGGCCCGAGGGCCAAATGTGGCCCGCAGGACACCAGTTTGAGGCCCCCGCCTTGATATGAAAGTTTAATGTTAGTGCGCCCCCCGCGCAAGTTTGATATGGATGCTGTATGGCATCATGTACCCAGAAAAAATGATTACGTTTGATTAATGTTCATGTTAAAGGTTAAATAACTGTTAATAGTTATCCTCCCTATCCGTGCGGAAGTGGTAAGATTTTGGCTATTTAAGTTGAAAGGAAATAACTTGAAGGCTACCGTTTAGGTCGCTAGTTCTCTAGTTTGCGAGTTAGCATGTGTCTCAAGACCCTGCAGTTGCGCAATATGTTGTAAATAAAAAGAGTATAAATGTGACTATAGTCGTGTTTTGTCATGTCTACAGGGCTCTAATAATGCTTTGTTCATTTTAATATGAAAAAAATCATTTGTCTACCCACCAACTATATGTGGTTTCTTAAGTTTTTATTATTTGCCGTTTTATTATTATTATTATTCTATTTATTTAATGACTCGTTCTTGTGTGTGAAACTGTAAATATATCCTGGTGCTTGGGGGACAGGAAGTGATGTCGGGGATTCAGAGTTGAATTTCAGAATGGTGTGTTGGGGATTATTGCGCCTGTTGTGCGATCATTCAAGCAGTCAATAATAGCCTGATGTCTTTTGCGTCTCACGCGACATTACATTACATAACCCTACTGACATCTTGTGGCTAGTGTAGAATACTACGTGTCATCAAGTCTTTGAATGCCTCATGTTTGCATTTTTTATTCATTTTTATGATTGAAAATACATTCATTCATTCATTTTCTACCGCTTTTTCCTCACGAGGGTCGCGGGGGTGCTGGAGCCTATCCCAGCTGTCTTTAGGCGAGAGGCTGGGATACACCCTGGACTGGTGGCCAGTCAATCACAGGGCACATATAGACAAACAACCATTCACACTCACATTCATACCTATGGACAATTTGGAGTCGCTAATTAACCTAGCATGTTTTTGGAATGTGGGAGGAAACCGGAGTACCCGGAAAAAAACGAGGAGAACATGCAAACTCCACACAGAGATGGCCGAGGGTGGAATTGAACCCTGGTCTCCTAGCTGTGAGGTCTGCACGCTAACCACTAGACCGCCGTGCAGCCTGAAAATACATCAAATGTATAAAATAATCAATATATTTTTGCTAGGTGAATTATAACCAGGGAGGCACGGCGGTGAAGTGGTTAGCGCGCAGACCTGGGTTCAATTCCACCCTCGGCCATCTCTGTGTGGAGTTTGCATGTTCTCCCCGTGCATGCGTGGGTTTTCTCCGGGTACTCCGGTTTCCTCCCACATTCCAAAAACATGCTAGGTTAATTAGCGACTCCAAATTGTCCAGAGGTATGAATGTGAGTGTGAATGGTTGTTTGTCTATATGTATGTGCCCTGTGATTGGCTGGCCACCCCGCCTCTCGCCTGAAGACAGCTGGGATAGGCTCAAGCACCCCCACGATCCTCGTGAGGATAAGCGGTAGAAAATTAATGAATTATAACCACTGTAGTTAGTGCCTAGTATTCTGCTACGTAGCCAAGATGGCGTCCTGCTCGTGTTGAGGGCAACATCCGGGTATTGAGAGTGCACATGTCAATGTAAGTGCACTTATGCAAGTGTATGTACGAAAGTGCGCGAATTGAGACACCGTAGGATACCGTACTTGAGGTGTCGTCATCGTTGGGGGACTTCTTTTTATCCTCCACGTAGCCGTGACTCAGCAGCTTGGACATGCTGACCGGGGGGGTCCGCTTATCATGAGACCTGTGCAGATGACGAGGATTCATGCTTACGTGCTCACGCATGTAGCGTGACCATGACCGTGACGGGGATGTACTCACATCCTCTTGTATTTGCCGCTCACAGAAAGCGGCTCCAACGCCACGGCCGTGAGCTCGGGGGACATCTGTAGAAATGGAGAGATGATGAAAGGGTCATGTGCGCACTTTTACAATGTGGGAGGGGAAAAAAAAAAAAGGACAACGCAACGTGCGCCGACTGGTGATTGGACCACAAATGAAGAAGTGTCAAAAACTACAAATGAAAATTTGCTTCTAATGAGAAATGCAGCCGGTGATTTCATGATGATGAAAAAAATAAAAATAACACGATGGAGGAGGCAGGGAGAGGACGTATAAACAATAATAATAAAAAAAAGATGCCGACGCTTGACAGCTTCACCTTATCTTTATCATGAGTAAAGCTATCGGTCTCTCTTTCCCAGGACGAACTGTTATCAGTGCCAAACGGTGCAAGCAAAGGCTGCCTGCCGCCCTTCCCCTGGCTGTTGGGAGACGTTGCTTTGCTTCCGCTGTAAGTACAAAACCATGTGTGTTTTAATTAATAGTCCCGTTTCATCTTGCATTGGAATGAACCCATGTGGTGCACTGTTGACTTGTAAGGTTTATTGTTTGTTTCGCCTAAAATAAAAAAAGGTGAAACGACGCAGCTGCGCCAAAGCAGCGTTTCATTTACCTGTTTGAGTGATCACCTGCAAACCAGTTGTTGGAAACGTACGGTTTCTTCGGCTGGTCGTCATCATTGTCATCATGGCTCAAAAGCCCTACAGAACGGCGGGGCAAACATGTCAGAACCACTATTGATAAGAATGCATTAATATAAGGAATTACTACCTTTGTGGCCGCCTTGTTTTGCAAGCTTAACGTAGTCGGAGTCGGACTCAAAGATCCCAACCCGCCGTCCGCTGATCCTCTCCATCGGGGCGCTCTCGTCAGCGCTCTGTGACAGACCTGGGATCTGAGACGTCGGCCCTGCCGCGCCGCCGGTTGCCGCTCCGGACTTTATGCCTGTAAATCATAAAACAATTACATTTGGAACCATAAAAGTGAGTTTTTACATTTAATAATTACCTCCAGGCTTGGTTCTTCGATGGTTGGGTACCACAGCACTCATACTTCAAAGAAATCTGAAAACCAAAAGAACATTTATTAATTTGAGCCTGTGTCTTACCTGAAACCGGAAATAATAATAATAATAATGTACACAGTAAAATACGGCACTGGTTAGCAAAAGCATATCTAACACGTTATAATATTTGTATGCCGTTACACCTTACAAGTAACAACTACCGTGTTAAACTACATTGGCTATTTTTCTTCTTATTTAGCATAACGATAAACAAATAAGATTCATAAATTATGCACAGAATTTAGCACTAAAGCAGCTTTGCACCGTGACATCTCTAACAATGCCATGCTAAAGCGGGTAGCTAAGCTAGCTAAACAGAGCAGCTAACCCGACAGCGCCGACACCACGGTTACAGTCAGACGATAAAAAAACTGAAATAATTGCATTGTGCGGATTTAAAACGTGTTTGGTTAATATAATTTACCGTCTGCTGTTTCTTATTCTGCAACTACGAAGGGGGGAAGGAGCGACGAATAACGTTACAATGTACTTCCGGTGACTTCAGATGCTCATTTCCTTTCCGAATCAAAGATCGTGTATTTGTGTAGATGCGCACAAAACTGATTGCGAGTGAGACCTGAGACCTTTGTGAAATAGCGTTTTTTTAAACGATTAATTAATATCAAGGTTGTTTGAAATCGTATACTACGTATACTTTACCCATACTTACTATTTTGACCGTCCAGTGCTGTCCCTAATTAATTACAACAGCCACATTCTAATTCCGCGATGTTGCCAACTTACCATTTGGGGCGTGTTGAGTGCAACATCCGGGTACTGGCGCAGCATTGACTAGTACGCTACGTGTAAGTATGCAAATATGCGAATTGAAACACAGCTCAATCCAACAAAATGAGTTTGTTGTATTGTATTGTGTTTTTTATTTAAGGCAATATAAAGCCAAATTATTTAATAGAATACCGGTGATCCTTAGTCGAGATTCGAACCCGAGTCGCCCGCTCCAAAGTCCAGAACGCTAAGCACTAAAATCACGGTGGGCTCCATGTCCATACAGCCCAAGAACACAATATTCTGTGTGCCTTGAAAAGTCAGTCAATATCATAAAAAAAAATTAATATATCTGGGATTAAATGAGACAGACATGCCTTCCCAGACATTTTTTGTTCATTTTCTGTGCTTCCAAATGTGCAAATCTCATTATCTGAAACGTTGGCATCATTTAACACATGAATACAACCTTCTAACAACATTGATAGGTTAGAAAAGTGGAAAAAATAGGACCAATTTAATAGTGTTTGGAACAGATTCATTGGATTTTTTATGATTTCTTATGGGAATTTGATTTGTTTTTTGTTGGATATTCAGGAAGGGATTACTAACGCAAAGTGAGGTCATGCTAGTTTTCCGAAAAAGGGCTGGATTGGATTGAGTAAGGAAGTCAAACAATGCACAACGATGAGCCAATTCAAGAAACAATACAAGCAGTTGATGTTTGCTAAATACAAGGATGAAGAGTCTTGAACCAGTCATGATGTGCTATATATATCACTATATTGACACTTACTATGGTACCCATTATGGCATTGGATGCTCATATCACCTCCTACTTTGGTATGAGGTGCATTATTAAAAAAATTAAATTATAAAAAAAACAAAAAAAAACAAACTGTATTATAGAAAGCAGGAAGTGAACAAATGTAACAGTTACTGATTGTAAATAAAACCATTACCATTCTTATTTGGGTGGGCCATACCTCAAAGTAATTAAAATTAAAATTAAAATTAAAATTAAAATTAAAATTAAAATTAAAATTAAAATTAAAATTAAAATTAAAATTAAAATTAAAATTAAAATTAAAATTAAAATTAAAATTAAAATTAATTAGGAAAGCAGGATGTGAACAAATTAACAGTTACTGATTGTAAATAAAACCATTACCATTCTTATTTGGGTGGGCCATACCGCAAAGTTATTAAAATTACAATTAAAATATATTAGGAAAGCAGGAAGTGAACAAATGTAACAGTTACTGATTGTAAATAAAACCATTACCATTCTTATTTGGGTGGGCCATACCACAAAGTAATTAAAATTAAAATTAAAATTAAAATTAAAATTAAAATTAAAATTAAAATTAAAATTAAAATTAAAATTAAAATTAAAATTAAAATTAAAATTAAAATTAATTAGGAAAGCAGGACGTGAACAAATGTAACAGTTACTGATTGTAAATAAAACCATTACCATTCTTATTTGGGTGGGCCATACCGCAAAGTTATTAAAATTAAAATTAAAATATATTAGGAAAGCAGGAAGTGAACAAATGTAACAGTTACTGATTGTAAATAAAACCATTACCATTCTTATTTGGGTGGGCCATACCACAAAGTAATTAAAATTAAAATTAAAATTAAAATTAAAATTAAAATTAAAATTAAAATTAAAATTAAAATTAAAATTAAAATTAAAATTAAAATTAATTAGGAAAGCAGGACGTGAACAAATGTAACAGTTACTGATTGTAAATAAAACCATTACCATTCTTATTTGGGTGGGCCATACCGCAAAGTTATTAAAATTAAAATTAAAATATATTAGGAAAGCAGGAAGTGAACAAATGTAACAGTTACTGATTGCAAATAAAACCATTACCATTCTTATTTGGGTGGGCCATACCACAAAGTAATTAAAATTAAAATTAAAATTAAAATTAAAATTAAAATTAAAATTAAAATTAAAATTAAAATTAAAATTAAAATTAAAATTAAAATTAAAATTAAAATTAAAATTAAAATTAAAATTAAAATTAAAATTAAAATTAAAATTAAAATTAAAATTTATTAGGAAAGCAGGAAGTGAACAAATGTAACAGTTACTGATTGTAAAAGTACCAGATGGAGGGGTAGGATTTAATAAGCTTTGCTTCTTCCTACTCCTTTTGGACATGTGGAACTGGGAACTGATTATGGGATGCACTCAATTGTAATCTGATGCATGTTCAAATGAAATAAAACCATTACCATTACCAGTACCATTACCATTACCATTACCAGTACCATTACCATTACCATTACCATTACTCAACTTGTGTGTATTAAGTCAATCTAAAAATGTGTCGACATGAGCTGAATATATTTGGAATTTGCTCGTAAAAACTCAGACAAGGCATCACATAAAGGTTTAAAAATAATATCACGCTTATTAAAAAACACACACACACACAAAATATCCGTGTTATTGCCAAAAAAAAATCAACAGTTAGCATTTGTTATGTTCATTGGAGCTGAGATATGTTCACATCTGTCCGCTGTCATAAGACGGCAGTCCACTTCAAAATTCAAAGCAGCCTCCAGTATAGCTTCTCAGACGCTGTTGTTTCACATATTGTGTGATAATGTTGTGTAGCACCACTAAATAACACTTACAATAACAATAGTTACAGTCCAAAGCAGGGTTCTCTTGTACATGTGCGTGCGTCATACTTTTCAACATCTGCATTTGAAAAGAAGGGAAAATTCCCAGGAAAAATAAAGAAAAGTGAGGGAAAATAAGGGAATTTGTGGTCTTTTGTCCTTCCACCAGACCATTTTCGGTTACGATAGTGTAAAAATATGAGAAATCAAAATGAAAATGGAGTTCCTCAGGGTAAGGTGTGTGTGTTTATCTCCTGGTCTGGCCAATGTAGCTGTTCTCCACGCACAGCACGGCGTAGGAGCTGGAGCAGCTGCTGGAGCTCTGCTGCAGCAGATTGCCGCTCTGCAGCGAGGACGCCGTGCCGGTGAGCGCATGGCTGCTCACGCGCCACGTCTCACAGTAGCTGTCGACGTGCCGCTGCCCGTTGCTGCTGGAGCCGTGCCATATCATCTTCTCAGGCCTGGAAAAATGATGATTAACAAGGAAAATTTAAAATAACCCAAGTAAAACTAAAATCATGCTGTTTGGTAACAGCAGAAAGGACACCAGCAAATACAAATGGATGGTGTAGACATTGAAAGGGTGAACTAAAATACATTTCTGGGGATCAAAATAGATGAAAATATGATCTGGAAACCTCATATTACAAATATACAACATAAGGTGGCAAGAAATATTTCAGTATTGAACAAAGCAAAATTTGTTCTCAATCAGAAATCACTCCACACTCTTTATTGCTCTCTGGTTCTACCATATCTTACTTATTGTGTGGAAATATGGGATAATAACTATAAAAGCAATCTTCACTCGCTAAATGTACTGCAAAAAAAGGTCAGTAAGGATAATTCATAATGCCGCCTACAGAGAACATACTAACTCCTTATTTCTAAAATGACAAATACTTCAACTTGCTGATATAGTTCATCTTCAAACAGCTAAAATAATGCATAAGGCTAAAAATAACCAATTAGCTAAAAATGTCATCCAATACTTCTCTACAAGAGAGGAGAAATATGATCTCAGGGAAAACTAAACTAGACTAGACTAGACTAGACTAAAACAAAACCCAAAACAAAACTAAACTAAACTAAACTAAACTAAACTAAACTAAACTAAACTAAACTAAACTAAACTAAACTAAACTAAACTAAACTAAACTAAAACTAAAACCCAAAACTAAACTAAACTAAACTAAAACTAAAACTAAAACTAAAACCCAAAACTAAACTAAACTAAAACAAAACAAACCCAAAACAAAACCAAAGCCCCAAACCAAACCAAACCAAACCCAAAACTAAACTAAAACGAAAGTTAAACAAAAGTTAAACAAAAGTTAAACAAAAGTTAAACAAAAGTTAAACAAAAGTTAAACAAAAGTTAAACAAAAGTTAAACAAAAGTTAAACAAAAGTTAAACAAAATTTAATTTAATTTAATTTAATTTAATTTAATTTAATTTAATTTAATTTAATTTAATTTAATTTAATTTAATTTAATTTAATTTAATTTAATTTAATTTAATTTAATTTAATTTAATTTAATTTTAGGAAAGCAGGAAGTGAACAAATGTAACAGTAAAAGTAAAAGTGATTGTAAAAGTACCAGATGGAGGGGTAGGATTTAATAAGCTTTGCTTCTTCCTACTCCTTTTGGACGTGGAACTGGGAACTGATTATGGGATGCACTCAATTGTAATCTGATGCATGTTCAAATGAAATTAAACCATTACCATTACCATTACCATTACCATTACCATTACCATTACCATTACCATTACCAAAATAAAAAGTACCAGTGTGCACACTTTCAGTTAGGGTCACCTACCATGTGTTGTCACGCAGAACATCTTTACCATCGAAGGAGTAGATTGAGACGTTCTCTTTGATTGTGTCTCCTCTAAACATGGCGTCCCAGCTGTCAAACAGAATCTCATCCTGGCGAAGTGAGCAAATAATTTTTTTTTCATATCTGCGGCATTAAAATATGTTTTGCGTCGGTTTACCTTCAGGTTGACGATGGGCACACGGTCTCTGTCTGCTTTGCGGACAATGCTGTGGAGATCCTGGAGTTTTGAGGACAAGAAGGCCCGGAATGTTCCCTTCATCCCGATGGCTTGAGCCTGGGTGAAGCACAGGAAGTCGGCACCCCGGATGCCCCGCATGGCTCCAGTCTGGGGCAGGTTCAAGGCCATGATGTGGAGCTGGAAGCAGCGGAACATGAGATCGAGTCCTCAACAACCACAGCGGTTAACTGACAGAAGTCCGCCCCTTACCCCTGGACCCGATGTGTGACGGTGGGCCGGAGTCTGGGCCACAGGTGGAGGGGGCCTTCGCTGAGGGGTGACGGCGTAGTACGGTGGGCGGTCGTGAGATGAATGGTGTGGATTCCGACCGTCTGGGTGGTTCACCCGTTCTGTGTAACTGGGGTATCTGGGGTCAGTTGGGGCTGGGTATCGCGGATCCGGCTGATATGGGTACCGGGTGTCGGGATAGTATCCGTGATGAGGAAGGTTTGGATCTCGGATGTCGGGGTTTGTTTGCGGGTTGGAGCGATGTGGGTCAGGCTGGGAAGACCGGTCCGGGTGAACCGGGACCGGACTCTCCGCGTGCCTGTGGGAGTCGTTGGAGTGGTGGTGGGGGGAATACGGAACAACCGGTGGGGGCTCCACCGCTGCAACCTCATTGCCCTGCAGATAGTGGTCATTGAACACAACACAAGGAATAACAATTTGGGAATGAAGAGTTTGGAAAAACACTCACGTCGTCACGTGGAAGTGGAATGTAGCCCCCGAGCTGAAAAAGGGACAAGATCATGAAAACGCCATCTGGGTCTGCTTGCTGGAGGACTAGATCTGATTCTTACGTGGACTTGCCGAACCCCGTCTCGGACTCGTAGGTAAAGATCTGTCTGTTCGATGACGTAAACCAGCGACCCCTCGGGTTGTCTTCTTGCCGTGGCCGTCATGATGTCATATGACTGCAACACGGTCACCTGCGTAAACAAAAGTACTTATGATGGTGATGAATTATGAATTATTATATTCTCTGATTGGTGTGCACGGTGGTCGAGTGGTTAGTGGGAGGAAACCGGAGTACCCGGAGAAAAACCACGCATGCACGGGGAGAACATGCAAACTCCACACAGAGATGGCCGAGGGTGGAATTGAACCTTGGTGGTCTCTTAACTGTGAGGTCTGTGCGCTAACTACTCGACCGCCGTGCATGCGTGGGTTTGTACCCGGAGAAAACCCACGCATACACGGGGAGAACATGAAAACTCCACGCAGAAATGGCCGAGGGTGGAATTGGACCCTGGTCTCCTAGCTGTGAGGTCTGCGCACTAACCACTCGACCGCCGTGCATGCGTGGGTTTTCTCCGGGTACAAACCCACGCATGCACGGGGAGAACATGCAAACTCCACACAGAGATGGTCGAGGGTGGAATTGAACCCTGGTGGCCTCTTAACTGTGAGGTCTGCGCGCTAACCACTCGACCACCGTGCACACCGCCGTGCATGCGTGGGTTTTCTCCGGGTACTCCGGTTTCCACCCACATTCCAAAAACATTCACAAACCCACGCATGCACAGGGAGAACATGCAAACTCCACACAGAGATGGTCGAGGGTGGAATTGAACCCTGGTGGTCTCTTAACTGTGAGGTCTGCGCACTAACCACTCGACCACCGTGCATGCATGGGTTTTCTCCGGGTACTCCAGTTTCCTCCCACAAACCCACACATGCACGGGGAGAACATGCAAACTCCACACAGAGTTGGCCGAGGGTGGAATTGAACCCTGGTCTCTTAACTGTGAGGTCTGCGCACTAACCACTCGACCGCCGTGCATGCATGGGTTTTCTACGGGTACAAACCCACGCATGCACGGGGAGAACATGCAAACTCCACACAGAGATGGCCGAGGGTGGAATTGAACCCTGGTCTCCTAGCTGTGAGGTCTGCGCAACTAACCACAACTAACCACTCAAACTAACCACTGGTTGTTTGTCTATATGTGCCCTGTGATTGGCTGGCCACCAGTCCAGGGTGTACCCCGCCTCTCGCCCAAAGACAGCTGGGATAGGCTCCAGCAACCCGCGACCCATGTGAGGAAAATCTGTAAAAAATGAATGAATATTCTCCGATTTCCTCACCCCTGAAGAGTGTCCGGGTAATCCAGGTATTCCAGGTGGTCCGGGTGGCCCAGGAATACTAATGGCTGTCATTCAAAATGGAAGGAAAGAAACCCAATTAGCTCCATGTTGAAGGAATGATATTTGGAAGGTATTTCACTTACTTTGTGTGCCCCTGTGAGGCCCATTGAAGGAAGGTCCCGGAGGTCCAGGTGGCCCTGGTGGTCCAGGTTGACCATCATAGCCTCTTCCTGGCGGACCGGGTGGTCCTTGGGGACCTGGAGGCCCGACAATGGAGTCCCCTTGCGGGCCCTGGTGGGACGATATATACTCTGATGTGAAGAATCATCATCTCGAGCTTGAGACGCAGGGGTCTCAAACACGCGGCCCGCGGGCCAAATGTGGCCCACAGGACACTAGTTTGAGGCCCCCGCCTTGATATGAAAGTTTAATGTTTGATATGGATGCTGTATGGTATCATGTACCCAGAAAAAATTATTACGTTTGATTCATGTTCATGTTAAAGGTTAAATAACTGTTAATAGTTATCCTCCCTATCCGTGTGGAAGTGGTAAGTTTTTGGCGATTTAAGTTGAAAGGAAATAACTTGAAGGCTACCGTTTAGGTCGCTAGCTCTCTTGAGTTTGAGACCCCTGCTTTAGCGTTTAGTCCTGGTTGGATGATCTTCCAGAACCCCAACTGAGGAGTTAGTACAGGTGCAAACTGAGGAATTCACCTATTTTTTTCCATTGGAGAAAACGTGGAAAACGTCTTCTAAAACAAGCTGAACAGTCCAATTGCGACGCATTCAATGCCCTGGGAATAAGTGACATTGACCAATTCTCCCAGGTTACTTCATCCAGCTCTTCCAAGCGGATCCAGAGTCATTCCCATGAGGCCAGCTGAGAAACATCATGTCTCCAATGTGTCCTGGATCTCCTCCAAGGCCCGAGCCAACTATTCTAGCTCACTTAACTCACTTACAGTCCTCTAGAATCTCAAAAATATTATAAAAACATTTTTACACACATGTTCATAATTGAAACCACGATATTATTATGATCTCACCGGCGGTCCAGGGATTCCTGGTGTTCCACTTCCTCCGTATCGTGGATCGTAATATCCTCCGCCTGGTTCTCCTTTCTCTCCTTTCAAGCCCGGATCTCCTGTTTCGCCTTTCAACTCGTGCTGGATAAAGAAACATTGTAAAACATCCAATGTTCATGTAAACCTTGCCATGTATTTTACTAATAAGACGCTACTTTTTCCCACACGCTTTGAACGCCCCTGCTTAAACTATGTTGCATTTATTGTTTGAAGTATTATGCAGTGTTTTGATTGGATGAATCTTAATAAGTTTGGTAAGTTACTCTCACCGGAGCTAATGAGTGATGCTGGGAACACCAAGTGCAAGTAGGATTGCAAGGTTTCCGTATATTATATTCTTTCAATGTAAACATCCCGTGTTGCAACAAGGACTATGGCGTCAAATTAATGCCATAATTGTATGTAAAAATATCCGCTCGATGCAGCTCCCTCCTAAAATGACCACTGCCACTAGGGCGGGTCGGCATGGCAACACGAGACATGAAATAATACACTTGTAGTACCCAGTACAGGACAATACACGTAAGGGTTTGTGATAGTTTGAATGGAAAAAATTGTAAAATTGTAAAAATAACATCATGAAAATAGTAATAAAGCCAAAATGTTGTGTTGCTGCTGGATGTTCACAACATCCAAGCACTACTCTTAAGTTTGTTTTCTTTTCCGAAAGAGGAATGTTTAAAAGAGGAAGGATAAAGCAAGTGCAGAGAACGAGCTGCTCTTTGGAGTGATCAATTCCATGATAGCGACAAGGCTGCGAAGCATTATATATGTTTATAACATGTTTATATAAACATGTTTTTTAGTGATATGTTTACTGTGGGTTTGCACAGTGGACGAGTGGTTAGCGCGCAGGCCTCACAGCTAGGAACACCAGGGTTCAATTCCACCCTCGGCCATCCTCTGTGTGGAGTACTCCGGTTTCCTCCCACATTCCAAAAACATGCTAGGTTAATTAGCGACTCCAAATGGTTGTTTGTTTGCACGGTGAGTGAGTGGTTAGCGTCCACACAGCTAGGAGATCCAAGTTCGATTCCACCCTCTGGGATCACTGTGTGGAGTTTGCAAGTTCTCCGGGTACTCCGGTTTCCTCCCACATTCCAAAAACATGCTAGGTTAATTAGCGACTCCAAATGGTTGTTTGTTTGCACGGTGAGTGAGTGGTTAGCGTCCACACAGCTAGGAGATCCAAGTTCGATTCCACCCTCTGGGATCTCTGTGTGGAGTTTGCAAGTTCTCCGGGTACTCCGGTTTCCTCCCACATTCCAAAAACATGCTAGGTTAATTAGCGACTCCAAATGGTTGTTTGTTTGCACGGTGAGTGAGTGGTTAGCGTCCACACAGCTAGGAGATCCAAGTTCGATTCCACCCTCTGGGATCACTGTGTGGAGTTTGCAAGTTCTCCGGGTACTCCGGTTTCCTCCCACATTCCGAAAAAATGCTAGGTTAATTAGCGACTCCAAATTGTCCATAGGTATGAATGTGAGTGTGAATGGTTGTTTGTCTATATGTGCCCTGTGATTGGCTGGCCACCAGTCCAGGGTGTACCCCACCTCTCGCTGGGATAGCTGGGACAGCTGGGATAGGCCCCAGCACCCCCGTGACCCTCGTGAGATAAAGTGGAAAATTAATGAATGAATGTTTACTGTGGGGGTGGGGGGGGGTCGACCACAGCCATTTACAATTCTGTGTTTTGAAGGCAACCAATCACCATCTCCATGTCTTATGGCTTAAATCCATGTTCTCTATTTCATCTCCAACTACAATTTTGTACAATAAGAGTGTAAATGTGACTATAGGGGTGTTATTTCATGTCTAGAGAGCTCTAATAATATTAAAAACCAGGTTGTAAACACATGTTTTATGCTTTAGTACAAAAATGCTCCGTGTATAAATAAGGAATCTTATTTAAAGAGCGATAAATGTTTGATTACGCTACCGTTATGCTGACTCAGGAAGCTTACCTTCAAAGCGTGAATGTCAAAGTTTGACCCGATACCTGAATCACAAACAAGGTGTTCAAACGAGGACAAGACATGGACCGGAAGCTGTCTTACGTGATTGGCTGCATACCTGGCGTTCCACGGTCACCTTTCTCTCCTTTGGCGGCTACAAGATGAAGAATGGTACGTTGAAATGAAACGTTGTTTCAGACAACTTAACATGACGTGTACTCACCCGGATAATACCTGGAATAGTCTTCAAATCCCTAAAAGAAGAAAAGGAGAGTTTTTCTCATTTTTTCCAATTTCCATTAAAACAACTGCAGATAATTTTGCATGCATCTCCACTCACTCTGGATGGTGGTCCAGGGGGTCCAGGTGGGCCAGGTGGACCCGGGGGACCCTACACCAAAACAAACGTGATTTCAGTATGTGGAATCAAACTATGGAATGGATTAAGTAAGGAAGTCAAACAATGCACAACGATGAGCCAATTCAAGAAACAATACAAGCAGTTGATGTTTGCTAAATACAAGGATGAAGAGTAAAAAATAAAATAAAATAAAATAAAATAAAATAAAATAAAATAAAATAAAATAAAATAAAATAAAATAAAATAAAATAAAATAAATAAAATAAAATAAATAGAGTCTCGAACCAGTCATGATGTGCTATATATATCACTATATTGACACTTACTATGGTACCCATTATGTCATTGGATGCTCATATCACCTCCTACTTCGGAACATGACTAAAGTAAACTAAAGTAAACTAAAGTAAACTAAAGTAAATTAAGTTAACTAAACTAAAATGAACTAAAATGAACTAAAATAAAATAAAATAAAATAAAATAAAATAAAATAAAATAAAATAAAATAAAATAAAATAAAATAAAATAAAATATGAATGTGAGTGAATATGAATATGAATGGACAACTATATTAGGAAAGCAGGAAGTGAACAAATGTAAAATGTACAAAAATGTAAAAAATAAAATAAAAATACAAAAAACAAAAAATTAATAAAATAAAGTACAAAAAATACTTACATTATATTAGGAAAGCAGGAAGTGAACAAATGTAAAATGTACAAAAAATGTAAAAAAATAAATAAAAATACAAAAATACAAAAAATTAATAAAATAAAGTACAAAAAAATACTTACATTATATTAGGAAAGCAGGAAGTGAACAAATGTAACAGTTACTGATTGTAAAAGTACCAGATGGAAGGGTAGGATTTAATAAGCTTTGCTTCTTCCTCCTCCTTTTGGACAATTATATTAGGAAAGCAGGAAGTGCAAAAATGTAAAATGTACAAAAAAATAAAAATACAAAAAATTAATAAAATAAAGTAAAAAAAAATACTTACATTATATTAGGAAAGCAGGAAGTGAACAAATGTAACAGTTACTGATTGTAAAAGTACCAGATGGAGGGGTAGGATTTAATAAGCTTTGCTTCTTCCTACTCCTTTTGGACATGTGGAGCTGGGAACTGATTATGGGATGCACTCAATTGTAATCTGATGCATGTTCAAATGAAATAAAACCATTACCATTACCATTACTAGGAAGTGGTTGACGTTCTGGTTCTACGTATATTAGAACATATACTTACATAGTACCCAGACCCGCTCCCGGATTCTCCCTTTTGACCTTTGATGCCGTTCAGTCCAGGTCGACCCTACAGCATCAAACATATTCCTCATATACGGTACTTATGTCTCTAAGTAGTCATTTAAATAAAATACAAACACTCACTGGTCGACCTGGAAAGCCAATTTCTCCTTTTTGGCCAGTAGGACCGTAAGCGCCCTGCAGAACAAAACCAACTGTCATCCATTAGGTCAGTGATTCCAAACTGGTGTGTTGTGGCATTAATGTGCCGAGAGAGCTCATCAGGTGTTACTTTTATTATTGATTATTTATTCACTAATAATTACAGGTACTCAACACATTATGGGTCTTTTGCTGCAGGAACTGTTTGACCAAAATCAGATACAAAATCAGATAATAGGATTCCTACTTTATACATGGAACATTTTTGTATAGTTTGAGTATAAGAAACCTGTTTACAATCTTCAACATTTTTTTCTTACGTTATTTTGGGCTGCAATTTGGACACCTGGAAATCACTATGAAGCAAACACAAGCAGCTAGTGGTTTGGTCTGCAACATATTAAAAAATTTAAAAATAAAAAAACCTTAAATTATATTAGGAAAGCAGGAAGTGAACAAATGTAACATTTACTGATTGTAAAAGTACCAGGTGGAGGGGTAGGATTTAATAAGCTTTGCTTCTTCCTACTCCTTTTGGACATGTGGAACTGGGAACTGATTTAATTAAAATTAAAATTAATTAAGAAAGCAGGAAGTGAACAAATGTAAAATGAAAATGAAAATGAAAATGAAAAGAGTAAAGTAAAGTAAAGTAAAGTAAAGTAAAGTAAAGTAAAGTAAAGTAAAGTAAAGTAAAGTAAAGTAAAGTAAAGTAAAGTAAAGTAAAGTAAAGTAAAGTAAAGTAAAGTAAAGTAAAGTAAAGTAAAGTAAAGTAAAGTAAAGTAAAGTAAAGTAAAGTAAAGTAAAGTAAAGTAAAGTAAAGTAAAGTAAAGTAAAGGAAAGGAAAGGAAAGGAAAGGAAAGGAAAGGAAAGGAAAGGAAATTAAATTAAATTAAATTAAATTAAATTAAATTAAATTAAATTAAATTAAATTAAATTAAATTAAATTAAATTAAATTAAATTAAATTAAATTAAATTAAATTAAATTAAATTAAATTAAATTAAATTAAATTAAATTAAATTAAATTTTTAAGCTTTGCTTCTTCCTACTCCTTTTGGACATGTGGAACTGGGAACTGATTATGGGATGCACTCAATTGTAATCTGATGCATGTTCAAATGAAATTAAACCATTACTATATTAGGAATTTGTTGACAGTATATTGTATATTATGTTGTACAGTGTCTACGTATATATGTGTATATAGTATATGTATACAGAAAGCATACCGGAGGTCCAACTGGGCCAGGAGGTCCAACATCGCCCTGTGAACAGACAAACAATGCTATTAGCTTTACGCTACGTATGTAAAAACAAAGGGAACATGTAAACATGTAATGTCACACATACTGGTTTTCCTGCCAAGCCCCCCAGGTACAATGGCCGCCCATCGGGACCCATGATGACACCAGGCTCTCCTTTCTCTCCCTGAATAAAACAACATGCATCATGCTACTTTATGTAGCGTTGTCGTTGAAGGTCAGGGTGCTGACCTTGTGGCCAAAACCTGGAAGGCCAATGTCGCCCGTTTCCCCTTTCGGTCCCATAGGTCCCTAAAATAAAAATACAAGTTATGTAGTGATAATCTAGTGATTTGCAATTTACTTGAACTCACCGGGAATCCGGCTCGGCCCGGAATTCCTGCCCCGGTCTGCCAAAAACACAATAAAGAAATAGACGGTGAATATACCGTCCATGCGGCGACCGCGTGGACACCTGACTCACATCGCTATCTGTCGGGTATATGATCCGGCCTGGAGGTCCCGGCGGCCCTGGAGGTCCGGGTGGTCCACCATCGCGCCCCGGAAGGCCCTTTGAAAAGAAGCAACATCCATGAAGATATTCTTTAACTGCTTCACAGGAGAAAGTCAGGACTTTGGAATTCTCGGCTAAACACCTTTGAGGACTTACTTGTTCACCCTTTTCTCCTCTGTCCCCCTTTTGCCCCTGAAACCAAACCCGGACACAAAATACTTTCACTTTTTGGAGTGTTTTTTACTCCTTTATACTAAAATACACATCTGCTATCTTACCGTCTGTCCTGGGAACCCATCCAGACCTGGGATTCCCGGTGGTCCTCTTGGTCCCTCTGCTCCTTTGTCGCCGTTGCTTCCGGGTAAACCTGGTCTGCCCTACAAATCCAGATAACAACCGAGCTTATAATCGAAGAACTACATCCATCCTTCTATCCATCTTCTTCCAGATCCCGAAGGCGTTCCCAGACCGGTTGAGAAACATGGTCCGAGGCCTCTACTGGTCCGAACCAGATCCCGGAGTCATCTTATCTGACTCCTGTGAATGCTTAGGAGCAGAAGTTCTACTCCAAGTTTTTCCCAAGATGATATACTTCTCACCTTATCTCTCAGGAGAGCCCAGATACTACAGTCAGTACTACACTGAAGAACTCGCTAAACCTCTAAAACCCTTTAGTGCATGGGTCTCAAACATGCGGCCCGCGGGCTAAATGTGGCCCGCAGGACACTAGTTTGATATGGATGCTGTATGGTATCATGTACCCAGAAAAAATTATTACGTTTGATTAATGTTCATGTTAAAGGTTAAATAACTGTTAATAGTTATCCTCCATATCCGTGTGGAAGTGGTAAGTTTTTGGCGATTTAAGTTGAAAGGAAATAACTTGAAGGCTACCGTTTAGGTCGCTAGCTCTCTAGTTTGCGAGTTAGCATGTGTCTCAAGACCCTGCAGTTGCGCAATATGTTGTAAATAAAAAGAGTATAAATGTGATTATTATTATTATATTTTTATTTATTACTGATTTTCTTTATTCTTGGTTTGTTTATTTATTTTTCATCTTATTTTTTATTTTTTTTATCAGAGCTTTTCTTGTAGAAAATTGGAACCAAAGCAAAGTTGAGACCCCTGCTTTAGTGGCTTCTCAGGTCTACATTCATGAATTTAAGTCCAGGGTGCCTCAAGTCAGCCGGGATAGGCTCCAGCATTCCCATGGACTATAATGATGATAAGCGGCTCATCTGAGGTTGTTCCGGTTACCTGGATGTGTAACAGTTACCATAGCAACACAAAAAAGGGACACATGCTTACCGGTAGACCTGGAATACCCGTAGGACCCTGGAAAACACGGATAACAGACGCTGTGATGATATGTCGGAATATGACGACTGTAAATTTTTCAGTACCTGAGGTCCTGGTGGGCCACTGGATCCCGGAAAACTGCTGATTCCGTCAAAGCCATCCCGGTCATCCTGCAAATCCGAATGCGGATTCAATGACCCTGTGGTGCACCTAATCATGTATGTTGGCCCTGAACTCACAAAGCCAAAGGGGTATGGTGGTCCAGGTGGTCCAGGGGGTCCTGGAGGCCCACTTGGTCCCACTGGACCCGGAAGCCCAGCAAGCCCGGTTTGTCCTGGCGCTCCTGGCAGTCCGGTGTCACCACGAGAACCCTGGTATAAAAACAAAGTGGCATCGAGATCTCGGATGCTGCAGGTTTATGGAACCTACCTTCTCTCCAGTTCCTCCTCCAAAGCTGGACTCGGCAGAGTCACCCTTTGGAGATACTTTGGTTAGATTACCAAATACTTGATGACATCACCTGACTCACCTTTGCTCCTCTGAGTCCAGGTTGACCCGGTAGACCAGGAAGTCCAGGAGGCCCCTAGCAGCACACGGGATCAAAGAAGCAGATCTCAACACCACCACCTGAATGGTCTCCTAGCTAAAGCACTCTTAGATACACACTGGTAGACCAGAGACTCCATCCTTTCCAGGCGGTCCAGGAGGTCCAAAGGCCACCGCGCCATTTGAACCCAGTGCAACTGAAGTACCGGGAACCCCAGGTGGACCAGGAGGGCCTGGGGGTCCTGGAGGACCACGAAGTTCCTGAATAACACACCAGAACATGGTTAAGTCCAGATCGTGTTATTGAGGTTGGACTCACACTGGGCCACTTATACTTTTTTTGGTACTGTACTTCATTTGAAAGGGTAATCCCGTTACTGGAAAACTACCAACACTGGTAACCAGTACTAACTGGTGGGAGGACCAGTTAAGTCGACAACTCATCTAATTTGAGCATGTTCTACTACTAAAAAAGATGGCGGCTTTCCATCCAACCGTCTTCTTCCATCTTTACCCTGGTTACATCGCTAAACTCTTCCTGGCGGATCCCGGGCCAGTTGAGAGACATGGTCATGGTCCTGGTCTTCCCTGAGGCCTCAGAATGCCCGAGCTTACTCATTTGGTTCCTCTCAATGAGGTGTGGCCAGCGGACTTTGCAATTTTCATGAGCAGCGCAGTGCGGCGCACCCGCGCCTCTGTCCCTCCCATCGGCGCAAGGGGCAAAAAGGGGGAGAGCATTTTGCATGATGTCTTTGTATAAAATGTAAAATATACATGCTGGTTCACACGGTTACATTAAATAGTGTTTGCTGGTTGCATTGAAATGTGCCTGACACGGGGTGCGCTTCGCCTGCGCCAAAAATAAACATGGTTGGAGCTGGGGAGCTTTTAGCACACATTTGGCGTGCTGTTTTGTCACAAAAATGTCAACGCGCCAAGCTGAAAATGTGCACACCTCCATTGGTGCGCCGTCATGCCCATCTCGGCGTAGTTTAGTCTACCAAATCGGCTGCGCACAATGGTGCGCTGGACCAAATTACCACTCATTTTTATGTCTTGGGTTTGTCCACGTCAAACAAAGTGTCAAGCATCCACCCCAGTGTGAGTGCCCCCCTTAGAGAGTCAGGGATTGAACCTACCCGAATCTTGTCCCAGTCCGGGAATCCTGAGCCCTCCATGTCGATAAATGTCTGCGGTAGCGTCATATGTCAATCACACATGATTGACAGGACACCAAAACATTGTCACAGTTTGGGAACGAGTGCAAACATACCGGGCGACTTCCAGCTCCTGGTCCAGGAGGTCCTGGGGGACCTCTGGGTCCAGGTTGTCCTTCGCCTCGCTCACCCTGAGGTTCAGGTCAGAAAATGAATGAAATAACAGATGAATAACGGACTTGGGTTCGAACATTAGTCAACCTTTTGGCCTTTAGATCCAGGACTTCCTGGAGTTCCTGGGAAACCTGGCGGCCCTTCAGGACCCTGAAAAGATACACAAGGAAAATTATTTAATTAAATCTTGTTGGAACTTTCAGGGTAAAACTTTGTTTCTTACGCTTTTTCCATCTTCTCCCGGATCCCCCTGAAAAATCATAAACCATAATCATAAGATTTATGAAGAAAAAATACATGAATTCATATTTTTATTAATTCTCTCACAGGGACTCCATCATCTCCTTTTGGACCTGGCAACCCGTCTCTACCTGGAGGTCCAGGGGGTCCAGGGACCTGCTGCACAAAAGAACCATCCCCAATGTGGACTACCTCAGCAGCACGTCCTGGAGGCCCGGGAGGCCCTGGGGGGCCCTGATCCCCACGTTCTCCTTTACTTCCAAAATCAGTACTACCCTGATGACCAGGAAGGGGAAGTAAAAAATAGTAAAAAAAAATGACGTGAATATGAGGGAATGGCAACGTCCCCTTACCTTATCTCCTTTTTCTCCCTAAAAAAAAAAAAAAGGTTAAAAACCTGCTTGTGAGATGACGCCAAAATAAGTTCACTGAGTCTCCACCTTCTGCCCGCCACCCCCGCCTTCGAATCTGGAACCAGGGTCTCCCTTTGGCCCCGTGGGGCCTCTGTCCCCTCGGGTGCCTTTCTGTCCTCTGTCACCTTTATGTCCTTTGGGGCCACTTAATCCTGAAAGACAAGAAAGGGGGGGAAAAAAATCAGAAGATAGATATTCTACTGGCTGTAAAATGTAAACAATGCAGCTATACGGCCAGTAGAGGGAGCTGTTTCTGCACTAAACGCATTCATGCTTTAATTTGCACTATTCATGTTGTTGGTGGCTGGAATAAAAGTAACCAACAGGCAACAGTAGTTTTTGCTTTTTTTTTTTTTTTTTACCTTATTTAGCTCTCAATGTAATAATTGCACCTTGTCATTCAATCATTTTGACAATTTTTATTATTATTATTTTAGATTTATTATTTTATTCTTGTAAAATTAGGACATTTTCACAATTAGTTTACAGGGTTTTTCTCAAAATATTTTCACTTTATTCTTGTAAAATTACTGCTGATTTTTTCCACTTTTATTCATATTTTTCTTGTTAAATTATTTTTCTAAAAACACCTCCAGGCTACAAATGGCACCAGAGAAGTACGCTGAACACCCCTGGCCTTCAATCTTTGCCATATTTTTTATTATTTATTTATTTATTTATTAAACTTTTTTTATTTTAAATTTTTTTATTTATCATATTTTTAATATTTTTTGTTTTTTTAATATTTTTTTATTTTATAATTTATAATTCATAATTTATATTTTTTAATTTTTAATTTTTAATTTTTAATTTTTAATTTTTAATTTTTTTTTTATTTTTTATTTTTTATTTTTTATTTTTTATTTTTTATTTTTTATTTTTTATTTTTTATTTTTTACATTTTTTACATTTTTTACATTTTTTATATTTTTTATATTTTTTTATTTATTATGATATTTGGATATGTATCTGGATCCGATCGACCAGTACCAAAATGTGCAGTATCCCCCATCGACTGTATTTTTTTATGAATTTGTGGGAGAAGCAATCTGTTTGTGCTCTTTTTCGTCCAAAATATGCTGGTTTTTGCAAGAAAACTTATCTTATTCAACATAACAAAAAACACTTTTTTATCGTTTTTAAATTCAATTTTTTTACTGAAAAAAAATAAAATAAAAATCTTTATGAGAATATAATTTTTTTTTTACAATAATAATCATGCTGTTACCCGCTTCCTTCAGTTTGCCTCCTTTGGAGGCTATCAGTGGCGGCTCCGGCACCGGCCTGAACGATGCAGGTGTGGTCTGGTGACAGAACACCACGCATCACAAAGGTGCTTCAACTGTCTGTCATCTGCGTCAACAACAAAAACGTCTGCGTTTGCTGACCTTGACTGAGACGTCCGGTTGCCTCCTGCCGTCTTCACCGCTGCCAAAGTCACCGGAGGCCTGCGAGACACGACAAGATGATGATGGAACTTCAGGGGGCTCACCGAGGTCACGCAAATACTCACGGCGTCCGAGTCGTCGTCCGAGTCGTCGCACAGCCGCTCGGCTGCGTGAGAGTTCCCCACCAACCTCAGCTCGGCAATCTCACCCTGGCGACACACAAAGTCTTCCTTTACTGTATGAAGGTTTTACACGCTGAATTTACAGTATGAAAGTCAATATTTTGTTTTTTTTTGTTTAATTTTTAAAATAAAAATGCTTATCTTTAAAAACTCAGTTTGTAAAAAAATCAATTCATAAAAATCCACTTTATAAAAATTATCTGTATAAAAGGTCGGTGTTGAAAACATTCTGTTAAAAAAACAATAAGTTCATACAAAAATCCATGTTTTCCAAATTGTGAAAAAATATTCAGTGTGAAAAAAACGCTCTAACAAGTCAGTGTAAAAAACATTGTTTAAAAAAATAAAATTCATAAAAATCCATGTTTTCCAAATTCAGTGTGAAAAAAATTCAGTGTAAAAAAAACACTTCAAAAAATGTTGACATTTTTTTTCATGAAAATCCAAGTTTTTCAAATTCAGTGTGAAAAAATATTCAGTGTAAAAAAACACTCCAGAAAAATTATATGTGTAACACGTCAGTGTAAAATCATTGTTCATTCATAAAAATGCATGTTTACCAAATTCAGTGTAAAAAAATTCGGTGTAAAAAAACATATAAAAAATGTTTCAAAAAAAATCATAAAAGTCCATGTTTTCCAAATTCAGTGTGAAAAAATATTCAGTGTAAAAAAAACACTACAAAAAAATTATGTGTATAAGAAGTCAGTGTAAAAATTATTGTTTAAAAAATAAAATTCATAAAAATCTACTATTTCCAAATTCAGTGTGAAAAAATATTCAGTGTAAAAAAAAACACTCCAGAAAAATTATATGTATAACAAGTCAGTGTAAAAATCATTGTTTAAAAAAAATAAAATTCATAAAAAATCTATGTTTCCTAATTCAGTGTGAAAAAATATTCAGTGTAAAAAAACACTCTAAAAAAATTATGTGTATAACAAGTCAGTGTAAAAATAATTGTTTGAAAAAATAAAATTCCTAAAAATCCAAGTTTTCAAAATTCAGAGTGAAAAAATATTCAGTGTAAAAAAAAACACTCTAAAAAAATTATGTGTATAACAAGTCAGTGTAAAAATCATTGTTTAAAAAAAACAAGAATTCCTAAAAATCCACATTTTCCAACTTCAGTGTGAAAAAATATTCAGTGTAAAAAAACACTCCAGAAAAATTATATGTATATCTAGTCAGTGTAAAAATCATTGTTTTAAAAAAATAAAATTCATAAAAATCCAAGTTTTCCAAATTCAGTGTGAAAAAATATTCAGTGTAAAAAAAACACTCTAAAAAAATTATGTGTATAACAAGTCAGTGTAAAAAAAATATGTTAATAAAAATGTCATTTATAAAATTTCAGTGTAAAAAAAATCAGTTCACAAAAAAAATCACTGCAAATTTATAAAATTCACTTCATACAAAAAAAACAGTGCAAACCTGGAACTTGTCAGGGTCAGCTCCTCCGGCCTGAGCGACAAAGATCCCGGCCGCCGAGTCAAGGTCCATGGGGTCCGGCGAGCGCTCAAACTTGACCACCCTCGGTGCCGACTCGCACCCCTGGTAGAAGGTCACCTGCTCCTCAAAGAGCGAGAGAGAGAAACGAGTCCATTTGTCCACCAGGCTCGGCACGTCGAAGCTCGCCGCCTCGTACGACGCCTCCGAATCGGGCTCGGTGTAGAAGAACAGCACCCTCTGCCGGCCCGACCGCACGGCGCTGAGCTTGACGGCGACGTGCATGAGCCTCTGCGGCCCGTCGGTGATGGCGAAGAGGACGGAGGCGGCCGGAGAGGTCGGCTTGATGTGGAAGAGAAGGGAGAAGTGGCGGTAGAAGGGGTTGGGCACGTGGGCCAGAGCCGGCTGGCCCGCCGCGGCCGCGGCGGTGAAGACGTAGGCCGGGGTCCCGCCGGGCCCGCTGACGCGACGGATCTCATCGGGGGGCGGCTCTCCGATTAGCTGAGGCAGAGATAAACTGCTTTGCTCTGCGGGGGAGAAAGAGACAAATAAGAGAAATAATCATAAATAACAAATCAGGCTTTTCTCCGCTTCTGTAAAGCAAGCTGACAGAAAGTTGTCCAGCATGCTTTGCGGGTTACACATTTTATTTTATTTTATTTTATTTTATTTTATTTTATTTTATTTTATTTTATTTTATTTTATTTTATTTTATTTTATTTTATTTTATTTTATTTTATTTTATTCTCTTCATCCTTGTATTTAGCAAACATCAACTGCTTGTATTGTTTCTTATATTAAATTAAATTAAATGTCGTTGTATGCAATACAATGAATAGTAAAGCAAGCCAACAGAAAGTTACCCAGCATGCTTTGCGGGTTACACATTTGTGTAAAAGGGGTATTTTTGCATATATATTAGTTACTTTTTACATTAAATTGAGAATGAGTACATATATTCAGGTACAATATGTGCAATATGACATTTTGTTTACTGTATAGGTTATTGTTTTTGATGTACATATATTTACACTTATTCTAAACAGCACCTGCCACTTTTATATTTTTATTTTATTTTATTTTAGGGGCGTATAAAATGAATTTAATTTAATTTTATTTTATTTTATTTTAGGGGCGTATAAAATGAATGTAATTTAATGTAATTTAATTTAATTTATACTTTCTACAAAATGCACCATGGAGTTGCACTCAAATTTTGTTGTATGCAATACAATGACAATAAAGGCGATTCTGATTCTGATATAGGTTATTGTTTTTGATGTACATATATTTACACTTATTCTTAACAGCACCTGCCAGTTTTATATTTTAATTTAATTTAATTTAATTTAATTTAATTTAATTTAATTTAATTTAATTTAATTTAATTTAATTTAATTTAATTTTAGGGGCGTATTAATTTTATTTAATTTTATTTAATTTTATTTAATTTTATTTAATTTTATTTAATTTTATTTAATTTCATTTAGGGGCGTATAAAATGAATTTAATTTAATTTAATTTAATTTAATTTAATTTAATTTAATTTAATTTAATTTAATTTAATTTAATTTAATTTAATTTAATTTAACTTTCTACAAAATGCACCATGGAGTTGCACTCAAATTTCGTTGTATGCAATACAATGACAATAAAGGCAATTCTGATTCTGATATATATGAAATAAATATAAATATATACACGGGGAGAACATCATGCAACATGCATCCACATTTTTTATTTTTTTTTTCTAGCATTATTCAGTCATTCAAAGTCATTCAGGACATTCAAAAGCAGGCCTGGTACCAAGTGGGTAATCCTCTGGCCCAAATCCATGGATCCATATTTGAGTTCCCATCCAATAAATCAACAAGTCGGGATCACAAGGGAGGAAGATTTTGGCCCGGCAAAGAAGGGAAGAAGGGGGGCTGAAGTGAATCCTGTGCAGGCCTGAAGGGTTCCCAAGTACCCTCTGTTCAGGAAGAGCGGGGGCCGCCATAAGTCACATGGGGCAACTGGACCGGACATTTTCCGCTGCGGATCTCGACACATGTTTTCACATCCCTGTGAAAGCCACGTTGTGTTCAAATCCCCCGATTGGAGCCGGGGCCGCACGCGCGGGGTGGTCGTCTCCCAACTGGCGGCACCTGCTGTCGGTTCCTGCAGCTGTTCCACTTCCACGGCTACTTTTCACACTCTTAATTGAGAGGGTGCTGAAAGTTTTAATGTCCGTGCACATCTGGGATTGGTTCGATCCCGTGTAGGATGGCGTGCAGGAGTTCTCCTCCGGAGAACAAGCACGTGGGAATCTATCACCGCATCCACGCAGATGTTCACTTGGTCGGCTTCTTGCCCTCAAACGCCGACGTTGTTTACGTTTCCCACAAAACCAAGTGAGCTCATGTTCCCGCAGATTACACGAAGAGTCGTTCAGTGCCTGCGGAACAACTGGCGGCAGCACGAGGGACGCACGGGAAGGAAATGCATGTCAGATGTGTGCATGGGAAAAGTGGACGGCGTGGGACCAGAAGCGCGGAAAGTCCAACATGGCTGAATGTAACCGAAGCGCCTCCTCCGCAGGGCGAAGGAAATGAACTCCATCCTTTCAGTTGGACGCCGAATCCAAAAACTAAACCGGCTCTTTTGATTCAAAGTTCAGCATAAATAAAGAATCCGACTTTGACAGTCCAGTCTGGAACCAATTAACCACAACAAACAAGGATCTCTCGTCGACTAGCTGTTTAGTTCCCTGTGTGGGAGTAGCAAACAAAGGCGACTGAAGCGACATACAGATCGGATTTGGGGTCGGATTTGGTTTCTTTTGTTTTGTTTTCCTTTTTTTTTTCCACAGTCGGTACCGTCAATTATCGCTCCTTTTGATATCACATTTTTTTAAATTATTAATAATTTAATAAATAATGGCTGTTTGGTTTTAGACTATCATCTATTCTTAATCAAAACATATTAAAATACAAGTAATAGTAGCTAATAAAATGAAAGTGAAAGTTAGGACTTTACGTACATTGTACCAATGCTAGCTATTAGCATGTTAGCAATGACACCTTTTAAGATTCTTCAAAATTAAGCTAAGTAGCTAAACAACAGTCGGGACTTTACGTACACAGAACCTTTGCTAGCTATTAGCATGTTAGCGTTTACATGTTGTTTAGATTCTCCCATAATTAAACTGACAGTCAGGAAAAGTTCATGGAAATTGAACCGATGCTAGCTCTTAGCATGCTATATATTAGCATGTTAGCATTGACATGTTGGGATTCTTCCACAATTAAGCAGGATTCTACGTAGAATGTACCAATGCTAGCTCTTAGCATGCTATCTGTTAGCATGTTAGCATTGACATCTTGTTGGGATTCTCCCATAACTAAACATAATTAAACTCCCCCAAAATGAAAATAAGTAACTATATGTACATGGCTGGCTAGTAGTATGCTACCTATTAGCATGTTAGCATTGACACTTTTTTTGCGATCCCCCCAAAATTAAAATAATTGACTTTATGTACATTGCTGGCTAGTAGTATGCTACCTATTAGCATGTTAGCATTGACACTTTTTTGGGATTCCCCCAAAATGAAAATAAGTGACTATATGTACATGTCTGGCTAGTAGTATGCTAGCTATTAGCATGTTAGCATTGACACTTTTTTGGGATTCCCCAAAATTAAAATAAGTGACTTTATGTGCATTGCTGGCTAGTAGTATGCTACCTATTAGCATGTTAGCATTGACACTTTTTTGGGATTCCCCCAAAATGAAAATAAGTGACTATATGTACATGTCTGGCTAGTAGTATGCTAGCTATTAGCATGTTAGCATTGACACTTTTTTGGGATTCCCCAAAATTAAAATAAGTGACTTTATGTGCATTGCTGGCTAGTAGTATGCTAGCTATTAGCATGTTAGCATTGACACTTTTTTGGGATTCACCCAAAATGAAAACAAGTGACTATATGTACATGGCTGGCTAGTAGTATGCTAGCTATTAGCATGTTAGCATTGACACTTTTTTGGGATTCCCCAAAATTAAAATAAGTGACTTTATGTGCATTGCTGGCTAGTAGTATGCTAGCTATTAGCATGTTAGCATTGACACTTTTTTGGGGATTCACCCAAAATGAAAACAAGTGACTATATGTACATGGCTGGCTAGTAGTATGGTAGCTATTAGCATGTTAGCATTGACATTTTTTGGGGATTCCCCCAAAATTAAAATAAGTGACTTCATGTACATTGCTGGCTAGTAGTATGCTAGCTATTAGCATGTTAGCATTGACACAGTAAAGACACAAAACACTGAGAAGTTAGCATACAGTCAGCCATTGCATGTCTCACATATTAAGGTGAAAATAAGATCTCCTCCCAGTCCGTGTGGAAGTGGTAAGTTGGTGGCATGCAAAACTTTAAATTATTATTTATTCAAAATTATTTAAATTATTTGTGCAATTTACTGTTTACGCTGTACATTGTTGTTCATATTTGATGTCATCTATTTAGTCACCACATTATTATTATTATTTTTATTATTATACGGGCGGTCGAGTGGTCGAGTGGAAATGTCATATTCCGGTCACCAGGTGGCAGTAAAGACACAAAACATTGAGACGTTCGCTTACAGTCAGCCATTGCATGTCTCACGTACTACAATGAAAATAAGATCTCCTCCCAGTCTGTGTGGAAGTGGTAAGTTTGTGGCTTCTTATGTTTCAAAGGAATACATTTGAGGGTAACTTGTTAGCTCGCTAGCTGGTGGCTAGCCAGCCATCTCAATTGAGCAATGTGTAAAAGTGACTATAGGGGTGTTATTTCATTTCTACAAGGCTCTAATAATATTATAAAATGTTTTCTATTCAGAAATATAAATTTTTGTGTGGACGCGGCAAACCAAAACCCGGGAAAAAAGCAATGAAAAGTGAAGTAAAATATCTAAAATCCATGAAGTAGCACAAACTATTTAAACGTGACCTTTGGGATATTCTGGGAATGTCGTCCGGATTTCCCCCAGGACATAAAAGTCCCTCTCACATTCTCACTTGTCTTCGTCTTTAATAATCGGTGAAGATTTATTGGTCTGGCAGGGCGGGAAACGGCCGTGTGACCTCTGCACCCAATAGCGGGGACTTTGAGGGGGCCCCGTTATCCCGGTAACAAGGCTCCCTTGTTGGCGGCCATGACACAGTCACCCTCCCTCCCGCGCATCGTCACTCCGAGAGCATTTTCCCACCCACGGACGCTGTCATAAATGTCACCCCTGCTGTCACAGATGACCCGATTGTTCCCTTTTTGGGATCAATCCTGCAATTCCGAGCAAAATGATACAAAAAAGTTAGAAACAACATGGCGGTGAAAGTGACATTGATTCTCCCAAAAAACTAAGTGACATTACGTACATTGTAGCAATGCTAGCTCTTAGCATGCTAGCTATTAGCTCGCTAGTTATTAGCATGTTACCATTGACATTGATTCTTCCAAAAAACTAAGTGACATTACGTACATTGTGCCAATGTTAGCACTTAGCATGCTAGCTATTAGCTAGCTAGTTATTAGCATGTTACCATTGACATTGATTCTCCCAGAAACTAAGTGAACTTTACGTCACATTGTACCAATGCTAGCTCTTAGCATGTTAGCTATTAGCTTGCTAGCTCTTAGCATGCTAGATATTAGCATGCTAGTTATTAGCATGTTACCATTGACATTGATTCTCCCAGAAACTAAGTGAACTTTACATCACATTGTACCAATGCTAGCTCTTAGCATGTTAGCTATTAGCTTGCTAGCTCTTAGCATGCTAGATATTAGCATGCTAGTTATTAGCATGTTACCATTGACATTGATTCTTCCAGAAACTAAGTGACTTTACATACATTGAACCAATGCTAGCTCTTAGCATGCTAACTATTAGCTAGCTAGTTATTAGCATGTTACCATTGACATTGATTCCCCCAGAAACTAAGTGACTTTACGTCACATTGTACCAATGCTAGCTCTTAGCATGCTAGATATTAGCATGCTAGTTATTAGCATGTTACCATTGACATTGATTCTTCCATAAACTAAGTGAACTTTACATCACATTGTACCAATGCTAGCTCTTAGCATGGTAGCCATTAGCTAGCTAGTTATTAGCATGTTACCATTGACATTGATTCTCCCAGAAACTAAGTGACATTACGTCACATTGTACCAATGCTAGCTCTTAGCATGCTAGCTACTAGCTAGCTTGTTATTAGCATGTTATCATTGACATTGATTCTCCCAGAAATTAAGTGACTTTACGTCACATTGTACCAATGCTAGCTCTTAGCATGCTAGCTCTTAGCATGCTAGCTATTAGCATACTAGCTATTAGCTAGCTAGTTATTAGCATGTTACCATTGGCATTGATTCTCCCAGAAACTAAGTGACTTTACGTCACATTGTGCCAATGCTAGCTCTTAGCATGCTAGCTACTACCTAGCTAGTTATTAGCATGTTACCATTGACATTGATTTTCCCAGAAACTAAGTGAACTTTACGTCACATTGTACCAATGCTAGCTCTTAGCATGCTAGATATTAGCATGCTAGTTATTAGCATGTTACCATTGACATTGATTCTTCCATAAACTAAGTGAACTTTACATCACATTGTACCAATGCTAGCTCTTAGCATGCTAGCTACTAGCTAGCTAGTTATTAGCATGTTATCATTGACATTGATTCTCCCAGAAATTAAGTGACTTTACGTCACATTGTACCAATGCTAGCTCTTAGCATGCTAGCTCTTAGCATGCTAGCTCTTAGCATGCTAACTATTAGCTAGCTAGTTATTAGCATGTTACCATTGACATTGATTCCCCCAGAAACTAAGTGACTTTACGTCACATTGTACCAATGCTAGCTCTTAGCATGCTAGATATTAGCATGCTAGTTATTAGCATGTTACCATTGACATTGATTCTTCCATAAACTAAGTGAACTTTACATCACATTGTACCAATGCTAGCTCTTAGCATGGTAGCCATTAGCTAGCTAGTTATTAGCATGTTACCATTGACATTGATTCTCCCAGAAACTAAGTGACATTACGTCACATTGTACCAATGCTAGCTCTTAGCATGCTAGCTACTAGCTAGCTTGTTATTAGCATGTTATCATTGACATTGATTCTCCCAGAAATTAAGTGACTTTACGTCACATTGTACCAATGCTAGCTCTTAGCATGCTAGCTCTTAGCATGCTAGCTATTAGCATACTAGCTATTAGCTAGCTAGTTATTAGCATGTTACCATTGGCATTGATTCTCCCAGAAACTAAGTGACTTTACGTCACATTGTGCCAATGCTAGCTCTTAGCATGCTAGCTACTACCTAGCTAGTTATTAGCATGTTACCATTGACATTGATTTTCCCAGAAACTAAGTGAACTTTACGTCACATTGTACCAATGCTAGCTCTTAGCATGCTAGATATTAGCATGCTAGTTATTAGCATGTTACCATTGACATTGATTCTTCCATAAACTAAGTGAACTTTACATCACATTGTACCAATGCTAGCTCTTAGCATGCTAGCTACTAGCTAGCTAGTTATTAGCATGTTATCATTGACATTGATTCTCCCAGAAATTAAGTGACTTTACGTCACATTGTACCAATGCTAGCTCTTAGCATGCTAGCTCTTAGCATGCTAGCTATTAGCATACTAGCTATTAGCTAGCTAGTTATTAGCATGTTACCATTGGCATTGATTCTCCCAGAAACTAAGTGACTTTACGTCAAATTGTGCCAATGCTAGCTCTTAGCATGCTAGCTACTACCTAGCTAGTTATTAGCATGTTACCATTGACATTGATTCTCCCAGAAACTAAGTGAACTTTACGTCACATTGTACCAATGCTAGCTCTTAGCATGCTATATATTGGCATGCAAGTTATTTGCAAGTTAGCATTGATATGTTGTTGGGATTCTTCCAAAATGAAAGTGAAAGTCAAGACTTTACGTACATTGTGCCAATGCTAGCTCTTAGCATGCTAGCTATTAGCATGTTAGCAATGACACCTTATTAAGATTCTTCCAAAAGTAGCTAAGCGACAGTGGGGACTTGTGTACATAGAACCTTTGCTAGCTATTAGCATGTTAGCAATGACATCTTATTAAGATTCTTCCAAAATTAAGCCAAGTAGCTACACAACAGTCAGGACTTTATGTACAGAGCTATTAGCTCTGTACATAAGCTATTAGCTATTAGCTAATAGCTTATTAGTTAGCTATTAGCTATTATTATGCTATTATTAAGCTATTAGCATGTTAGCATTTACATTTTGTTTAGATTTTCCCATAATTAAACTGACAGTCAGGACTTTATGTAAATTGAAGCAATGCTAGCTCTTAGCATGCTATCTATTAGCATTAGAGTTCATGTACATTGCTGGCTAGTTGTATGCTAGCTATTAGCATGTTAACATTGACATTTTTGGGGGGGATTCCCCCAAAGTTAAAATAAGTGACTTTATGTACATTGCTAGCTAGTAGTATGCTAGCTATTAGCATTGACATTTTTTTGGAATTACCCCAAAATGAAAATAAGTGACTTTATGTACATTGCTGGTGAGTGGTATGCTAGCTATTAGCATGTTAGCAGTATGCTAGCTATTAGCATGTTAGCATTGACACTTTTTTGGGATTCCCCCAAAATTAAAATAAGTGACTTCATGTACATTGCTGGCTAGTAGTATGCTAGCTATTAGCATGTTAGCATTGACACAAAGTCATGTTTTAGTGTGCGCTGAAGCAGCACCAGGATTACCTTTCCAGTTACTGACAGACACACAGGAAGGGCGGCCGGGCTCCTCCGCCTCCACAGGAAGGAGTCCGCAATCCACGGGAAGCCGCCCGCTTATCAGCGACACCCGGCAGCTGTCCTGCACTTCGCGGCAGAAGCTTCGACAGGGCAGGCGCAGGGGTGCGCTGGCGTTGGAGGGGCACCCGGGCGCCAGCAGGAGGCACACAAACCACTCCGCGCTGTGGTGACACCCCGCCGTGGTCAGACGCCGCCACTCCTGCAGGGCCGCCGTCACCCGCTCCACGGACGAGTGGTTGAAAAAGTTGGGGATCGTGAAAAACCGTGGGCGCTTTCTGGAGCACATGGGCCAATCAGAGGGCACGGGGAGGCAACGGGGGTGAGGGGGAGCATCCCGAGTCCCATTCTTGGCGTCCGTTACGTTGCTCGGCTGGATGTCGGACCCCGATCCTGATCCGGACGAATCCCCTTCCCACGCCCCGGACCCTTCCTCAACCGCCCCTGTTCTGACCCCTTCATTATCACCCGTCGTGTTAGGGTTCGCGCCCTCCATCTTCAGCGATCCATTAGTAGTCCCGGGGGCGGCGGTCGTGTCCCACGTGTCCACCAACTTACGGATTCCGGTGGCGACGTTGAGAATCTCTTCTCCAACCCCTGACAAGTTATCATCCTCCTCTTCCACTCTCTTGGTGCCATTGGGCGTTGGTGTGGCACCCGTCGGGGCTTCACTTGTGGGCTCTGGTCCGGAGAACCAAAACCAGGCTTCCGAGCCTCCGAGACAGAGAACCAGGAGCAGGAACCAGGTCTGGATGCTCAACATCCTGCGATTGAGAAGATCCCAGTCTACGGTGGTTAAAGTCCGGCAGATCTTTCCTATGGAAGTGAACGCCCCCCTTGTGAGGACGCACTAAACATGGACAGATCGGGGACGGGTACCGGGAGGTTGGCTTTGAGGACACTCAGATTGAAAACCCCTCCTCTTCATCCCTCGTCAGTGAGATGAATCCACTTTAAAACGGATATGGAAGTGAGTGATGAATGGAACGTGAGGCCCCGGGGATGGTGGGCTGGGGGTGAGTAAGAGAGGGGGGCGGGTGTCTCGTGATCCGCTCCCTCCCTTGCGAGCGTTACCTCATTGCAGAAACCCCCCAGAACTGCTTCCACGTCCATGTTCTCACAGTAGAAACGATAAGCGTGGAGGGAACCCCCTAACCTCCATCCCCCAGAGGCACCCCCCCTTCGTGCCCCCATTAAGCTGCCTCATGTGTCGAGTGAGGACATCCAGCTGTTCCACATTCCGGCCTTCACACCCCCCAGTCGGATAACTTACTAATATGACAATACGGCATATTCTTCTGTCATGATTGGCACATGTTGGGACTTGTTGGCTGGTTAAGCCCCGCCTTCCTGTGCTGTCATTGGCTGGCTTTTCAGCAACTGCTGGCGCATCATTGGATGAAATAGATTAGCTTGATTTGGAACCTGTTTTTTCATCTCATTCTTCCTAAGGCGGTATTATTTAGGAATATTTAAATTGGAAAAATTTTAGAAAATCACCCAAAATTGGTAATAATTTATAAATCGATGAAAATAAAACACATATTAGAAAAAAATTAAAAATACTGTATTTTGAAATATTTTTTAAATTTTACATCTCATTCACCCCAATTCTATAATATTTTATAAATTAGAAAACCTATAAAGAAATATAAAAAATAACCAAAAATTTTAATTCCTTACTTTTAATTTTTATTATTTCCTCCCAAATTTGGCCCCCCCCACCGAAAACGCATCTCATTCACGTTAAGTCTGTCATGACTTATAAAAGGATAATAAATAAAATAATATTGTGATAAAGGATAATAAAGGAAATATCTCAAAATAGGAAAGATATCAAATTATTGTTTATAATTATTATTTTTTCCTTTTATTTTTATTATTATTTTATATTATTATATTGTAATTTTATTTTATTTTTATAAATTAAAATTATTTTATTTTTATAAAATAAAACTTTATTTTTATAAATTAAAACTATTTTATTTTTATAAATATTTTTTTTTTATAAATTAAAATTATTTTTAGAAAATAAAATAATTTGTTTTATTATTTTTTTAAGTTGGCCACAATCTATAAATACATGATAAAAAAACTAAACATTTGTTAAAATTAGAGAAATAATTTTTCTAAATAATGTCAATACTACGGATGTCCGATATCAGCATAAAATTGATATCGGAAATTGAAAGTTGGACCATATCGGCATATCATTTTTTGGCAAAAAATCCAGTATCGGACATCCTTAGTAAATAAAAATAGTCATATAAAAAAAAAATGATTGTCTCATTCATGTGATAATAAAGGTAAACTGTTGGTAGGGTGGTCCTTGAACGCACCATTGCTGCTGTGCGACGCAACAGTGAAACCTGCAGGCCGTGACTCCCATTCCATCTGTTCAGTGAGCGCGACCCCCGCCAGAGGCGGAGCCCTTACGGCGCGTATATAAATGACCTCACGCGTATGTACAGCTTCCTATACGACATTCCAGGAGAGCTTCTCATCCCGCAGCTGCACACCGAACTCCAGCGGGAATCCGAGCTGGAAGTTATATAGTTTAGTTCAAACTTCCCACATGAAAATGAAGATTTATTTCCGGCCTGTAGACTCGAACGGCCACTGTGCTGTGGAAGTGAGAATAACATCTCACATCTTCACGTTGAGTGGGGGAAGGTCACCTGGGGGACATTTATCCTAGCGTGGGTGCGCCCACTGCTGCTATAAAGTGGAAAAGTCTGACGCCAGCACGCATTCAATCCCAAATATGGATGTTGAATAAACCATAAATCTCATAAAAAGTCATTTTGGGAACATACCGACTCTTGTCGACACGGTGAGAGCCTCCACTCTGATACTTTTTCATTGCTTTTTTTCGTTTCTGGTCAGTAGGACCAAACGTATGTACAACTCAGTTCTAGTATGGTTGGTCAAAATAGCCGGTACACCCTGGACTGGTGGCTAGCCAATCACAGCGCACATATAGACAAACAACCATTCACACTCACATTCATGTTTTTGGAATGTGGGAGGAAACCGGAGTACCCGGAGAAAACCCACGCATGCACGGGGAGAACATGCAAACTCCACACAAGAGACGGCATCGAACTAGGGTCTCCTAGCTGTGTGGCCTGCATGCTAACCATGCAAAAAATATTAAATATAATATTAGTTCCTGAGGTTTTTTTTTTTTTTTGACCTTTTGGAACAAATTCATAACAAAGTGCTGTACAGTAATCCCTCACTTATCACTGTTAATTATCTCCAGATGTTCCGCCAAATAAGATTCCTTATTTAGAAGTGGAATATTTTAGTAATTTGAGTATAAAAAAACTGTTTATGACCTTTTAAATATGAAGTGAAAGAAAAAGGATGGAAATGGGGGGAAAAAAGGCGGTAAAATAAATCCAAATATATCCATACATCCCTCTTTGTATCGGAGAACGGTGCAGCGGTGCGTTCAATGACCGTAAACAAAGTAGGACAAATCAGAGCTTGCATTAAACATTCAAAAACGGTGGGATTTCTAATGAATAGTTGCGTACAGTATTGTAATAAAATAATATTTACTGTATTTTAATGCGTTTTAAAAGAGAAATGAAATGATTATTGAATTTGATGAAATATTTTATGACTATTGACTTTTGTTTTAGGTGTTTTCATTTGTACATTTCATGAAGGAAAGGTGCATTTAGGTGCATCCTTTCTGGATGTTCCTAATTAGGTTTTTTTACTCACAAACATTTAGAATTTAAAACCCGTATCATAAGTATTTTTTTTTATTTTGAGCTGACAAACAAAAACATGTTTGTGTCAGAGTGAGAGGTCTCACTCTCTCACATTTTGTATTTGTTGAAATTTGTGGGCGAGTTTAAGAACTAATATGCTAAGAATAAAAAAAAATAGTTATACAAAAATATACTTGCTGACTGTATTATTTTATATCCTTTTACATAAAATTTTACGTAATTATCGTTGTAGTTGCACATCAAATTGTTTACCACAAAGATATTTCCCCTACTTATTATCGATAAAAACTTATTTCCATCTGCGATTAATTGCAATTAATTCTGAGTTAACTGTAAACAAATGTGATTAATCACAATCAAATATTTTAATCTATTAACAGTCCTAGTATTTATATTATATTATGCATGTAATTGGGAAATTGTTATATTTGTTATATATATTTATTATGTAGAAACTGGAAGGAAATAATTGTATAAATATGGATAGTATGTACTCTAAATTAAAACGTTTTAATTCTAATTAAAATAAAAAAAATAATAATATTTTTTAAATATTTTTTAAATAGTATTTAAAATAATAAAATCATGTATATTTTAAATTCAGCTTTACAGACTTTTAAAAATTTAATATTTTTTATAAATTTAATATTTTCAAAAATTTTGAAAATATAAAATTTTAAAAAGATTTTACATTTTCAAAATTTTTAAAAGTCTGTAAAACTGGTTTCAATGGTTTTTTAAATCATTGAAACCATTTTTAATTTTATTAATATTTCTAGATTTACATGGTTCTAAATCATGACTATTTTTAATTCAGTTTTACAGACTTTAAAAAATTTAATATTTTTCATAAATTTAATATTTTCAAAAATTTTGAAAATATAAAATTTTAAAAAGATTTAAAATTTTCTACATTTTTAAAAGTCTGTAAAACTGGTTTCAATGGTTTTTTAAATCATTGAAACCATTTTTAATTTTATTAATATTTCTAGATTTACATGGTTCTAAATCATGAATATTTTTAATTCAGTTTTACAGACTTTAAAAAATTTAATATTGTTTATAAATTTAATATTTTCAAAAACTTTGAAAATATAAAATTTTAAAAAGATTTAAAATTTTCTACATTTTTAAAAGTCTGTAAAACTGGTTTCAATGTTTTTTTAAATCATTGAAACCATTTTTAAGTTTATTAATATTTCTAGATTTACATGGTTCTAAATCATGAATATTTTTAATTCAGTTTTACAGACTTTAAAAAATTTAATATTTTTTAAAAATTTAATATTTTCAAAAATTTTGAAAATATAAAATTTTAAAAAGATTTTACATTTTCAAAATTTTTAAAAGTCTGTAAAACTGGTTTCAATGTTTTTTAAATCATTGAAACCATTTTTAATTTTATTAATATTTATAGATTTACATGGTTCTAAATCATGTATATTTCGAATTCAGTTTTACAAAAAAATTTAATATTTTTTAAAATTTTAATATTTTCAAAATTTTTTAAAATATTTAATATTTACAAATAATTTTAAAAGTCTAAAACTGAATAATATACATGATTTAGAATCATGTAAATCCAGAAATAATACAATTAAAAATGGTTTCAATTATTAAAAAAACAATGAAATCATAGCATATACTTCTAATAGGACACGTTCCTCATCTGTTGACCTTCTGAGCCAAGAACTTGCCTCATCCTTTCAAGCTCCCACATGTCCCAGAATGCCTTTCAAACACAATCTAAACATGCACTGCGTGTGTGTGTGTGTGTGTGTGTGTGTGTGTGTGTGTGGTACACACAAGCCCCCGAGAAGGGAAAATCTGAGCAAGAACCGCAGATCCCAACCTGCAAAAGCCACCATGCACCTTCCAGCTGTATGGGATGTTGGAGTGGAATCCTAAGTGATGAGCTACACAACATCTGGAACAAGAACACACATGTGTGCGCACACACACACACAGACACACACAAAGGGTCCAAAAGGGCTCAGGGATTGCATGCAAAAAATGCATACAAGATTAAGTGGAATTAGTGTATGGACCATACAATTCAATGGTAAAGTATGCCCCCCCCCAAACACCCCCACACTGAAAACTCCTGTAAAGTTATAAGAGTAACTTTATGAATATATAATTTACCTGTGTACTGGCCGTACATCTGTTCGACCTCCAGCAGCAGCAGAAAGAAGAAGATGGAGGTCTGCAGGGTCAACCACCTGCTGCGTCCACACATTTTGGCACAGCTTCTTCTCAGAGATGGAGAGAAAAAAAAAAACAAGTGAAAAAAGGAGGATATCCTGTCACAAACCCGGAAGAGGACGTGTGATCATCCCCAAGCCCTGACAGTTGGACGGCTTCTGGGGAGAAATAAATCACAGCCAGAGAGACAGGGAAGTTTCTTTTGAACCTGTGTTGGGAATGTGCGCCGCAAGGTGGAGCCATTCAGAAACTTCCTTTGCGGGGTTTTTCAAAGCAAAGTCGCACTAGCGACAAGCTAGTTGATGATGAGGTCCACACGTCGTGTTCGACGCATAAAAGCTGAATTTTACAGGAACGGAAACGTTAAAATTGTTAACAGGAAGCTGAAAAGTGGAGAAAGTAACCCAAAACAATCATGGATTTAAGCCACAAAAAACCCCGACGCCTTTATTCTGAAAACCGTTGACGTCGTCTTCACGTGCGGCCGGAAGCCTCCTCCTCCTCCAGGCAGGTAGGGTGGGCAATACTGCTCTTTTTTGTGTCGATTCGATACCAGGTAACCACAAGGCCAGATTTATCGACACTGATACTTTTATTTAATCATGTATTACACAAAGATTAAAATTAGTTGGTTATACATTTATTTCCCCAAAATAATTTTAATTACTCATGTTAATATCGTTAGCATATAATATAAAATAATTCAAATTAAATATAAATAGGTTTGTTTTTAATATTTTAATATTGAATAACTTGCATATAATTGTAATTCGCAAATGTAAACACAAATATTACATTAAAAATATATTTAATATTTATTTTAGAAACTAGCAAAAAAATAATTAGGGTAATTAAAATTAAATAATAGTAAAAATAAAAATTAGATATTACAACTATAAAAAATATTTCAGCAAATACATTAAATTAAAATACATTTTATATTCTTTTAAAATTTATTATACTATTTAAAAAATTCCAAACAAATATAAATATTTCAGCTAATACATTAAATTAAAATAAAATTTTATATTATTTTAAAATTGATTAAAATACTGTTTAGAAAATTCCAAACAAATATAAAAAATATTTCAGCAAATACATTAAATTAAAATACATTTTATATTCTTTTAAAATTGATTATTATACTGTTTAGAAAATTCCAAACAAATATAAAAAATATTTCAGCAAATACATTAAATTAAAATACATTTTATATTCTTTTAAAATTTATTAAAATACTGTTTAGAAAATTCCAAACAAATATAAAAAAAATATTTCAGCAAATACATTAAATTAAAATCAATTTTATATTCTTTTAAAATGGATTAAAATACTGTTTAGAAAATTCCAAATAAATGTAAAAAAATATTTCAGCAAATACATTAAATTAAAATCAATTTTATATTCTTTTAAAATTGATTGAAATACCATTTAGAAAATTCCAATGAAATATAAAAAATATTTCAGCAAATACATTAAATTAAAATATTTTTTTTTAAATGTATTAAAATGCTATTTAGAAAATTCCAATGAAATATATAATTTATTGAAATATTTTTATAAATTAAAAAATACTTTAAAACTAGAGACAATGATAATTAAATACACAACTATTACAACTAATGAAGTACATATGTGTCACAAAATTTCTTATTCACAAAAAAGTGTGGTGGGCAGAAGACATTAAAAAAGTTAATGCCATGATTTTGAATTTTTTTAGGGGGGGTCCAAACAACTAAAGTCCCCCTGGGTCTAAACCATGGATATTGATATTTGGCCCGATGAACCCTCCCCCAACTAGAAATGTTTGATGTGGATTCCAAGCACATCAAAACCAAACACGAGAGTCCTCCTGTGTTCAGACACAAATCCACATACTACATGATTAAAACAGAACGTAATTAAAGAAAAAAAAAACGACGCGACTAATTCCTAGCTTCTTTACTAAACACAAAGTGGCTGTTTTGGATCGCGCGTGAGTGGCGGGTAGAAAAGCAGCAGACTGCCAAGACATGCCCTTGTCATTACCGTGTCTGCACATGCTTCTGCTAATAAACACCGCAACGCTAGCAAGTCAATCTTATATCTTTATTGTCTTTGTTCTCTGGATTTTTACAAATATGATACTTCTGTAATTCCACTTCAAATGTGCAACACAATGGCGTTATGGATTTGTCACATGACCGCCTGACAGGTTCCTCCTGCTGACAACAATGACGCTACGAGACAACTCATCTCTTCCCCGCAGGCTAGAAAGCACCTGAACAATCTCTTTGGATGAGGGCGGGTCAGAACTGAGTCTCTCTCGAGGTTCTGGGGGACAGCACAGATAACAATGGCATGCAAGACTCAAATACAGACCCACTGGAATTTTTTTTTTTTTTCTTTCTGGAAAATAAAAGTTTCTGGTCTTACTGATAGCGGACAACAGCCAAGCGTATTTGAGATGATGCACCCCTAAAACTGCTGATTGGAGGCTTTGCCAGGGTTAAAACCAAATTCAACACCAAGAAATCCCGCCTGGAGGATCCCGACACCTGTCAATCATCTTCATTCGTCTATATTTCATCACAAATGCGTGTGCTTTTCGGTTTAAATTAAAAAAAGCCCAGAAACACGCCTCCATATGGCACACGTGACTTTGAAATGATGCATATGAAAAATGTTTTTTTTTTTTTTTTAAGTCACACCATGTCTAAAAATATTAAGACGTTAATTTTTTTTTTTTCTTCTTCTTCCTTCAAGACGACACGTACCACTCTGGAAATTCATTTCAGGAACACCAAACCCAAAGGAAAGGGAGAAAAAAAAAAACACCGCAACCCAGCGACCTTTCCCATCAGGTGACCAAAGCCTGGACACAAAAGGAAATGCTGACTTATTGCATCGAGTTCACATTCTCATTGGAACCTTGGCTTTCATAGGATTCCGTCTGCGTGTTGGGTGACTTGGATCGTGGTTCTTTAAGAGTTGGGACACTATAGACAGATTCCAGCCATTCAAGCGTGGGGCGGCGCTGTGCTCTCATGAGGCGTTCAAGTGCGCTGCATATTTTTCCGAGAGGAATCTGTGCTGGGTTTTCTGTTTACATGATTGCTTCGTACGATTGGGTTAAATACGGTTTTTAACATTATTAGAGCCCTCTAGACAAGGACTAACACCCCTATAGTCACCTTTACACTCCTATTACCCGATATAATAGACTTAATGAGCAAAATAAGACTTGTGCTGGTATGTGTGTTGCTGTAAAAGTGTTCTGGTGCTGGGTGGTGGGGGGTCAGCTGTAGAGTTTTATTGTGCTTGTTGTGAGATAATTCAAACCTATGATAAAAGCCTGTTGTTCCGGCGGTTGTGACTGGTGCTTGTGTGTCTCACCTAACATTATAGTGACTACTGACACAAAGGGACCAGAATATCAGAATGTCTTTGAATGAGTCCTATTAATATTAATATTAATATTAATTAATATTGTTGGGGTTAAATATTGTTTCCTATGTGTCCAAACATGTCATGGATCATTTAACTGCTTTGAGGGTCATGTTACCTTCCAGAAGCAAAACTCGAATCGGAAATCCAGCACTTTCTCTGACCCGCCTCCGTGTGGCGTGTGTCACGTGACCACGTGTCATCGCTACGGTTGCGTTTCCCGCTCGTCTGGGGAGAAATGTCGGGTGGAATGCTTTTGCCTTCTCGTAAAGCTGCGACGGGGGAAATCTTCCTAAAAATAAATATGATGGCGTGTTATCAAAATGAGAGCAACTTGAACGCAACACAAAGTCGGCGGGGGAAAAAGTAGTGGTTCACGTGGCGACGACAGCGTCCGCTTTCTTGTCGATGTGCCATCCCGGAGGTGATCATGCTCTGTCCATTCAAAGTCTTTGACCTTTTAGCCTCGTCCTCTCCTCCTCCTCCTCCTCCATTCGCTACCTGCTCCTCGAGGGGGCGGTGCTCAGTCAGCGTAGTGCATGATGGACTCCACGTAATTTCCGGGGAAGAGGCCCGTGGTGCCGTTCATCACGCCCTCGAACCAGCCGTCGTCGTTCTTCTTGATCACGTAGATGATGGCGCCCTCCTGGAACGACAACTCATCCTCTTTGTCGCGGGTGTAGTCGTAGATGGCCACCACTGTGGGACGGACGGTGCGGAAACGGGGGTTAGTCGCTACCAAACTTGACACGGGGGTCCGAATTCTCACCAACATACTGAAAAATTAAATACTAAAAAATGAGCTTCCGGCCGCCAAGCTACACTGTGGACCCCCCTACAGCAGGGGTCTCAAACACGCGGCCGTCTTGATATGAAAGTAAATAACTGTTAATAGTTATCCTCCCTATCCGTGTGGAAGTGGTAAGATTTTGGCTATTTAAGTTGAAAGGAAATAACTTGAAGGCAATTGTTTAAGCTACGAGGACAGTTTAAGACAGGGGTCTCAAACACGTGGCCCGCAGGACGCTAGTTTGAGGCCCCCGCCTTGATATGAAAGTTTAATTTAAGTTTGATATGGATGCTGTATGGCATCATGTACCCAGAAAAAAATTATTCAGTTTGATTAATGTTCATGTTAAAGGTTAAATAACTGTTAATAGTTATCCTCCCTATCCGTGTGGAAGTGGTAAGTTTTTGGCTATTTAAGTTGAAAGGAAATAACTTGAAGGCTACCGTTTAGGTCGCTAGCTCTCTAGTTTGCGAGTTAGCATGTGTCTCAAGACCCTGCAGTTGCGCAATATGTTGTAAATAAAAAGAGTATAAATGTGACTATAGTCGTGTTTTGTCATGTCTACAGGGCTCTAATAATGCTTTGTTCATTTTAATATGAAAAAAATCATTTGTCTACCCACCAACTATATGTGCTTTCTTAAGTTTTTATTATTTGTCGTTTTATTATTATTATTATTATTATATTTATTTATTTATTACTGATTGATTGATTTTCTTTATTCTTGATTTGTTTATTTATTTTTCATCTTATTTTGTGTAGAAAAATAAAAAGTAAGATATTTGAGAACAGTGGAATGTTTTATCAGAGCTTTTATTGTAGAAAATTGGAACCAAAGCAAAGTTTTTGAATTTTTTTTATTTTTAATAAATGTGTTTTTTTTGGGGGGGAAAACCTGATGCGGCCCAGTCTCACCCAGACCCGAGCTCCAGTGGCCCCCAAGTAAATTGAATTTGAGACCCCCCTGATTTAGAGGATATACAGCCTTCTCTGATTTTTGGATCAACATTTGCAATAAAAATGACTAATTTATAAATTGAATACAATAAATGTATTTAATTAATTACGTTACTTTTTAGTGTAATTGCCGCATGTGCACCAGGGCACGCACAAGAACGCGAGATGCCTTCAGGGACACGCCGAACATCGCAACAACTTTTATTATGCATGTTATGTGTGGTCGAAAGAAAAACATCGTCCAAGTCGGACGCACAATTTGCTGCATTTAAAGTGTGCTGGGAAATCCCGGAAAATTTGCTGAAAATGTGCCTTTTTTAAAGTTACGTGATGCTTTTGAAGGCAACCCAAACCTTTAATTAAATTTTTTTTGTTTTTAATAAATGTGGTTTTTTTTGGGAAAACCTGATGCGGCCCAGTCTCACCCAGACCCTAGCTCCAGTGGCCCCCAAGTAAATTGAGTTTGAGACCCCTGCCCTACAGAGTAAATGCAGACCTTTTTCCATGTAGGTGCGTGGCGCCCAGGGCGGGTCTTCTTCTGCGTACGGGTCGCTGTACTCCACCACCGCCGACTCCTCATCGTCTTCGTCGTCGTCGTAGTCCTCCGGCGGAGGAGGGGGAGGTGTCGGTTCCTCGAACACCGGCTCGTCCGGGGGCGGGGGCGGCACGTCTGATACTAGCGCGAGGCCAAAAGAAATAACAAAAAATTAAGTAACAGAAATCAAGTAGAACTGAGATGACAGATTTAGCATTCCCATGCGAGTAAGAAGAGAACAACTCCATGCTGTTTGTCCGAGGAAGGACCAAGGAGAACATTCCTTACACTGATGGACACGCAGGCATGCTTTAAAAACCGGAATCAAATATCACGTCCTCCGATTCTTGTTGACAGCAAAGGAAGACATGACACGGCGTGACATCTAAATCAGTGGTTCTCAACTTGTTTGGCTGTGGGACCCACCATTACCCCGCCACCCCAAAGTCGCTCTCTTTATGTCACCAGTCTTCTCCAGCAGATATCTGCAGCTGTGTGTCCCCATGTTGGCCTTTCTCTCCCGCTCCAGCTTGACAAAGTGGCCAAGAAAGATAGCATACACCTCGAAGCCTTCCCCAAAAACCCACTCAAAATGGCGGCCAAATCCACCAGTTGAGAACCACTGATCTAAAGGACGCGTTTCATTTTGAGTCTTAGTCAGACGCGGGTCGTTTCAGGTTAATTTGTAGGTTGTGGGACAAGGACGCTACCGAGAAGATGACGGTGTTGACAATGGCAGCCATGCACAAGGAGCTAAAACCACTTACTGGTCTCCTGAACCCGGGCCACAAAGCCCATCAGGGGCAGCTGAGGGGTGATCTGCATGGAAGGGGGAGGGGGCGCAAGCGGTCCTGCCAAGTGCCAAAAAGCGTGTCGATGCAGACATGGAGGGAAAGGGGTGTGGTTAGGCCCAAAGTCATTGGTAATGGTAATGGTTTTATTTCATTTGAACATGCATCAGATTACAATTGAGTGCATCCCATAATCAGTTCCCAGTTCCACATGTCCAAAAGGAGTAGGAAGAAGCAAAGCTTATTAAATCCTACCCCTCCACCTGGTACTTTTACAATCAGTAACTGTTACATTTGTTCACTTCCTGCTTTCCCAATATAATTTAAGTATTTTTTAACTTTATTTTATTAGTTTTATTTTTAATTAAATTTTTATTTAATAAAAAAATTAATTCATTATTATTATTATTATTTATTTATTATTTTACTGAAATGCTATGCTAACGCTAATGTAGTCCTAGCATATAAGTGTTTCAAATGTAGTTCTTCCCTGAGATCATATTTCTCCTCTTTTGTAGAGAAGTATTTGTTCACTTCCTGCTTTCCCTATATAATTTAAGTATTTATTTTACTTTATTTTATTAGTTTTATTTTTTTATTTTTAATTTAATTTTTTTATTTTTAATTTTTCGTTTTTCATTTTTCATTTTATATTTTTTAGTAGTAGTAGTAGTAGTAGCAGTATTATTATTATTTATTTATTATTTAATTTTACTGAAATGCTAACGCTAACATAGTCCTAGCATACAAGTGTTTCAAATGTAGTTCTTCCCTGAGATCATATTTCTCCTCTTTTGTAGAGAAGTATTTGTTCACTTCCTGCTTTCCCAATATAATTTAAGTATTTTTTTTACTTTATTGTATTAGTTTTATTTTTTTATGTTTAATTTAATTTTTAATTTAATTTGTTGTTATTTTTAATTCATTATTAATTAATTAATTAATTAATTTATTTTACTGAAATGCTATGCTAACACTAACGTAGTCCTAGCATATAAGTGTTTCAAATGTACTTCTTCCCTGAAATCATATTTCTCCTCTCTTGTAGAGAAGTATTTGTTCACTTCCTGCTTTCCCAATATAATTTAAGTATTTTTTACTTTATCTTATTAGTTTTATTTTTATTTTTAATTTAATTTTTTTTATTTTCAATTTTTTTGTTTTTCATTTTATATTTTTTATTATTAGTAGTAGTAGTAGCAGTATTGTTATTATTTATTAGTATTTATTTATTATTTTATTGAAATGCTAACACTAATGCTAACGTAGTCCTAGCATATAAGTGTTTCAAATGTAGTTCTTCCCTGAGATCATATTTCTCCTCTCTTGTAGAGAAGTATTGGATGACATTTTTAGCTAATTGGTTATTTTTAGCCTTATGCATTATTTTAGCTGTTTGAAGATGAACTATATCAGCAAGTTGAAGTATTTGGGATTTTAGAAATAAGGAGTTAGTATGTTCTCTGTAGGTGGCATTATGAATTATCCTTACTGACCTTTTTTGCAGTACATTTAGCGAGTGAAGATTGCTTTTATAGTTATTATCCCATATTTCCACACAATAAGTAAGATATGGTAGAACCAGAGAGCAATAAAGAGTGTGGAGGGATTTCTGATTGAGAACAAATATTGCTTTGTTCAATATTGAAATATTTCTGGCCACCTTATGTTATATATTTGTAATATGAGGTTTCCAGCTCATATTTTCATCTATTGTGATCCCCAGAAATGTATTTTCGTTCACCCTTTCAATGTCTACACCGTCTATTTGTATTTGCTGGTGTGTCCTTTCTGCTGTTGGAGTCGCTAATTAACCTAGCATGTTTTTGGAATGTGGGAGGAAACCGGAGAAAACCCACACACGCACCAGGAGAACGCCATTTTGACCCCAAACTTCAGATTCATTCTACTATACACACACACACACACACACACACACACACACACTATATATACAATGTATTTTATACCTTGATTCTGGGCAAAGTGTGGCCCCCCGTTGAGCTGGTTCTGGTTGGGGGCCACGTTAGGCTGTCCAGTTACAGATGAGGGCCGGCGGTAAGGCAGTGACCCCCCCACGTGGGCGTTCTGAGGCGGCTGCGCCGGGCGGTTCATGCTGTAAAACTGAGGCGCACCTGCAAGGAGACGCCGCCAGGAGGCGGCAAAGCTCATTTTAGTCTCATCCTTGTTGAACTCGGCTGCACTTTGCAAATGATCATCACACACACAACAAAGTGAACAAGAAGTGATGGTTCAATTCTGATGCTCATGCGCAACACATCACTATGACAGGTCGGGGGGGCAGCAGATTGATGGAAATAATCGATATTGATACCAAGGATAGTGTTCGTATCGAATAAATATCAGCGTCTTATCTGTGTCTGATTACAATCTTGTTCATTAAATTAAAGTACAAACATTTTAGCAAAATCATTAAAGAATGTTCAAGTAAAAAGTATCCGTATCAGCAGTTCTACATTGGCTTGGTATCGCATCGACGTGAGAATGTGCAGTATCGCCCACCCCGATGGCAAGACAGCTGACAGCAGCTGTGAAGGATGAAAAGTGCGATTCTTCAGGCATGCAACATCAATGCTCCCCAGAGCTTCTACAAATGGCCGTCATTAGAAGAAATGAATTTTCTGATCACATTGAACTTTACGTATCTGAAAATGGAGCACAAGCCCATCCCCGGATGAGCAGATGGGTGGGCTTTTTTCCACATTTACTCACCTTGTGCGGGGTTGCCGCAAGTGGCGGCTCCGGTGCCAGTGAGGGCTGTGGAAGTGGGGAGCTGGGGAGGGGGCGGGGGTACATGCGGGATCTCAACAGAAGGGTTAGAGGCCTGGTGGGGACCATCGAGAACAGCGGGCAGGGGGCCAGGGGTGGTGGTAGTGTTGGGCATTTGCTTAGTTGTGTTGGATGGAGCTGGGGCTGACGGAGGTGTGGAAACAAGGTGAGAGAGAGGAAGAAGAGGAGAAAGAAAAGTGAGAGGGGGGGGGAAGCGCTACGATACTCGGGGATCATTCGCGGGTCATCGACCGTTTTCTATCAACAAGCTTGACGCGAAGCAATTTAGTGAGTCGTGGCAGACGTCAATCATATTACCTGGAAAGGCGGTGGGCGGGGCCGGGGTTGGCACGGCAATTGGCACTCCCACGCTTCCGCTGCCGCTGTTCTCCCGGCTGCTGCTGCGACTGCTGCTGGGGTGGCTGCCTCCGCTGCTGCCGCTGCTGGTGGTGGGTCAGTAAACATGTCAGAGCTTCAAACATTGTTAGCACGCCGCCATATAAGCAAAGGTTTGGGTTGCCTTCAAAAGCATCACGTAACTTTAAAAAAGGCACATTTGCAGCAAATTTTCCGGGATTTCCCAGCACACTTTAAATGCAGCAAATTGTGCGTCCGACTTGGACGATGTTTTTCTTTCGACCACACATAACATGCATAATAAAAGTTATTGCGATGTTCAGCGTGTCCCTGAAGGCACCTCGCGTTCTTGTGCGTGCCCCGGTGCGCATGCGGCAATTACACTAAAAAGTAACGTAATTAAATACATTTATTGTATTCATTTCATAAATTAGTCATTTTTATTGCAAATGTTGATCCAAAAATCAGAGAAGGCTGTATATCCTCTAAATCAGGGGTCTCAAACTCAATTTACTTGGGGGGCCACAGGAGCTCGGGTCTGGGTGAGACTGGGCCGCATCAGGTTTTCCAAAAAAAAAACCCCCCAAAAAACGCATTTATTAAAAACAAATTTTTTTTAAAACTTTGCTTTGGTTCCAATTTTCTACAAGAAAAGCTCTGATAAAAAATTACACTGTTATCAAATATGTTACTTTTTATTTTTCTACACAAAATAAGATGAAAAATAAATCAAGAATAAAGAAAATCAATCAGTAATAAATAAATAAATATAATAATAATAATAATAATAAAACGGCAAATAATAAAAACTTAAGAAACCACATATAGTTGGTGGGTATTTTTTTCATATTAAAATGAACAAAGCATTATTAGAGCCCTGTAGACATGACAAAACACGACTATAGTCACATTTATACTCTTTTTATTTACAACATATTGCGCAACTGCAGGGTCTTGAGACACATGCTAACTCGCAACCTAGAGAGCTAGCGACCTAAACGGTAGCCTTCAAGTTTATTTCCTTTCAACTTAAATAGCCAAAAACGTACCACTTCCACACGGATAGGGAGGATAACTATTAACAGTTATTTAACCTTTAACATGAACATTAATCAAATGTAATCATTTTTTCTGGGTACATGATACCATACAGCATCCATATCAAACTTGCGCGGGCCGCACTAACATTAAACTTTCAAGGCGGGGGCCTCAAACTAGTGTCCCGCGGGCCCCGCATGTTTGAGACCCCTGCTCTAAATAATGTACTACACGCACCCAAAGAACAGCTTTTACAGTCCGGGGGCTTAGATTCTTTTTTTTTTTTTTTTTTTTGGTCGTGTATGTCCTGCTACGCAAGAAACGTGGAAGCATAGTCCACGTTTCCCAGACTAAACTCCAAACTGAAACCATCAAAATTGGAACACAAGGTGTGCCTGGAAGAGCAGCGATTCCTATTAAAAGGTGAAAATACGTTCAGAGTAAGAAATATGTCTCCTTTTTTTAGTTACCGGAGCGGTTTTCATCACCGACCGTGTCGGAGAAACACAGACGTGTGCCGCCATCTTGTCAGTTTACACGGGCTGTTATATTGTTGACATTGTACAGAGACACCTGGCAACGGCAGCACACAAAGACAAAGACGTGATGGGCAAGGAAGCAGAGCTGAAGTGAGATGACAAGGATGGATGCTGTGCAGCGGAGAAGCTACCTGATTGGCCGAATACTTTACTGGAATCAAATTGTTATCCCAAAATAAGAGATTGGTCTCGGGGCAGGACAGTGGAGACGGCATCTCTTTAATTAATGTCGGACCAAGATTACAAGTGTCTTTACATTGCCCTGACCTCTACAGGGTTTTTTACCCGGTGGGGAATAAAGAGTAGACAGGGGTCAAAGGTCATCAGCGGTGGGTCAAGTATAAGTGCAAAATAGGGAGGAAGGGGAGAGGAGGGAAGGCAACACAGGCTGCGTTCAAGACGTACACTCCGGAGCAAAATCCTCATACCGGACTGCAAGTAAGGCATCGAGATACAAGAAGAAGAAAAGGGAGCAAGAGAAACAAATGCAGTATTCAGTTAATTGAAAAACGCATTTAAACCTGAAGCGGTTTATGACCATCCCCGCTAAAATCGGTCTTTTACGTCACGTTATGAGATTCACACTGTCGTTAAAGGCTGATGGCGAAGGCGAAAAGGCTTTCTTGTCTTTTATTGATCTATCAAGTGAGCAACCACAACTACGAGACGGTGATCTGGAGAACAAGGAGATATCTTAACATTAATTTTAAAAATATGACTTATTTCACAAACCACAAACAAATGTTTGTCCCACAAAGTGATGGTAAACGATAACATTTTTAGAGACAAAATAAATAATAATAATATAATAATGCAATATGATGCTGTCTGCGGGGTTGTACGGTGTACAAGTGGTTAGCGCGGACCTAACACAGCTAGGAAACCTGGGTTTGATTTCCCGCTGGTGCATCTCTGTATGGAGTTTGCATGTTCTTCCTGTGCATGCGTGGGTTTTCGCCTTCCAAAAACATGCTAGGTTAATTAGCGACTCCAAATTGTCCGTAGATATGAATGAGAGTGTGATTGGTTGTTTGGCTATATGTGCCCTGTGATTGGCTGGCCACCAGTCCAGAGTGTATGCATGCAAGGACTTTTCTCATTTGAGGGCCGATTTTCTCTGCTCCTTTTTCGTCTTTTGGCTTTTTTTTTTTTCTACTGATATTCTTGTCAATCCGACTTCCGATTTTGTTCAGGAGTGTAAGTGAGGCATGCTGGGGGGGGGGGGGGGGGGGTGGGAGGGGGTACCTGTACGTGCGGTTCCTCTGATTAACCGACGCAGTGCGTGCTGGGCTCTGCAGGGGATGCGCCGAGTTGCGCGTCGGGCTCGAGACGTAGTCGTTAGGGACAACAGGAGGACGCACCGGTTCAAGCGTCCTATATGGGGAGTGCCGCCTGTGAGAGGGTCAGGAAGTTGAAGGGGGGGGGGGGGCATCCACAGAGAATTGTAGGAGAGGGGAAGGGGGAAGAGTAGGAAACAAACAAGTGCAAACATAAAACTTAAAAATGGGGAATGACAGGTGGAACGTTGGGGGGGGGGGGGGGGGGGGGGTGTCGGGGGGGCTTGGCGGGGCGAATCCACAGGTGGCAACGGCCGGGTGGGTGGAGCACTCTTGTGCCAGGGACACATTCACGCTAAAGCTAACCAATGTAATGCTAACAGTGCTGATGAGCAGAAAAACGCAAGCTATTAATATCCATTACCCAAATATAACAGCATTTTCCTTGGAAGAGCATCTGAAAATATTCCTTTTTCCTTAAATTCCTGAGTTTTCTACATGCAAACCGGCAGATGGTGCCTTCTCATCAAGCGAGAGCTTTTCTCGCACGGGCGAGCTCATCGGAAAGCTCGGGCACTCGCCAGGGAAAAGCTGGTCTGGCATACCGCACTACATTGCCAGCTCGCAGTTATTTTACTAACAATAGAAATACTCGTTCTCTCGTGTCCAGAACAATATTAGTTCAAAGACAACAAATAAAGGCACAGATTTTATCCTCGATATCTGTAACGGGGATGATTGACACGTGATCTGGACTTAAGAGTCAAGTGATCGCATGTGCAAGGCCACCTATCTCTGAGGCTGAGCATGGTTGCCATGGCAAAATGTTGCTATGGGATATATGGGGCAGCCAGGAGTGGGCAAGCTGGGTCACACACACACACACACACACACACACACACGGTAAAAGCAGAAAAAAATGTAACTAAAAATAAGATGTCAGTCTTTAGTCAAAGACTGTAGCGGAGGATCCATCATGGAGGTTTAGCCGTGATTATTTCATGCTGCTTGCAGAGAGACAAAAGACACAAAAACCACAGCTTGGAAAGTCACTACGGAGACGGGACACAGTCGCGCACGAATCCGAGGTACGATTTGTAATGTCAGGAAAAAAAAAACACACACACACACACACACACACACACACACAGAAAGACAAAAACGTCGCTTCAGGAAAGTCCCCGGAGTAAACAGTATTTTCCCGCAGGGATTACGGACAATCAACGAGCACAACAAAAATATAGAGAAAACCTGCTGATTTTTAAAAAAAATTTAAACATAAAAAAAAAAAAAAAAAACACTTCTGGTAAAAACAAATAATTCTCATTCACTCATCAACAACACAAGCGACTGACATCTGTGTCAACCTTGTGGCCCGCAAACCCGCAGCTTACATACCCAAGGGTCCCCTTCCCGCTGACGGGTGGGCTGGGGGGCTTCTGTGTCGGGGGGTTCGTGCGAGGGAGTCCGCCTCCTCCTGCTTTCATGCTCTGAGCGCTGGCCTGTGCGGACGGATGGACAAGTGTGGTGAAATTTCACAGCAGGACAACAAACAAAGTTTGCTAAAAAAAAAAAAAAAAAAAAAAAGGATCCCTGACATGTTTCTTGAACTTAGCTTAAATATGTAATATTGTATATTATTTGTGATTATGTTCTACGTTGTTCCAAATTTTTAAAGTGAATGGTAAATTCATAAAAATTCCATTTATTGTTGGTGGCGCCACCCGCCTCATTTCCGGAAGTGACGTACTGGGGGAATCTCCAGGTAGATCGTCAACGGGGTTCAAAATTGTAGCTACGCCAAACCGTTGTGCTGCTGCTGGATGTTCACAGCTACGAGGAAGGTTTAAGACAGGGGTCTCAAACATGTTGTGCGGCCCGCGCAAGTTTGATATGGATGCTGTATGGTATCATGTACCCAGAAAAAATGATTAAGTTTGATTAATGTTCATGTTAAAGGTTAAATAACTGTTAATAGTTGTCCTCCCTATCCGTGTGGAAGTGGTAAGTTTTTGGCTATTTAAGTTGAAAGGAAATAACTTGAAGGCTACCGTTTAGGTCGCTAGCTCGCTAGTTTGCGAGTTAGCATGTGTCTCAAGACCCTGCAGTTGCGCAATATGTTGTAAATAAAGAGTATAAATGTGACTATAGTCGTGTTTTGTCATGTCTACAGGGCTCTAATAATGCTTTGTTCATTTTAATATGAAAAAAATTACCACCAACTACCAATCTACCCACCAACTATATGTGGTTTCTTAAGTTTTAATATTTGCCATTTTATTATTATTATTATTATATTTATTTATTACTGATTGATTGATTTTCTTTATTCTTGATTTATTTTTCATCTTATTTTGTGTAGAAAAATAAAAAGTAAGATATTTGAGAACAGTGGAATGTTTTATCAGAGCTTTTCTTGTAGAAAATTGGAACCAAAGCAAAGTTTTTAAAATTTTTTTGTTTTTAATAAATGCGTTTTTTGGTTTTTTTTTTTTTTTTGGAAAACCTGATGCGGCCCAGTCTCACCCAGACCCGAGCTCCAGTGGCCCCCAAGTAAATTGAGTTTGAGACCCCTGGTTTAAGACAACAATGGACGACGCAAGTACAGAGAACCTCGAGCGAACACCTTCACAAGACGCATTTGCCTTGAAAATACGGTATAAAAAACATTTTGAAAAAGGATGCAGGGAGGTAAATAGGAAAAAAAAAAAAGACGAACCAAGAACTCCCTCAATCTTAATTTAAATTAAACCAATCTTAATTTACCATTCACTTACACAAATGTAGAACATAATTCCAAACAGTATATAACAGGGGTGGGCAAACTTTTTGACTCGCGGGCCGCATTGATATGACAAAATTTACGGGGGGGGGGGGGGGGGCAGACTATGTATTTTACACCTAACAGTCCACCTGGTATTATTGTATCTGTAAAATTGTCATGCAATCTGCTATTATTATTTATTATTTTATATTTATATTTAAATATTTTTAAAATAATAAAATATTATAATAATTACAATAAAATTAAAATAATTATTATATTATTATTATGTAAAATATGCAAATATAACAATAATATTATATCTAATTAATATAATAATTAGCATTAATATAATAATTATAATAATCTAATAATAATAATAATAATTATTATTATTATTATTATGTGCTTGTGTCCCTTGTCAAACCATGTCAAAAAACTAAATTGATAAAACCATCAAAAGGTTGGCTCAGGCCATGATGCCAGGTTGTATGTTGAGTTTAAATGAAATACTTTGGAAAGATTGGGCGGGCCGTATTCAAACACTTGGCGGGCCAGATGTGGCCCCCGGGCCGTAGTTTGCCCACCCCTGGTATATAACATATATCAGGGACACTGACCACTAATCAAAGGATTAGTTGGACATTTTAAACCCTTCTAAAATGTCAACTTGACTTAAATTTGTCTCGAGCCTTTTGCCAATAACTTCATTTTACAAAATGTCAAACTCTTCCTTTAAAAAAAAAACATCAAAAATCAAATCAATACTTTCACAGCAAGCCACAAGAACAACAAATAAAAAATCCAGAAATCAAACCCTCTTCCTTTTGCGAGGGGGCGAGCTATGAAAATCTTACCTTAAACCTTTGCAACCACTACAGTTGATTACAAAGAATAAACAGAAGGCGAGCAGATAAAGAGAGAGAAAGAGAGAAGAAATCAGCAGATTAGTGTGCAATAGAAGAGAGGAAAACAATGGAATTCATTTCAGGCGTCTAGTCACACATATGGTGGCAGGTCATCAAAAACAAGCGTGCATAATCATCATCTTAATAGAAGCATTGAATATGTACGATGAAACAAAAGGCATCAGGAACAAGAAGCTTAATTCCGCTCAATTTGACATAGAAAAGTCAACCATCAGACTTTGACAAATCCGACACACGTGCATCAGTACAGGAAGAGCTGACGGTACATCCTGTTCATACAGTAGAACCTCCGGTTTCAAACCCGGTTTTCGTACTATTCGGTTATCGTACAATATTGTGCAAAAATAAAATGTTGTATTTGGAATATTGTGGTACTAATATAAATGAGGTTTTCCCCAAAAATATACTCCTAAATCATGCCGTTTTGTAGTTGAATATGGCTTATTAGTCGTAAAATTCATTCAAACAACCATTCACACTCACATTCATACCTATGGACAATTTGGAGTCGCTAATTAACCTAGCATGTTTTTGGAATGTGGGAGGAAACCGGAGTACCCGGAGAAAACCCACGCATGCACGGGGAGAACATGCAACTGGTGGAATTGAACTCGGGTCTCCAAGCTGTGAAGCCTGCGTGCTAACCACTCGTACCTTGTGCAGCCTCATATTAATATTATTCATTCATTCATTCATTTTATGCCGCTTATCCTCAGAGATGGCCGAGGGTGGAATTGAACTCGGGTCTCAAGCAAAAGAGTTGTGTAATGTCATAAAGAATGAATTATAGGAGTGTATAAGTGACTATAGGGGTGCTACTTCATGTCTGGAGAGCTCTAATAATGTTAATAAAACACATTTAGAAGGTTCATTCATTCATTCATTTTCTAGCGCTTATCCTCACGAGGGTAGCGGGGGTGCTGGAGCCTATCCCAGCTGTCTTGGGGCGAGAGACAGTGTACACCCTGTACTGTTGGCCAGCCAATCACAGGGCACATATAGACAAACAACCATTCACACTCACATTCATACCTATGGACAATTTGGAGTCGCTAATTAACCTAGCATGTTTTTGGAATGTGGGAGGAAACCGGAGTACCCGGAGAAAACCCACGCATGCACGGGGAGAACATGCAAACTCCACACAGAGATGGCAGAGGGTGGAATTGAACTCGGGTCTGAAGCAAAAGAGTTGTGTAATGTCATAAATAATGAATTATAGGAGTGTATACGTGACTATAGGGGTGCTACTTCATGTCTAGAGAGCTCTAATGTTAAAAAAACACATTTAGAACGGTATAACCTTGCATAGTGTGTTCATTTTAGGTGTTAGCATGCTAACAGAATGTTAACTTTGTAACCACTTCTATAGGTATAACCTTGCTAACAGTTAGCATGCAAGCATTGTTAATATTCCAAAGTTAGCACATTTGCATTTAAGCTATTTCTATGTATAAATTGATTAAGGACTGTCATGCTGGAGGGGCTGCACAGTGGTGAGTGGTTAGCACGCATGCCAGACAGCTAGGAGACCCGAGTTTGATTCCACCCTGCGTGGAGTTTGCCACAGTTTGCCAAAAACATGCTAGGTTAATTAGCGACTCCAAATTGTTCATCGGTATGAATGTGAGTGTGAATGGTTGTTTGTCTATATGTGCCCTGTGATTGGTTGGCCACCAGTCCAGGGTGTACCCCGCCTCTCGCTTGAAGACGGCTGGGATAGGCTCCAGCATCCGCCGCGACCCTCGTGAGGAAAAGCGGTAAAAAATGAATAAATGAATGAATGTAAGGATGACTATAGGGGTGTTATTTCATGTCTTGAGGACTCTAATAATATTTAGAAGGTCGGAAACTGGTTGTTTGTGCTCCAAGTACAAAATACGACACTTATAAATAAAGAATCCTGTGTAGCGGAAATTCACTGCAATATATGAAGGATTACTGTATTTTGATTTACTTCCTATGGGAAAAATATTACAGTACTTTGGTATGGAACACTGTAATAACAAAACGAGGTTGTAACATAGGATGTAAGTCACAAGCGTTACTTTTACCTTGACTCCATGTCCCATGTCATCCAGCAGGCTGTAATCGATGGGTTTGCGGATGTAGCGCACGGGCCTCTCCGGATTGGCGGGGGCGATGATCTTATGCGTGCGTGACGTGTTCTTATTAGTGGTCAGGATGCCGATCTCCCGTCTGGCCACCTTCTCCTTGTGAATGTCCACCGTCTGAGAACAGAGACGGATGTTCTTAAGGTTCTCACACACCTCCACATGGCTAGAGGTGCGTGCCGGCAACGCCCACCTGAGAGATGTGGTTGATGGAAGACTCCATGCGACGGAGCTGCGAAGCCTGGATGTCCAGCATCTGCAGGACATTGTTGGCCAGCGTGTTGATCAGGTATGCCACGCTGGCCAGGGACTGGGTGGTGTAGTTCTTGGTCTCCTCCAGCGCTCGCTGCTTGTCTGGAGACTGTGGGGCAGACGGACATTTTGCTTTTCAATACATACAACATAGAAATCAATAATATTACAGTAAATATTTTATTACAATTGTGTAACTCATTCATTCATTCATTTTCTACCGCTTATCCTCATGAGGGTCACGGGGATGCTGGAGCCTATCCCAGCTGTCTTCCGTCGAGAGGCGGGGTACACCCTGGACTGGTGGCCAGCCAATCACAGGGCACATATAGACAAACAACCATTCACACTCACATTCATACCTATGGACAATTTGGAGTCACCAATTAACCTAGCATGTTTTTGGAATGTGGGAGGAAACCGGAGAACATGCAAACTCCACACAGAGATGGCCGAGGGTGGAATTGAACCCAGGTCTCCTAGCTGTGAGGTCTGCACGCAAACCGCTCGACCGCCGTGCCGCCCCAATTGTGTAACTATCACAATTTTTTTATGTGTAATGCAAGCTGTGATTGGTCCTACTTTTTTTTGACGGTCATTGAACGCACCATCTACAGTTCTCCGATGCAGAGAGAGATATATGGATGTTAGGGTGCATCAAATTTGAATGGGAATTTTTAATTTCATAATATCAATTTGGCTGGCATTTCATTTTTTTTTTCTAATGAACATGAAAATGTCTTCTGCAAAGTTTTAAGGGGATTTAGGGGTGCCACCTCACACATAAACTTTTGTAAAATTTCGGAAAATGTGCAAAAAGTTGACCTGGAAATGTTGAGTACATTGAACTTCTATACAACATAATTTTTTATAGGGTTATTAAAGTAAATATATATTTTTTTCTCTATGAGCAGATTGGGTATTCCTCAGAATTTAACTTTCATGTAATAATAATAATAATCATAATAATAATAATAATGATTAATAATAGTGTATTGGAAAAATATTTTTTGTGTTGTTTTCTACATATATTGGAACACTTAATACCCAGCCATATCAAAATTCAATAATTGCGTTTTTTGATGCACCCTAATGGATTATTTCCCCCTTTTCCATTTTTTTTTTTACAATATATCATAAATAGGATCAATCACATCTCTATAATGTACATATGTTTCACTGTTGAAAATATTCCCTAGCTAGTTCCATGCTAAATGGCTAACGCTAGCATAACACTGGACTTCAGCCACGGTCATCACATCAAAAGCAGCTGGAAGTCCAATTTAGCTAACAGTTCAATGCATAAATCATCATATAGATGTAAAAAATGTGAAAATCACTGGTTAGTTAGCCACTCTTATGCCAAGCTAGCACCGTATATGACAATAAAAACAATACCTGCACTGCCATGGAATCCGTGATAAGTCAAACACAGCAACAGTAGATACAAATAACTTCGGTCTTGCTACAAGAGCCATCTGCCGGGGCTTTGAAGCTAACTTTACCAATAAATACTCATTTATTTATCCATTTCCTATCAATATTTGTTCCATCTTGTGGCTATGGAGTTACCGTGCCCCCAAACTACGGTTGGGGGCGAGGGTCAAAAGAATAATTGCCATTGAAGGAAACTTCCATTAGCGGAATATATGCATAAAATACAAAAACAATGATAAAATTCATTAAAATTTAAATATTAAAGTTGGTAAAACTACATTTTCTTTGATGGGAAAATTTTTTTATTTTGAAATTTTGGGAAAATTAGGTTGCTTTTTGACAATTAAGTCGAAAATATTATAGGAACAATATTACATTACAAGAAAAAGAACATTAAAATATTGTTAAAATGTTTGGAAAATGAAAAAAAAATGAAAAACTAACAATAAAAGTTCATACTAATAAAAAAACTATACTCAAAGAGCAAACGCTTGCTTGATCTTTTCAGTTCAAGTCCAGACATTAAAGCAGAGCCTCACGGTTCTTCTGCCTTTTAATGGAAATGTATAACTATTTATGCAATTTAACTCGTAATTATGAAAGATAGACTGTTTGTCACCTATGCCATCTTCCAGTGGTGTTTTTATATATTTTCTCTTGTAAAAAAAATGCAACCTTGAGTCCTTTGTTAATTACTCTTATTCTAAAACTGTATAATTCATCAAAATCTAATTGGAGAATTCCGGATTGGCAACAAAATACACACATAAAAACAGAATAAAAAAAATCAGTGAAAGCACTGGGAAAACCTGTCTGACAAGCTTTTCCAGGATTTCAGAATTCCCACATGCAACACTTGAGATTTCACCTGCCGCACAAGATAACCCGACATTCCGATACACAAAAACGCAACACTCGGAGGCCTTCACGTTGCAATAACTTCACTGTAATTAAATTAAAAAAATATATATTTTTGTGGATTCTAAATGAACATTTAAGGTTATAAAAAATAGACAAAACAATGCATGGCGAATCGCAGTGCGCTTGGGCACAAGACCATAAATCAGCCATGACAGTTATTAGCCCCTGTCGATTCATATGGCTTATTATCTCTCACCGTAATACCAGGCGTGATTAGTATTAGTGGCAAGGTAAATTGATTACCGTAATCGCGTCAGTTTTAGTAGTGCGAAACGTAGTTATTGGTTAGCTGCAAGCTACCCTGGCTAGCCCACGGCGTGTGTAAAAGACACACACTCCACGCGAATGAGACAACAAGAGCAGTTAACACACCCACATTCTCCGGGACGTGGAGAATGTCATTTTTTATAATAACGGACGGTTAGCTTGCTAACAAGTGATCCCATCATGTTAGCTTGATAACAAGGCATCCATATCTAGAAAACTAGCAACAGCTAGCAAAGCAGCACTTCGCTCCTCCGTTTGCGGATACCATTCAAGAAATTGACCAGAAATTGGTCATATTTTATGACAGCCAAACTCGCCTGGACATAGTTGTTCTCGCAATACTCGGCGACTCGTTCCAAATTGGTAAAACTATCCAGCAGAGCGCTTCGTCCCGCTGGAATTTCCTCCTCCAGAAGCATTTGTAGCTCCGCCATTTTCACATCTTTTTAGCTGGGCAAGCGTGGACTCTATGGCGACTCTGGCGGTTGCGTGCGGTACTGCAAGCTGTCGCCCGGCTTGCTGAGGGTGTGTTGGGGGCGTGACGTAGCGATGACGTCATAATGCCCTGAAAACATGAAAGAGTTGCCAAAGGACTGACGAATTTAGGTTAATAGGTGGTTTTGACTGTTATATTGAAATAGTGCTTTAATGGCATTATTTCCTAGAAATAAATATATATAATGTAATTGCCATTTTTCACATTTAAATTAATTACAAAGCAATCAGGTACATTTTTATTTTAAGTAGTGTGTTAATGGCATTATTTCCTAGAAATAAATATGTATAATTTTGTTGGCATTTTTCACATTTTAATTTTAATTAATTAAAAATTAAAAACCATTTGTCAACTGTAGTGGTTAAATTTAATTTTTAATTAATTACAAAGCAATCAGGTACATTTTTATTTTAAGTAGTGTGTTAATGGCATTATTTCCTAGAAATAAATATGTATAATTTCGTTGGCATTTTTCACATTTTAATTTTATTTAATCAAAAATTATTTTTTTTATTTTAATTAATTAAAAATTAAAAAACATTTGTCAACGGTAGTGGTTAAATTTAAATTTTAATTAATTACAAAGCAATCAGGTACATTTTTATTTTAAGTCGTGTGTTAATGGAATTATTTCCTAGAAATAAATACGTATAATTTCGTTGGCATTTTTCACATTTTAATTTTATTTAATAAAAATTATTTTTTTATTTTAATTAATTAAAAATTAAAAACCATTTGTCAACTGTAGTGGTTAAATTTAATTTTTAATTAATTACAAAGCAATCAGGTACATTTTTATTTTAAGTCGTGTGTTAATGGCATTATTTCCTAGAAATAAATATGTATAATTTCGTTGGCATTTTTCACATTTTAATTTTAATTAATTAAAAATTAAAAACCATTTGTCAACTGTAGTGGTTAAATTTAATTTTTAATTAATTACAAAGCAATCAGGTACATTTTTATTTTAAGTAGTGTGTTAATGGCATTATTTCCTAGAAATAAATATGCATAATTTCATTGGCATTTTTCACATTTTAATTTTAATTAATTAAAAATTAAAAACCATTTGTCAACTGTAGTGGTTAAATTAAATTTTTAATTAATTACAAAGCAATCAGCTACATTTTTATTTTAAGTAGTGTTTTAATGGCATTATTTTCTAGAAATAAATATGTATAATTTTTCACATTTTAGTTTTATTTAATTAATTTTTTTTTAATTTTAATTAATTAAACATTAAAAAACATTTTTCAACTGTAGTGGTTAAATTACATTTTAATGAATTACAAAGCAATCAGGTACATTTTTATTTTTAATTATTTCCCAATTAAATTGCTTATTGTTTTGATTTTATTCATAATATTTTTTGCACAAATCTGACATGTGCATGGAAGGTGCAGGTTTGAAATGGTTGGATGCTGCCACATTTCTTGAAAAATGTATGCATATGTTATTTCAATAAGATGTAAAAAAAAAAAAAATTCAGATACAATTTTTTGAACACAATATGCAACAATTATATGATGCATGTGAAAATATCGACCAGGCACCTGAAATGTCATTTTGACCACACCCCTTCCTAAATGGCGAAAACAAACGAGACTAATTTGCAGTTCTTTTGCTGACGGTGATCCAGGTTTCATCCTTTGGCGTCGACACCAGCTCCGATTTGACCTCTGGGACTTGACCTTCCAACCGGTGAAGCTTAAGTCGTCGCACTAACGTGGCGAGCAGGACGGTAGCGACAGTATAAGCAAACCTAAAAAAGAAGAAAAAATGAAATAATGTTGTTATATTTGTAAATAAAGAACCGAGTGAAGCCAAAGAACCGAACGATAAAAGATTACATAACGTTGACTGTTATGAAATTAAAGACAAAACCCACAAAGACTTGATGCAGCTTTGAAGTAAGCATGCTATATGCTTTATTAAATCACATTTTGTCCTATTCATAACCCTGAATAAACACGACTGAAACCAATATTATGCAACAAAAAGTGTACCAGAAGAGCGTATTTAAAGGTAAATATTAAAAAAAGAACTTAATTTGTCTTTAATATAATCTGACTATTATTGTTTTGTAATTCTATTATTATGTTTATGTAATATAGTCACTTTATTCTTGTAAAATTACAGCTACATTTAAAAAAGGTGACATATTTTTTTATTTAATATTTCAAATTAATTAATTAAAATATTAATTAAAATTAATTAAATGTTATTTGTCATATTATGACTCTAAAAAAATAACTTAATTTGTATTTCATATAATTTGACTATAATTGTTTTGTAATTCTATTATTATGTTTATGTAATATAGTCACTTTATTCTTGTAAAATTACAGCTACATTTAAAAAAAGGTGACATATTTTTTATTTAATATTTCAAATTAATTAACTAAAATATTAATTAAAATTAATTAAATGTTATTTGTCATATTATGACTCTAAAAAAATAACTTTTTTAATAATTTTAATAATAATAGAGTCATTCTATTATTATGTTTATGTAATATAGTCACTTTTTTCTTGTAAAATTACAGCCTTTTTTTGTTTTTTAATTAAAATGTCCGACTATTTCAACTTTCTTCATATAAATTTTCTTCTTGTAATTATTCTCACAATATTTTTTTACTTGATTCCCGGAATATTCAAACTTTTTCCACAATGACATTTTTCAATTGTTGTTTTGTTTCCAGTAAATTCTTGATTTCAAAAAAGTGACATATTTTTTTATTTAATATTTCAAATTAATTAATAAAAATATTAATTAAAATTAATTAAATGTCATATTATGACTTTTTAAAAAATAACTTAATTTGTATTTAATATGATTTGACTATTATTGTGTTGTAATTCTATTATTATGTTTATGTAATATAGTCACTTTATTCTTGTAAAATTACAGCTAATTTTTTTTCTTGTAATTATGACTTTATTCCCACAGTATTTTTTACTTTATTCCCGTAATATTAAAACTTTTTCCACAATGACATTTTTCAATTGTTGTTTTGTTTCCTGTAAATTCTTGATTTAAAAAAAGTGACATATTTTTTATTTAATATTTCAAATTAATTAATTAAAATATTAATTATAATTAATTAAATGTTATTTGTCATGTTATGACTTTTAAAAAATAACTTAATTTGTATTTCATATAATTTGACTATTATTGTTTTGTAATTCTACTATTATGTTTATGTAATATAGTCACTTTATTCTTGTAAAATTACAGCTTTTTTGTTTTTTAATTAAATTGTCCGACTATTTCAACTTTCTTCTTATAAATTTTCTTCTTGTAATTATGACTTTATTCTCACAATATTTTTTACTTGATTCCCGGAATATTCAAATTTTTTCTACAATGACATTTTTCCGTTGTTGTTTTTTTCCACATCAATTCTCGATTTAAAAAAAGTGACATATTTTTTTCTTTAATATTTCAACTTAATGCTAAAAAATTAAATTATTTTCCCCTATAAATATTATATTATTCTTTAAAAAAATTTTCTTGTAATTCTGACTTTATTTCCTTAATATTTTCACTTTATTCTTGGAATATTACTTTTTTATTCCAACCTAATTTTCCAAAAATGCCACTAAAAACATGTTTTCACTGACATATAGTCTTGGAAAATTATGACTTTTTCTTGTTCGATTCAAACTTTTAATAATATCTTAATATTTTTACTTCATTCTTTTAAAATTTACTGCAGATTTTTTCAAAGGTAAAAATGGATCCAGATAATGCAGCGGTTACCTGAGCTCCGGACACGTCTGATTCCCAGAAAAACCAAGCAGACAGAAACTCTTCCTGGATGACTCGTCCTCAAATCGATTTGGGTCAAATCTGAAAGTTTTAATACAAAAAGAAACAATCATAGAAACACAAATTTGACTGAATGTAATACATCAAAAGCAGCATTATGATTATGAATATCAATGAACAAGACCTGCTTGCGGCGCTCCAACTTTTGGAATCTTGCAGCACGACTCCCAAAGCATAGATGACCAGGGTCTGAAATGTAAACAGAAGGTTGTTATTATGGCCATTTAAACATACAGGCATTCACGAATCATTTCTGGCGACACCTTGTGGCCAATGTAGAATACTACATTCACAAGTAGGTACTATGACTGTTGTAACACAAAAACAAAAATGTCTTAAAATGTATAAAAGGTAAGTTAAAAATGTGAATGGCATGATATCAAAAACATGTTTTTGAGGAATACCTGGAATATGAAATGATAAAACATTTAATTATGAAGATATTTCAAGAAAACAACCTGACCGGGTCATTTTTGACCCACTTATGGAAGGTTGGGGTAGTAACACAAAAACTAAAATTTCTTAAAATGTATAAAAGGAAAGTTAAAAATATGAACGGTATGATATCAAAAACATGTTTTTTGAGGAATACCTGGAATATGAAATGATCAAAATTTTTAATTATGAAGATATTTCAAGAAAACAACCTGACCGGGTCATTTTTGACCCACTTATGGAAGGTTGGGGTAGTAACACAAAAACTAAAATTTCTTAAAATGTATAAAAAGTAAGTTAAAATTTTGAATGCCATTATATCAAAAACATGTTTTTTTAGGAATACCTGGAATATGAAATGATAAAAAAATTTAATTATGAAGATATTTCAAGAAAACAACCTGACCGGGTCATTTTTGACCCACTTATGGAAGGTTGGGGTAGTAACACAAAAACTACAATTTCTTAAAATGTGTAAAAATTAAGTTAAAATTTGAATGGCATGATATCAAAAACATGTTTTTTTAGGAATACCTGGAATATGAAATGATAAATTTTTTTCATTATGAAGATATTTCAAGAAAACAACCTGACCGGGTCATTTTTGACCCACTTTTCCACTTATGCGGAATGACATTTTCCCTGTACCTCTTTGGGAATGACATGCTGATCCACTTTTCCATCCACTTCCTGAAGTCGTGCAGCAATGGGGGTCAACTTAGCGGTTCTAACCGTCTCATTCAGCACCTGCTGGCAGTATCTGTTCAACAAGACAAACGTGACAACGTCCATCAGGAGGACATATCTACTAAAAATGTGTCCTTGCTTAAAAACATACTTAAGCTGAGGGATTTTATCCAAAGAAATTGGACCTGAACCCAAAATATGTTCCAGTTCTTGGTACAACGTGTCTTGGACTTCTTCTGACGTGGACAGGAAGTGCACGGCCCAGATACACACTAGCAAATAAGAATGAAAAGATGGAAGTATTTGTTTTCATCATCATATTTTTTTCATCACTTGCACGCACGGTTGGCGGTGATGACGCATCCGGCCAACGTGAACACCATGCAGTCCTCCATGATCTGAAACAAACAACACATCGACGCTCCATAATCCCGCTTGCTTTAGGACAAAATCCCGGGATAAGTACTCGCCTGTCGCTCCGTGAGTCCGGATCGAAGCAGGGTGTCCACAAAAACCAGCTGGCTCTGATTGGTTTTTCTCTCCTTGGCCACAGACAGAAGCACGGACTCCATCTCTGACAGAGCTGAAGACACATTCAGGGACATCAGGGACATTCAGTGACTCAGCAGTCTTTGTTTGGATTCTCCATTGCTAGCATTCTAAATCAACATTCATTCGCGGGGGTGCTGGAGCCTATCCCAGCTGTCTTCAGACAAGAGGCGGGGTACACACCCTGGACTGTTGGCCAGCCAATCACAGGGCACATATAGACAAACAACCATTCACACTCACATTCATACCTATGGACAATTTGGAGTCGCTAATTAACCTAGCATGTTTTTGGAATGTGGGAGGAAACCGGAGTCCTCGGAGAAAACCCACGCATGCACGGGGAGAACATCCTATCCATCCTGGTCACTCCCAATGAGAACCTCAGCATAATGTTATGCTGCTGTTTTTTCCAGTTGTTTTTTTAGTTTTCTTGTGAAATTATATTTTTAAAATTTGTGAATTCATTTTCGACCACTTTTTCCTCACGAGGGTCGCGGGGGTGCTGGAGCCTACCCCAGCTGTCTTCCGGCGAGAGGCGGGGTACACCCTGGACTGGTGGCCAGCCAATCACAGGGCACATATAGACAAACAACCATTCACACTCACATTCATACCTATGGACAATTTGGAGTCGCTAATTAACCTAGCATGTTTTTGGCAAACTGTGTAGAAAACTCCACACAGGGTGGAATCGAACTCGGGTCTCCTAGCTGTGAGGTCTGCACGCTAACCCAATTAAGAATTTGGTTTTGTTGTCATACAATATTGCGCACATAATTAATACCTAACGCTTAGCATGACAGTGCTTTGTCCTTTAGTTTAAACCTATGAAAATGTCTCAAATGCTAAGATGCTAACTTTAGCATATTAGAAATGCTGAATGTTGACCAGCAACCTATGAAAGCCATTTCAAATGCTAACACCCAAAATGAAAACATTACGCAAGCTTATACCTTTTGTATGTATTGGTAGCTGTTAGCATGCTAACACCTGGCATGACATTCATTTATACCGCTTATCCTCATGAGGGTTGCGGGTATGCTGGAGCCTATCCCAGCCATCTTCGGGCGAGAGGCGGGGTACACCCTGGACTGGTGGCCAGCCAATCACAGGGCACATATAGACAAACAACCATTCACACTCACATTCATACCTATGGACAATTTGGAGTCGCTAATTAACCTAGCATGTTTTTTTTGGAATGTGGGAGAAAACCGGAGTACCCGGAGAAAACCCACGCATGCAACTCCACACAGAGATGGCCGAGGTTGGAATTGAACCCTGGTCTCCTAGCTGTGAGGTCTGCGTGCTAACCACTCAGCCGGCAAGTTAGCATTTCATATATTCTCCACAGGTGTAAAGGAAAGGGGTTAGCGCGCAGACCACACAGCTAGGAGACCCGAGTTCGATTCCACCCTGTACGGAGTTTACCACACAGTTTGCCAAAAACATGCTAGGTTAATTGGCTATAATAATAATGTCATGCCAGGTGTTAGCATGCTAACAGCGACCAATACATGTTAACTTTTTTTGCTCTTTTTTTCCCAAAGAGTGTTAGCATTTGAAATGGCTTTCATAGGTTGCTGGTCAACATTCAGCATTTCTAATATGCTAAAGTTAGCATCTTAGCATTTGAGACATTTTCATAGGTTAAGCGTTAGCTTGCTAACTTAGCCATTTTCTCAGGTATTAATGATGTGCGCAATATTGTATGACAACAAAACCAAATTCTTTATTAGTTTAGCGTGCAGACCTCACAGCTAGGAGACCCGAGTTCGATTCCACCCTGTGTGGAGTTTACCACACAGTTTGCCAAAAACATGCTAGGTTAATTAGCAACTCCAAATTGTCCATAGGTATGAATGTGAGTGTGAATGGTTGTTTGTCTATATGTGCCCAGGGTGGACCCCGCCTCTCGCCCCAAAGACAGCTGGGGTAGGCTCCAGCACCCCCGTGACCCTTGAGAGGATAAGCGGTAGAAAATGAATGAATGAATGCTTCTTTGTCGTTATGGAGTTGCACAGCGGACGAGTGGTTAGCGGGCAGGCCTCACATCTACGAGACCGGGGTTCAATTCCACACTCGGCCATTTCTGTGTGGAGTTTGCATGTTCTCCCCGTGCATGCGTGGGTTTTCTTCGGGTACTCCGGTTTCCTCCCACATTCCAAAAACATGCTAGGTTAATTAGCGACTCCAAATTGTCCATAGGTATGAATGTGAGTGTGAATGGTTGTTTGTCTATATGTGCCCTGTGATTGGCTGGCCACCAGTCCAGGGTGTATCATGAAGACCCCCTGTAACCCTTGTGAGGATAAGCCGTCAAAAATGAATGAATGAATCCTTAATTTGCCAACTGTAGTCTGACGCCACTCACCTGTCCTATAACGTTCCTTCCTGCTGGAGTTCTTCTCCAGGGAACCATCCAAATAACCTTTCCCAATTTCGGACCAGATCTGCGTAGAGGAAAACAAAACAAAAAAAAGTAACCAACAATATTAAACGCATTAAGAACCCATGATGACACACATGGTTCTCACCGCGTCGTGGTTCTTGCGGAAGCGTATGACATCGGCGTCATTTCGAAAGCGCTCACCCAGGGTCAGCTGGGTGACGGTCTTCATGGAGAGACCCAGCAGGTGGGCGCACAGCGGCGTGTGCTGAGCCTCTGCCACCGACGCCCACTTCCCAACAAACTCCTCCACCAGCTGAAAAAAAAACCACAAAATAATAAATGAAACGTGTTTCTTTTATGGAAAAAAAAACATATTTGGAAAAAGGATTGAAGCCAAACCTTCATCACCAGGGAGAAGTTGTTCTTCAAAGTGTTGTTGATGGCGTTGTCGTACAACTTTTTACGAACGACAGCCTCGCCGACGCCGCCTCCGATTCCTGACTGGTAATTGAGCAGTGACTTGAGCATGGTTTCAAACGAGTCGGCTGTGGAGACCATTTGTACATTTTTATAATATTTCATAATATTAAAATTAATATCAATGTATTAATATTAATTTTAAAAAATAATTAATAAAAAAAATATTTAAAAATAATTAAAATATTAATTAAAATTAATTAAAATTTCTTTGTCATATTATGACTTTTAAAAAAATAACTTAATTTGTATTGAATATAATTTGACTATTATTGTTTTTCTATTATTATGTTTATGTAATATAGTGACTTTATTCTTGTAAAATTACAGTTTTTTTAATTAAAGTGTCCAACTATTTTAATATTTCAAATTAATTAATTAAAAATATTAAGTAAAATTAATTAAATTTTATTTTATTTATTATCTATTTATTATTTATTTATTTAAAATTTTATTTTATTTATTTGTCGTATTATGACTTAAAAACATATTTTTCCTTTTATATTTCAAATTAATTAATTAAAATATTAATTAAAATTAATTACATTTTATTTGTCATATTGTGACTTAAAAAAATAACTTAATTTGTATTTAATATAATTTGACTATTATTGTTTTGTAATTCTATTACTATGTTTATGTAATATAGTGACTTTATTCTTGTAAAATTATTATTTTTTTTATTTAATTTAATTTTAATTTAATTAAAAGTGTCCAGCTATTTTCCAACTTTCTTCTACTAAATGTTTTTCTTGTAATTATGACTTTATTCCCACAATATTTTTTACTTGATTCCCGAAATATTAAAGCTTTTTCCACAATGACATTTTCCAATTGTTGTTTTGTTTCCAGTAAATTCTCGATTAAAAAAAGTGCCATATTTTTTTCTTTAATATGTCAAATTAATTAATTCAAAATATTAATTAAAATGAATTAAATTTTATTTTATTATCTATTTATTTATTATGTATTTATTTTAAATTTTATTTTATTTATTTGTCATATTATGTCTTAAAAAGTGACATATTTTTTCTTTAATAATTCAAATTAATTAATTAAAATATTAATTAAAATGTATTACAATTTATTTGTCATATTATGATTTTAAAAAAAAAACAACTTAATTTGTATTTAATATAATTTGACTATTATTGTTTTGTAATTCTGTTATTATGTTTATGTAATATAATTTTTGTAAAATTACAGCTTTTTTCTTTTTTTAATTAAAGTGTCCAACTATTTCCTCTTATAAATTTTCTTCTTGTAATTATGACTTTTATTATGACTATGACTTTTTTTTATGACAATATTTTTTACTTGATTACCGGAATATTCAAGCTTTTTCTGCAATGACATTTTTCAATTGTTATTTTGTTTCCCGTCATATCTCGATTTTAAAAAGTGATGTCTTTTTTTCTTTAATATTTCAACTTAATGCTAAAAATTTAAATTATTTTCTCCTATAAATATTATATTATTCTTTAAAGATAATATTTAGAATTTTTTCTTGTAATTCTGACTTTATTCCCTTAATATTTTCACTTTGTTCTTAGAATATTACTTTTTATTTCAACCTAATTTTCCAAAAATGCCACTAAAATTTTTTTTTTCGCTGACATATAGTCTTGGAAAATTATGACTTTTTCTTGTTAAAATCAAACTTTTAATATCTTAATATTTTGACTTCATTCTTTTAAATTTAGTGCTTCTTTTTTCGTTTTTTTAATTAAAGTGTCCAACTATTTCAACCTTCCTCTTATAAATTATCTTCTTGTAATTATGACTTTATTCCTACAATATTTTTACTTGATTACCGGAATATTCAAAAATTATTCATATTTTAAAAAAGTGACATTTTTTTCTTTAACATTTTAACTTAATGCTAAAAATTAAAATTATTTTCCCCTATAAATATTATATTATTCTTTAAAGATAATAATTAAAATTTCTTATTATAATTCTGACTTTTTTTCCCCTAAATATTTTCACTCTATTCTTAGAATATTACTTCCAATATTTATATTTATTCCAACCCAATTTTCCAAATATGCTTAAAACCTAATCTGTATTTAATATAATTTTACTATTATTGTTTTGTGATTCTATTATTATGTTTATGTAATATAGTCACTTTATTCTTGTAAAATGATTTAATTTAATTAAAGTGCCCAACTATTTTCCAATTTTCTTCTTCTAAATTTTTTTCTTGTAATTATGACTTTATTCCCACAATATTTTTACTTTTACTTGATTCCGGGAATATTCAAACTTTTTCTACAATTAAATTTTTCAATTGTTGTTTTGTTTCCAGTCATATCTCGATTTTAAGTGACGTTTTTTTTTCTTTAATATTTTAACTTAATGCTAAAAATTAAAATTATTTTCCTCTATAAATATTATATTATTCTTTAAAAATAATATTAATTTTTTTTTTGTAATTCTGACTTTTTTCCTCTTAATATTTTCACTTTATTCTTAGAATATTACTTTTTATTCCAACCTAATTTTCCAAAAATGCCACTCAAAATATTTTTTCACTGACATATAGTCTTGGAAAATTATGACTTTTTTTTTGTTAGATTCAAACTTTTAATAATATCTTAATATTTTGACTTCATTCTTTGAAATTTACTGCAGCTTTTGTCCCATGTTAGTCGGTAAAGTGTGACGGCACGCTGGCACCTACTCGTGTGGTTGGGGTTGATGTGTTGACGTAGCAGATTGACGGAGCCCAGGCTGACCACCGGACGCCTTCCAAACCAGAATGAAGCAACGGAGCCAAACTCCTCGTGTAAAGCAACCAAGAATTCATGCAGGCTCCCACGGTTCACGATGTCCTGCAGGTTCCCATCCCTGTCCACAACACAATCGACACGCTCATTCTTTCAGGTACACAATCGAAATATGAAAATGACATAAGACTTCCTTACTTCTCGTGTGTGGGGTTCAAACCTGGGATGCCAGATGCTCTTCTGGATGACTGAAATATGACATGTTGAATGTTTCTGTCCATGAAGACATTTGGCATTTAAATTGGAGACGACATCGGCAACGCATGGTAAATCCATGTAGTATTTGTATTGTTTTACCAACAAACCTAGTACATTGAAATCAGAAGTATTCAGAAGCAAGTACTAAGCAGAAATCTGAGTGTACGACAATCGTAGGATTAATTTTAGAAACAAAACAAATCAGAAAAATTGCATGCAGTACAAATTTGACAGAATAAATTTAACATGATTAGGAAAAAAAACAAAAAAACAACATTAGGTGTCTTTATTTTGTATTTTACGAGAAACATATACTATAACATAATTTTTTCTTGGATGTACATGAATTATAGTAATAAAATTAATAGATAAAAACATTTAAAAAAACTAAAATATAATAGAATAAAAATAAGTCTTTGACTGTTTTTACTATAAATGTTTTTACAAGTAAAATTTAAAAAAAACTATTTAAAAAAATTCATACTATCATATATATTTTTTATATATTTTTATATATATATTTTTTATATTTAAAAAGTAAATATGTACATACATGATTGTATTTATTTATTTACATTTATAATTATATATATTTTTCAAAAAACTATAAATAAAATAACACATCTTTGATTAGTTAATTTTACTGTAAAAATATACAATATACTATTTTAAAAATTACCAGGCATAAAAGACATGGATATTTTCCGATATGTATTAATCTGTACCCTAACCCTAACCATTTATTTATTTATTTTATATTTATTTTATATTTTACTATAAATATACACTATAACATACATTTTTCGTGGATGTACATAATGTACATAAATTATAGTAATAAAATTAATATATAAAAACATTACAAAAACAAAAATATAATAGAATAAAAATAAGTGTCTTTGACTGTTTTTTTACTATAAATTTTTTTACAAGTAAAATTAAAAAACTATTTAAAAAATTCATACTATTATATAATTTATATTTAAAAAGTAAATATGTACATACATGATAGTAATAACATTTATAAATATATATTTTAAAAAAACTATAAATAAAATAACACATCTTTGATTAGTTAATTTTACTGTAAAAATATACTACAATATACTATTTTAAAAATTACCAGGCATAAAACACATGGATATTTTCTGACATGTATTCATCTGTACCCTAACCATTTATTTATTTTATATTTTACTATAAATATACACTATAACATACATTTTTCGTGGATGTACATAATGTACATAAATTATAGTAATAAAATTAATATCTAAAAACATTAAAAAAACAAAAATATAATAGAATACAAATAAGTGTCGTTGACTGTTTTTTTACTATAAATGTTTTACAAGTAAAATTAAAAACGATTTAAAAAATTCATACTATAATATACATTTATATTTTAAAAGTAACTATGTGCATACATGATAGTAATAACATTTATAAATATATATTTCTTTAAAATTATAAATAAAACAACACATCTTTGATTAGTTTATTTTACTGTAAAAATATACAACAATATACTATTTTTAAAATTACCCGGCAGAAAAGACATGGCGGTTTTGCGCATGCGCTAGAATCAGCGGTAGATATTTTCTGATATGTATTCATCTGTACCCTAACCCGAACCACTGGGCATAGAACTAATAACCAATTAATTAAAAACTCACTTTATATTGATTCATATCAAGCCCGTAACCGCGCGCATGCGCCAATACCAACGAGGTACAAATTTGACAAGTTGCGTTTATTTATTCCACACCAGGACTTGGGTTTGATACCCCCTTTCCTCACTATTGTGTGCCAAGCTAATTGCAGGTTCAGTCCTGACGACTGAACTCTTTCCCAACAGCTGCAGCGCCACTGAACGCATCTTCGCCGACGTGAGTTGAACACAACATTTTATTTTTCTCGATTAACTAGCAAACTAACCCGTTTTGCTAACATTGCGTTTGACGCGTATATAATATAGAAATGTCCCAAACACCAACTCAAAACTGTACGGCTAATAAGCTAACTTGTAGCTAATTTACTAGCCAACTTACCGGGTACAAATAAAGCACGGCGCCGACCAAAAAGACAATCAACGTCACGGCAAAAATAGCAAAATCCAGCATGACGGCTCACTTAGTTAGTTTTAGTTTTAGTTTAGTTTGGCAGGAACGATAACTCCCAGCTAAAGTCACACTCCACGTCAACACGAATGTAGCGATTTTTCCGTGTTCGATTGGAAGGGCTTCGTGATTGGAAGGGAGGAGTAATCGAGCGCTGAGAACATCGATGCTTATTCAGCACTTCCGATGAAAAAAATCTGTTTTATTTTATTTTTTAAAGAAAGCCGACTTTTGTTGTTGCTTATATTGATATCATGCATTTCTGTGTAAAATACATTTTAAGTCAAAACATCAATATATTAAATGTTTACACAACTTTATTTATAACCCTAACATGGAACATATTTTATTACAGTGAAACACAAGTACAAAACATTACACAACAAAATATAAATTACAGCAATTTGAGTGTGCCCGAGTGATGTGTCGCAAAGGAATCGAATCAATTGAACAGCTCTCCGAACTGAACAATTTTATTTGTTTCTTTTGGCTTTTTCCTGATTTTCGGAGTCGTTTGCACTTCCTGTGGGTGACTCTTGCAGCGTTCCGTTGTCCACAGTGGCGAGTGAAGCGTCTTCTTGAGCTGTGTGTGTAATGTCGTTACCTGAAAGCCGCATGGTGTCATGGTGGATTCAAGGTCACACAGGAGTTTGGAGAAAACAACGTCCAAGAGACACGTAATCACGCGTTCATTTCTGACTTGTCATCCATCTTGGAGGGTTCGAGTTGCATGGCAACCAGATAACCTGAAGAAGAAAACTTCATTTATTGTATTTTGAGGCACTACTACTACTACTACTACTACTACGGCTACTACTACCAGTGATAATAATAATAACACTACTGGATCTTCTTACTTTTAGTATAGTCTGCCTCGGGTCGACTGGTGATGAACATCCAGGCCAGGCTCACCAGCAGCGCCACCACCAGGTTGACCGTGACCCAAGGGTGAAGTATTTGGTGCTCGGACCCAGTCGGCCTTAAAGGTGAGAACATCATTTTCAAGTACTCAAAATAGCGTAAAGAAAAGTGCAGTGACGCTACCATAATGTTGAGTTGGAGACGGGGTAGAGGTTGATGCGATCGCTCGTGGTCTGTTGGCTGAGAGAGAGCACCAATGCGGAGAAATACACTGCCGAGACACCATGAGGAACCCATGAGGAACCCATGAGGAACCCATGAGGACACAATTACAAATAAATAATACTCACAGAATGAGGCGATAGCCACCGGGTCCAATGTGATCAACTCCTGCAGTGCCATGGAAGTCTTGGCCAGGTTGACTCTAACAATACAATTTATTCATCAACTGTTAATAGTTATCCTCCTTATCCGTGTGGAAGTGGTAAGTTTTTGGCTTTTTGCTACTGGACTGTCGAGAGAGGAATTGAACTTGGGTCTCTTAGCTGTGAGGTCTGCACTAACCACTCGACCTCCATACATACATTAAAAAAACATATTTAAATACTTAGATTGTTTTTTGTTCACTTTTTTTTTTTTGCATTTTTAATTTTATTTTAGCTGTCACAGCTAGGAGACCAGGGTTCAATTCCACCCTCTGCCATCTCTGTGTGGAGTTTGCATGTTCTCCCCGTGCATGCGTGGGTTTTCTCCGGGTACTCCGGTTTCCTCCCACATTCCAAAAACATGCTAGGTTAATTAGCGACTCCAAATTGTCCATAGGTATGAATGTGAGTGTGAATGGTTGTTTGTCTATATGTGCCCTGTGATTGGCTGGCCACCAGTCCAGGTCTCGCCCCAAGACAGCTGGGATAGGCTCCAGCCCCCCCGCGACCCTCGTGAGGAAAAGCGGTTTGTGCCTTTCATTTATTATTCTTTTGTGTTTGATTTCAAGTACTTTATAAATAAAGCTGGATTGGATTGAAGGGTGGTACCTGTCAAAAGCCGCCACCGTGCTGATGGCCAGCAGCATATAGAGCAGCGACTGGGACGGGTAAGCCAAGTAGTGGTACTGCTGCAGCAGGTTGGGGAGAGCACTGAGATGCTGCCCAGCTAGCACGTACACCACCACCATGTTCCACACGGCATATCCTGCTAGAAAGCCGTGACAGTACAGCGCGAACATCCTGAATCGGAGACAAAAGCACACAGTCCGAGTCACACATGGAATCGGTCAAGTCATCCGATGCAATCTGCTTCCACCTGAATCCTTCATGCACCCTGAGAGAAACATCTCTGGTGGTCCAGCGAGGCTGCATGAGCTGGAAGTCGTTGTTTTCCGTCTGGTCGCTGGGCTTCCTCCAGTCGGAGCGCTCTGCTGCCTGGAAGCGCTCTACACAATAACATAGAATCAGTAAATTCATTCAAATATATTCCATCTAAGGCAGGGGTCTCAAACACGCGGACCGCGGGCCATATGTGGCCCGCAGGACACTAGTTTGAAAGTTTAATGTTAGTTTGATATGGATGCTGTATGGTATCATGTACCCGGAAAAAATGATTACATTTGATTCATGTTCATGTTAAAGGTTAAATAACTGTTAATAGTTATCCTCCCTATCCGTGTGGAAGTGGTAAGTTTTTGGCTATTTAAGTTGAAAGGAAATAACTTGAAGGCTACCGTTTAGGTCGCTAGCTCTCTAGTTTGCGAGTTAGCATGTGTCTCAAGACCCTGCAGTTGCGCAATATGTTGTAAATAAAAAAAGTATAAATGTGACTATGTGAATATTATCAGAATAAAATCAAAATATTATGAGGAGAAAATACTAACAAAATAATAATAAATAATGTAATATAAGAATAGGAATAGATATAATTTATTGATTATTAATTTTGAATTTAAATAAATTAAAAATCAAAAATATAATTTTTAAAATTAAAAACATCTTTAAATTTTTTAAAGATTATTTTAAGGAAAGTTGAAATATTTGCATAAGTTCATCCTGATCTTTTATATACTCATCCAGAATGTCACAAAGATTAAGTTTTAAGTTGAAAGACTCAGGGCTCTACATTAAAAACCAAAATGACTTGCCCATAGGGAATCCTTCGAACTTTCTGCTACTAAAATTGCACAAATTAGATTATATTTTCACTTCATTATTGTAAAATTGATAGTTTTTTTTCATTTTTTGCTGTTGTTGGTTTAATTTCCTTGTTAAATTACCGTATTTTCCGGACTATAAGTGTCACTTTTTTTCCTAGGTTGGCTGTTCCTGCGACTTATACTCCAGAGCGACTTATAAATGAAAAAAGTGTTTATGTTCCATAAACACTGGACACCTTTTGTGTTCATGTTTATTTTTTGTGTAGCTGAATAACCATTGTGTTAGCATATCTTACACCTATTCAGCCTCTTCTCTATTCTTTTATTGGTAGAACTTGCCTTCCAAGAGGACGTAATGTCTGTAGTTTGTAGTTTGTCAATAAATTACCCCCCAAAAATGGGACTTATACTCCAGTGCGACTTATGTATGTTTTTTTCTACCTAATTATGCATTTTTGGCCTTGTGCGACTTATACTCCGGAGCGACTTATAGTCCAGAAAATACGGTAATCGATTTCACGATCATCATGACAGGCCTAATTTCATCACTTACTGTTGCGCTCCACAAAGACCTTCCCGACAGGCTGGCTTTGTCCCTGTGGGGCAGAGAACAGGGAATGCTGTGGGATGGGAGATGTTACGTCTGTGACCACGTCGTCTTCTTCTATATCCAATTCATCCGGAAGTGATGATTCCACAGCTTTTGGCTTCCTTAAAAGAGGGAAGAGCGCTTACAGTATGTGCTTACACTTAACATGATGAGTACATTTAAACCGAGGAGTGAGTACAATTTTGAAGGACACAAGTAAGAGGAAATACATCCATCCATTTTGTTAAGAAGAAGATGGAAGGTAAATACAGTCGTCCCTTTACCGCGATTAATTGGTTCTAAATAAAGTGCATTTTCATAAAGTGGGATTCAATATTATAAATATATATATATATATAAAATAATAACAATAATATAATAATAATAGATATATAAATAATAATAAATAATATATAAATAATAATATAATAATAAATAACATATATAAATAATAATAAATAATATATAAATAATAATATAATAATAACAACAATAATATAATAATAAATAACATATATAAACAATAAATAATATATAAATAATAATAATATAATAATAACAACAATAATATAATAATAATATATATACATAAATAATAATAAATAAAATATAAATAATAATATAATAATAACAACAATAATATAATAAATAACATATATAAATAATAATAAATAATACATAAATAATAATAATAATATAATAATAATAACAACAATAATATAATAATAAATAATATATATTAATAACAATAAATAATATATAAATAATAATTATATAATAATAACAATAATATAATAAATAACATATATAAATATCAAATAATATGTAAATAATAATAAATAATATATAAATAATAATTATATAATAATAATAACAATAATATAATAATAATAGATGTATAAATAATAATAAATAATATATAAATAATAATATAATAATAAGTAACATATATAAATAATAATAAATAATATATAAATAATAATATAATAATAACAACAATAATATAATAATAAATAACATATATAAATAATAAATAATATATAAATAATAATAATATAATAATAACAACAATAATATAATAATAATATATATACATAAATAATAATAAATAAAATATAAATAATAATATAATAATAACAACAATAATATAATAAATAACATATATAAATAATAATAAATAATACATAAATAATAATAATATAATAATAGTAACAACAATAATATAATAATAAATAATATATATTAATAACAATAAATAATATATAAATAATAATTATATAATAATAATAACAATAATATAATAATAAATAATATGAATAAATATATATTATGAATATAATGAATAATATATAAATAATAATATATATAAATAATAATAATATAGTAATAATATATATAAATAACAATAAATAATATATAAATAATAATATAATATAAATATTTTCATAGTTAGGGTACAGAATAAAGTTTTTAACATTATTAGAGCCCTCAAGACTTGAAATAACACCCCTATAGTCACCTATACACTCCCATTACCCAATATAGTAAACGAAAGACGAGAATATTAGACACAAATAAGATAACAGACTGACATTTCTTGACAGCGTACTTTAAAGCCGATATACACTGATGCATTGTGACGGCGACTTTAAATGGCTTTACACTCCTACTACACAATAGAGTAGACAGAATAAGAGTAAAGAAGCCATGACAGATGTGAATAAAACTGTTGTTTGAGTGGTGTCACGGTCAATGTGTTCCCTCGGGAACCTTAGACTCACATTTATAATGCTTCTTCTGACTTGTATTTGTATTTTACGTCCTTTTTATGCTTGGAAATGTTTAATTTAGGCCACAATAGTTTACTTAAATGTGCATATAGGCCAGATTCAGCCACAAAACACATTTTTTTAAACATATTTGACCGTATTGTGATTGTGACTGCAGCCTCATCCACACATACTAAGTGAACGTTTGGCTCTTCCTTACTTCTTCTTCTTCTTAGTCTGATCCCCCGTGTCCCCATTCAGGAGATCAGCTTGGTCGTCTTCCAGATCTGAAAGTGAAAACAAAAACATGTTTTCCTCCTTGGACTCGGTCTGACCCTACTTGTTCTCAATCATAAATCACTCCACACTCTTTATTGCTCTCTGGTTCTACCATATCTTACTTATTGTGTGGAAATATGGGATAATAACTATAAAAGCAATCTTCACTGGCTAAATGTACTGCAAAAAAAGGTCAGTAAGGATAATTCATAGTAATAAAAATAACCAATTAGCTAAAAATGTCATCCAATACTTCTCTACAAGAGAGGAGAAATATGATCTCATTTGAAACACTTCTATGCTAGGACTACGTTAGCGTTAGCATAGCATTTCAGTCAAATAAAATAATAAATAAATACTAATAAATAATAATAATAATGCTATAAATAATATAATAATAATAAATATCAAATGAAAAACGAAAAAATTAAACTAAAAAAATTAAATAAAAAAATAAAACTAATAAAATAAAGTAAAAAAAATACTTAAATTATATTGGGAAAGCAGGAAGTGAACAAATACTTCTCTACAAGAGAGGAGAAATATGATCTCAGGGAAGAACTACATTTGAAACACTTATATGCTAGGACTACATTAGCGTTAGCATAGCATTTCAGTAAAATAAAATGATAAATTAATTAATAATAATAATAATAATGAATTAAAAATAACCACAAAAATAAATTAAAAATTAAATTAAAAATAAAAAAATAAAACTAATAAAATAAAGTAAAAAGGGCAAACAATCTCCACACTTATATGCTAGGACTACGTTAAAAAGCCATAGCTTTTCAGTATGCGGAATCAAACTATGGAATGGATTGAGTAAGGAAGTCAAACAATGCACAACGATGAGCCAATTCAAGAAACAATACAAGCATTTGATGTTTGCTAAATACAAGGATGAAGAGTAAAAATAAAATTAAATAAAATTAAATGAAATTAAATAAATAGAGTCTTGAACCAGTCATGATGTGCTATATATATCACTATATTGACACTTACTATGGTACCCATTATGTCATTGGATGCTCATATCACCTCCTACTTCGGTACAAGGTGCATTTAAAAAAAAAAAACCTTATACTGTATTATGGAAAGCAGGAAGTGAACAAATGTAACAGTTACTGATTGTAAAAGTACCAGATGGAGGGGTAGGATTTAATAAGCTTTGCTTCTTCCTACTCCTTTTGGACATGTGGAACTGGGAACTGATTATGTGATGCATTCAATTGTAATCTGATGCATGTTCAAATGAAATTAAACCATTACCATTACCATCAACTTTCTCCATGGACACAAAAGTCCTGATTTTTTCTTTCGGTACGTGACAAAAAAAATTTAATAATTTTTTTAAAATATATTTTTTTATTTCATAATTTTTTATTTAAAAAAATGTAAAAAATTTAAATAATTTTCTTAAATTAAAAAAATTTAAAAATAAAAAAATAAAATATTTGAATATTTAAATTTGGGATTTAATAAGCTTTGCTTCTTCCTACTCCTTTTGGACATGTGGAACTGGGAACTGATTATGGGATGCACTCAATTGTAATCTGATGCATGTTCAAATGAAATTAAACCATTACCATTACCATACCTAATGTTGCGCTCTTCTTTTTCTTCTTCTTCCTTTGAGGAGCATCTGCAGGTGTTTCAAGTGAAACGTTCTCTCCGACGTCAGACGTCCGTCTGCTGCCCGGGCCTTCCATGTTCATTGCCTGATCTGAAAGAACGTGAAGACGTGAAGATGGTGCGGAGGTTTTTACACGAGGTAGTGTGGGCAATGTGAAGGACCTTGTGACCCGTCCGTGTCGCCTGCCTCCTTTCTCACCCTCCTCTTCTTTTGTTTTGGCACATCTGTTACATAAGCACACTTAGCAAGCTGAAATTGACTATTTCCAACCTGCTGATTAGTTAGTTGGTTAGTTCCTCACTCACCAGCCATGTCTTCTCTTCAGTCCATGTTATGAAAAAAAGAGCAGCATCTTAGTCAAGGTAATATAGGAAACTAAAAATTGAAAATGTACCTACCTTGGCACTGCAGGAAGCGCTCTCTGTCCTCGCTACAGAAATAAAGGTGAATCACAGGTCAGTTGACATTATTATTATTATTATTATTATTATTATTATTACAGCAGATTAGAAGACAAGAGAGCAGCTTCACCGGCGTCTTTCTAGCCATTCCATTCAAGAATCAAGTGAGACGTGGAGCGAGGGAGTGCATAACCTGCTCGGTAAATCCTCTGCTAAATCTGTGCTCATGAGGAAGGATTACTCAGGGAAGGGGTCAAACCCGCTGCGACGCTATGTGGATGTTGGTCCAACATGGAAGAGCAACCAATAATTTGTGCATTTGCAAAGAATGCCACCCCTTGTTCAATATTAACAACAATGGAAGTTATATGTTTTTTATGTACATATTAAGATGGTGCGTGAGTACTTCTGTCGGTACACTTAATATGTATACTATGTAGATATGCAAACTCAGTACTTAGTGACTGAAGTGTTGTAAAGTCAATTACTTGATGGCAATATTTATGTGCAAGAATCCCTTGCAGCACTCGCTTTTTCAAACATATAATAATTGATAAATCATACTGTTTTGTGGTTGAATACTATCTATTATTAGTAAAAATATATACAGTAAAGTCTCGTTATATCGATATCGGTTAAAACGAATTACTAGTTATTACGATACTATTTTCATTTCCCGGCAAATTTCTAGTCTTTTATGATATAATTAGCTCCGTTAGTACGATACCCGGTTATTATGATAATCCGGTTACTACGATGCCCTTTTCATCTCCCGCCAGCCAATTTGGTCTGCTTATATCGATACAAAAGCAGCTTAAATCAATCTTTGCTTAAGGATTTCAATACCAAAAAAGAACACGGCGACCGCTGCTTCCAGTCAACTTTATTTTTCACACTTCCACCACCAGAGTGCAGCACACACAGCGGAAAACACCCGTCCCTCGCGCCTACCCCTCCGCGTGGCAACACCTTCCCTATCGATAGTTCCGGGGTGAATTATGTCCCGGTAACCGGTAATCACTTCAGCGTAAGTTTATTATTATTTACTGCAGTACAAAATGTATTGTAGTACAAAAGCATGCTAGATACGCAATCCATGAACTCAAGGAGAAAATTACATGCCATATCAAAGATCCGCCCACTTTTAATGCAGTTCGCCGCAGGATCGGATATATGGATAGTCCGGTTATATCGGTATTTTTTCCGACTCCCGAGAATATCAATATAACGAGACTTTACTGTATATATATGTATAATGAAGCATGTTGTATGAGTCAGTCAATTATAGAGTGGAGTTTATGTTATTTATGCTATGATGCACACCTTAAATATTGTTTGAAATATGAAATGGTAATATTTATTTTTATTAATTGTTGCTGTTTTTGTTTCAAATAATGGTGCTGCTTATTAAAAAAACTCCATTCAGGTGTTGGGGGAGGTGCTGTGGAGGCACACAGGTTTCTTTTACCGTGTTTGATTTCTTGAGTTATCTTTTTTTGAACAATTAACTTTTTTGTCATAGCATTCTATAAAATAAAACCTTTCATTTTTTGCAACTATATGGACTTTGTGTGGGTCTCATTGATTGGACACAAGTAAACCAGGGCCTCACACAGAGGTGTCAATCTGCACCTACACACTTTATATATATATATATTTTTTTGCCTACACTATGTACTGTCAAGCAACTAAAATACAAATACACTAAAGTCTTGTTATATCGATATTCTCGGGAGTCTGAAAAAATACCGATATAACCGGACTATCCATATATCCGACCCTGCGCCGAACTGCATTAAAAGTGGGCGGATCTTTGACATGGCATGTAATTTTCTCCTTGAGTTCATGGATTGCGTATCTAGCATGCTTTTGTACTACAATAAATGTTGTACTACAGTAAATAAAAATAAACTTACGCTGTAGTGATTACCGGTTACCGGGACATAATTCACCCCGGAACTATCGATAGGGAAGGTGTTGCCACCCGGAGGGGTAGGCGCGAGGGACGGGTGTTTTCCGCTGTGTGTGCTGCGCTCTGGTGGTGGAAGTGTGAAAAATAAAGTTGACTGGAAGCAGCCGTTCGCCGTGTTCTTTTTTGGTATTGAAATCCTTAAGCAAAGATTGATTTAAGCTGCTTTTGTATCGATATAAGCAGACCAAATTGGCTGGCGGGAGATGAAAAGGGCATCGTAGTAACCGGATTATCATAATAACCGGGTATCGTACTAACGGAGCTAATTATATCATAAAAGACTAGAAATTTGCAGAGAAATGAAAATAGTATCGTAATAAGTAGTAATTCGTTTTAACCGATATCGATATAACGAGACTTTACTGTACAAGGACGCCGCGTTAAAATTGCGAATTCAGTATTCGACTTTGGTGACTTGATTGCAGGTTTAAATGATCAATAATAACAACCTAAAAATGGGCGACTGTTGTGGCTGTAACCCAACAAAAATTCTACTCTGAAACCACAACGTCACTTCCTGTCCCAACGTCCGGAAGGTATTTATTGCAACACACACGACACGAGCCTTATTCCAATCTTGAATGCTTATCATCTCTGATTATATGTACTATATTCTGTAATACTAATGTAAAGGTGACTGTGTGGGTGTAAATTCATGTCTAAAGGGTTCTGGAGTTGACGCAGCCTCATTGTGAACGCTAAGTACGTAAGTACGTAAGATTTTAACCCTTAAAGGCAACAAACTTAGCACACTTGTTAATATACTGACTAACCTGAGGTAGGGGAGGCAGCTCCCTGGGTCGCATTTTCTAAGAAGGCAAACAGACATATTCAAGTCACTTCGGCATCAAAGCCTGTACTTATATACTTAATTATACTCTTAAATTTGTCAGCAGGCTCATATTCATGAAATGAAAACGTGACTTTATGAAAAAAAAAACTATTTCTGAATCGTGTTACCTTCGGTAGCCGCTATGCTAGCATGCACAATAAATAACTAGGAGCTAACTTGGAAAACGTTACCTGTGAGACACCGTTGTCCATATTAAGTTCGATTTGTTTATATTACCGTGTTTTTAATTCATGTTTCAATTCCCTGCGTGACAGACACGCTACATTAAAAACCGTAATTTACGTATATTTACTGTAGAAAAAAAGCAGCTCAAAATACTGCGCCACCGGATGTTTTCCATGGGGTCAGGGTGGGGGGGGCATCCTGTCTTCAAAATAAAAGCTCATGATAACAGTGCACGAACAACAGGTTTATTGTCGTAAACACTCAGAGGTACAAATGAGAATTCCTTAGCTTAAGACGTTAACAACATGATTTTAACACAGTAAAAACTACGTTACATTACAAGCTCGTTGCCAATTTTAAGGGCAGGAATACAGAGGTAATTCGCACATTTTACGGTGGAAAAAAAAAATCACACGCCGGAAAAAGAACTGATCCAAACTTCCTGTCCTGTCCCCTTCAGCGTAAGAGCACACATGACACTACCATAATAAAACGTTTTTATGTCACAATCAAACACAACTGTTTTGGCAGCTCAACAACACACCATAAAAACATAAAATGACCTCACACCATAGACTGTAAACATTGGTGGGATTGGCACAGGCCAGGGGTGTCCAAACTATTTCCAGCGAGGGCCAAATAGTCAAAATGGAAGAATGCAGGGGCCATAATGTAAATATATCATCAAATATTTAACTCTCTTCTTAAACAATCTTAGCAAATTTTATTTTTGTAATGTTGACATTATTTGACAAAATATTAGAACTTGACAATGACAACTTTATTTTGTTTTGTTTCTTTCTCATATTGCAACTTAAAAACAATATTTATCTTTAATAGTTTAACTCATAAGATCATTTTTTATTGTTGTAAAATTGCAACTTTTTTCTTGCCAGAATATGACTTTATTCTTGTAAAATTACAGCTATTCCAACTTTCTTCTTCATTATGGCTTTATTCCAATCATATTTCCACTTTATTCTAGTAACATTATAATTTGTCCGTACCCTAATTTTACAAAAAAATACAACTTTGTTTTGTTTTTCATATTGTGACTTAAAAACACAATTTTTTTCTTGAATATTTAAATTTATACTACTAAAACTGTGTTATTTTTCCTTATTATTATATAATTCTCATGAAATTACATGTTAGATGACCACTTTTTTTTCTCTTGATATTTATTTTTAATAAGAAATAATAACAAATGATAATAAATAAATTAATAAATATTTTAAAATATTTTTAAAAATTAATGACATTAATAAATAAATAATAAATAAAATTATTATTTATTTATTTTAAAACAACTTTAATAAAATAGTTAAATTATACTTTGCCGTGTACCGTGCCGTGTGCCGCCCGATGTCACACTTTGGACACCTCTGGCACAGGCGGTGTCACAATTTGCCCATTTGGATCCGGCGTACTTAATTCCTGAGTGTTGTGCTGTCCCAAATCCATTATTGTCGTTACCCACTTCCTCTTCTTCTCTCCTTTTTGACTATAAATTGCAACCACTCAAGTTAGTCCCTCCCATTCCACTAATAGGAAGGACGAGGACTCAATCAGGTTGTGCAAGTGAAGAACAGAAAACGAAAGCAATGAAAGAACGTCATCTGTAAACCATGTTTTGTAGTAAACTGCATCCCTGGTACGGTGTCTTAGGAGTCCGAGGCGGGTCGAATCCAGCTGGCGGGGACCCACTGTGGCTCATCCTGCGCTTTCTGGACCGCCGTCAGCAACCGGATGCAGGACTCCTGCAAGTCATCGTTGACGATGACGTGATCGAAGAACTGCGAGTACTGCGACTCCAGTTTGCGGGCGGCCTCCTCCATTTCCTGGAAGTCCTCGTCCTGTTGGGAGTAAACAGGTGAACATCGCAGGTCGTTTTGAAAACATGAGTGGATGATAACCACCTTAAACGGGCGGTTGATGTAGTAGTCGGTGGTGATGAACGAGTTCCGTCTCGTCTCCCTGAGTCGCTCCAGCGGCGGCGGCTTGACGTAAATGATATAAGCCCGTAGGTCATGTGTTCTCACCGCCTGAATAGCCTGAACACGTCAAAGGTGAGTGAGAAATTCCGATTCATTCGACGTCAGCGTGGTCGTCCACTCACATTGGCTCCAATGTCAATCACGCAGATCTTCCCGCTGTTTAAGACCTCCTTTACGGCGTCCCTGCTGGTGCCGTACCCGTTTCCTTTGTACTCGCTGTGCTCCACGAACCTGCACGTCAACACGAAAAAAATATATTCCAAAAATGTGTATAACATTTTTTTTTTGATTTTGTAATACCTCAGCAGTACCTCAGTTAACATCCGCCCCGGTTAGCAAATGTTTTGGTTAACATCCAAATTTTTTGCTCATATTCTACCTCGGCTTGCATTCGCCCGCATCCAAAATACAATCAGGTTTGTTTACAAAAGCAGTAGACAAAATCTTGCCATACTCGTATGTGATTGCGCAATGCATTGTGGGATGCGGGTGCCATTTTAGAGAGGCGATATGTACTCGCCGTGCTCCACGAACCTGCATGTCAACACAAAAAAAATATATTCCAAAAATGTGTATAAAATTTTTTTTTTTGATTTTGTAATACCTCAGCGGTACCTCAGTTAACATCCGCCCCGGTTAGCAAATGTTTTGGTTAACATCCAATTTTTTTGCTCATATTCTACCTCGGCTTGCATTCGCCCGCATCCAAAATACAATCAGGTTTGTTTACAAAATCTGTAGACAAAATCTTGCCATACTCGTACGTGATTGCGCAATGCATTGTGGGATGCGGGTGCCATTTTAGAGAGGCGATATGTACTCGCCGTGCTCCACGAACCTGCATGTCAACACAAAAAAAATATATTCCAAAAATGTGTATAAAATTTTTTTTTTTGATTTTGTAATACCTCAGCGGTACCTCAGTTAACATCCGCCCCGGTTAGCAAATGTTTTGGTTAACATCCAAATTTTTTGCTCATATTCTACCTCGGCTTGCATTCGCCCGCATCCAAAATACAATCAGGTTTGTTTACAAAATCTGTAGACAAAATCTTGCCATACTCGTACGTGATTGCGCAATGCATTGTGGGATGCGGGTGCCATTTTAGAGAGGCGATATGTACTCGCCGTGCTCCACGAACCTGCACGTCAACACAAGAAAAATATATTCAAAAAATGTGTATTAAATTATTTTCTTGATTTATAGTACAATACATATTTATACTATCCAGTGGTACCTCAGTTAACATCCGCCCCGGTTAGCACATGTTTTGGTTAACATCCCAATTTTTTGCTCATATTCTACCTCGGCTTGCATTTGACCGCATCTAAAATACAATCAAATTTGTTTACGCGCCATCTTGGATCAAGCAGCGTCGACAAAATCTTGCCATACTCGCACGTGATTGCGCAATGCATTGTGGGATGCTCGTGCCATTTTAGACAGGCAATAATGCGCCATCGAATGGTTGCAAATAATTTTTTTTTCTCCTCAAAAGGAGAACTCAAGAGCACTCAAGAGTGTACGTCAACAATGTAGAAATTTGGGTGGAATTATTAATAAACAATAAAATAATTTCAATTTAATAGTTTTTAGATTTTTTTTAGAAATTTTTTTAGAATTTTTTTAGAATATTTTTAAAAAAAATTTAGAATTTTTTAGAATTTTTTTTAGAATATTTTTAGAATTTTTCATTTTTCTGTGAGTGCCGATTCACGACTGGCTAAAAATAGAAAAACCCGATACCAACAGGAAGAGTATGGCCCTTTTATGGCCTGTATTGGTATATATATATATATATATATATATATATATATATATATATATATTGTGTATTGTACCATTTTTTTGTGATTAAAAAAATAGTTTTTAATAATAAATTTTTTTTAATTTTGTGATTATTTTAAATTTATTATGTACATTTTTTTCTCCTCAAAAGGAGAACTCAAGAGCACTCAAGAGTGTACGTAGAAATGTAGAAATTTGGGTGGAAATATGAATAAAAAACAAAATAATTACAATTTTAGAATTTTTTTAGAATTTTTTTAGAATTTTTTTAGAATTAAAAAAAAATAGATTTTTTTTAGAATTTTTTTAGAATTTTTTATTTTTGTATTGTACCATTTTTTGTGATTAAAAAATAGTTTTTAATAATTTCATTTTTTTATTTTGTGATTATAACCAGTCGACAGAAACGGGTACCTGTGAGTGCCGATTCACGACTGGCTAAAAATAGAAAAAACCGATACCAACAGGAAGAGTATGGCCCTTTTATGGCCCGTATTGGTATATATATATATTGTGTATTGTACCATTTTTTGTGATTAAAAAAAATAGTTTTTAATTAAATTTTTTTTATTTTGTGATTATTTTAAATTTATTATGTAAATTTTTTTTCTCCTCAAAAGGAGAACTCAAGAGCACTCAAGAGTGTACGTAGAGAATTTTTTTAGAATTTTTTTAGAATTTTTTTAGAATTTTTTTAGAATTTTTTTAGAATTACAAAAAAAATGGAATTTTTTTTGAATTTTTTATTTTTGTATTGTACCATTTTTTGTGATTAAAAAAATAGTTTTTAATAATTTCATTTTTTCATTTTGTGATTATAACCAGTCGACAGAAACGGGTACCTGTGAAAAACAGAAAAACCCGATACGGATGCCTGTATCGGACTAAAATAAGTCCCACCTGCTTTTGAGCACCATGTTGTCAAAGACCTCTCGGCTGGTGAAGTGATATTCTCTACCAGACTCCTCGTATCCTTTGGGTGCTCTTGTGGTGTCTGAAGAAGAAGAAGAGAAATCGTCATGAGACATTTGAGCGGCAACACGTACAGGACGTCACGTTACGTCACGTACGAGGCACCGCCCCTTGGAAGGTGTCGGGATTCATTTCAATCAAGCCCCGGCGGAGTTCATTGACACCCACGCCCGACGGACCTGCGGCAGGCGGGCCAGAGTTTAACATTAAACATATCCCAAACGTGTCAGTTGGAAGGAATGAAGCGCACCCAAGAGAGCAACCAGACGGTGCGCATCACGGGCGCCGCGCTGGTAGCGCACCACCTCCTCGTAGGCGCAGATGGGGGCGCTGATGCAGCTGTTGGGGCAGCGGGCGGGGCAGGAGGCGAGGCCGCCGCTGTGAGAGCGCCTGCGACACAGACGCAAGCTGTGCCTGAACCCGGCTGAGAACAAAAAAAGGGTACATTTAAAACCTCGTAAAAACCCTTAAAGCCATGAGAATTGAAGACGTACCCAAGTACACGCCCACAGGGGTGCCGCTCACGTCGTCTCCTTCCAGATTGACAGGAAGACAAATGGCAGACAAAAAGAAAAGACGCTTTTATCAGAACACATCTCTCCTTCTGAAGGATCCTTGGCTGCACTCAAAATGCTGAGTGTACGTAGAGAATGTAGAAATGTGGGTGGAAATATGAATAAATAACAAAATCATTAGAATTTAATAAACCAAGTTTTTATTTTTGTATTACACCATTTTTTTGTGATCAAAAAAGTTTTTAATAATTTCATTTATTTTGTGATTATTTTAAATTTATTCTGTACTTGAACTTTAATTTTTTTATTTATTTAAATATATATACAATAATTATACAATAATAACATAACATTAATAATAACATTAATAACAAATCATAACAAATAAATAATAATAATAATAACAAATAATAACATTAATAATACAATAATAACTATATATATATATACAATATATAGATATTTATATATTTTGTCATTTAAAAAAATACTTTACCAATATACCAATTTACCAAATAATACCATACTTACACTTAATATTCATTATTTTTGTTATTATATTTTTAAATAGTTTTTAATTGTTTGATTATTTTATATATATTATATAAATATATATAATTATAATTATATATATATACATATATATAAACATACACACACATATATATATACACACATATATATGCCTTTTTAAAATACATATTCTGTAGTTACACTTTGTATTTATTCATGTATTTACATTACATTATTATTACATTACATTATTTTTGGTGTGTTTTTAAAAATATATTCTATACTACATATTGCTAATTTTGCTCATTTATTAACTTTAAACATGTTTTTTGGTGATTAAAAATAAATACACTACATGCTAATACTTAATTGTCATTATTTCTTCATATTTTTTTTACAAAAAAATTGTGAATATTTAAAAAATATTTTGTACACTTAAAACATAATAATTTAAGTATTTTTGTTTTTTAAATTTAAATAAATACATTTTTATTTGTGATTTGTAAAAAAAATACAGTCCATAAAAAAAAAATAAATAAATGAGTAAAAAGAAAAAGTGTAAGCACAATATATATATATATATTTTTTTTTTAAATCACATAAAATAAATACGGGCTGCAGGCTGCCGAGTGGTTAGCCACACAGCTCGGACACCTGAGTTCGATTCCACCATCGGCCATCTCTGTGTGAACTACTCCAGTTTCCTCCCACATTTCAAAAACATGCTAGGTTAATTAGCGACTCCAAATTGTCCATAGGTATGAATGTTGAGTGTGAATGGTTGTTTGTCTATATGTGCCCTGTGATTGGCTGGCCACCAGTGCATAAAATAGAAAATGAACGAATGAATGAATAAAATAAATATGAATATATTTAAATATAAATAAATGAACACATAAAAAACAAGTGTAAATATAGATTGTGAAAATGTGTAATTAAAAATAAAAAAAATATTAAAAAATAATATAAAAAATAATCTAAAAAAAATAATATAAAAAAATTAAAAAATAATATAAAAAATATTAAAAAATAATATAAAACAATATATAAAAAATATACACAAATATTAACAAATAATATAAAAATATAAAAAATAATATAAAAATATAAAAAATAATATAAAAATATAAAAAATAATAATTAATAATAATAATTAATAAATACCAATTAAAATAAAAAATAATACCGTTAAATAAATATTTAACCTCTCACCATCACGGAGTTCCTCTGACGTTCCGCACCAGGAAGCAAATAAAAAGGAGCAGATGATTAAAAACTGAGTAGAAAGAAGCAGTGTGAGGAGGTTCATCTAATAAAGACTTACCTACCGGATTCAAAAGCTTCCTCGTCTAGCGGAGAAAAGAAGAGTGGAGTTACTCCATTTTTTTTTTTTTTTTTTGTCATCACGCTCATGCTTTACCTGCTTCCACACATTTCTCATCAATGGCCATCAAGTCCTCCTCTGTGGGAAGAAACAGGACATGAACACAAGAAACACACCCCCCCGCCCCCCCGTCCCCAAATGAGCCGTACCTTCCTCCACCGTGCTGACTTCATCCAAGTAAGCCATGAAGAAACATGTTTAGTTCATGCGAACATGAAAGCAAAGTTCATGAGTGGGTGATCTCACGTGTGTGAATGCAGGCGTGTAGCTGGTAAGACCACATGGCGTCCCGCTGCTTCCTGTGAAGATCCACGTCAAAGTCAGGACCGGACATAACGGGCGTACGAGGCGCCGAACTGACCTTTTGAGCAAGTTGCTGGAAGGGATGAGCCCGGCGCAAGCTGCGTCGCTGGGGAGTTTTCTAGCCTGCCACCAGAGGGCGTCGGTCTGGTCCACGATCTCCAGGACGTCGCCTTTCTTGAAGGGGACGCCGGCGTCCGCGCAGGGGATGGTGGGGTCCTGTTGAGGGCTGTAGTCCACCATCGCCCGCATGTACAGCTGCGGCGCAAACAAGATGGGGGGTGTTTGATGTCCCGGATGAGTCGGGAAGTGTTGCCGTCACTTACCATGGTGAGATGGTGAACTGGCCTGTCGGTGATGGGAACCACTTTGAACATGATGGTGCCCTGCGCTCTGGCCTGCTGGTTGGAATCGAATAAATATACATTACAGTACTTTCAATTTGAATGATTTTCACAGCAATAATACCATAATAATAATAATATTACAATATTGTTCTCATCAACAACAATCAGAGGCACTACAGCTAGCTTTCATTCCTTATTTACAAATGGAATATTGTCATAGTTAGAGCATAAAAAACCTGCTTACAACCTTCTAAATATGGTTTTCAGAGCCCTCCAGCCATGAAATAACACCCCTATAGTTACATTTACCCCCAAAAAAACACAATATAGACCAGGGTTGACCAAACGTTTTGTTTGCAAATACTGAAAAATGAAAGGTCACAATTCATTCATTCATACACCCTGGACTGGTGGCCAGCCAATCACAGGGCACATATAGACAAACAACCATTCACACTCACATTCATACCTATGGACAATTTGGAGTCGCTAATTAACCTAGCATGTTTTTTTTGGAATGTGGGAGGAAACCGGAGTACCCGGAGAAAACCCACGCATGCACGGGGAGAACATGGAAACTCCACACAGAGATGGCCGAGGGTGGAATTGAACTCGGGTCTCCTAGCTGTGTGGCTAACCACTCATCAGGCGTGCAGCCCATATTTATTTTATGTGATTTAAAAATATATATATATTATTATATTATTATTATATACAAATATGCTTATACTCTTTTTTTTCCTAATTTATTTCTTTTCTTTAATTAAATTTGTAATTTTTTAAATATTTAAAAATATTTAAATATTTTTTAAATACATTTTTAATTAAAGTTCATTCATTCTAAATGAATGAACAGACTCACAAAATAAATACAAATAATATATCAATAAATAACGTAAGTGTAAGTATGGAATGTAGTTTTTTGCAAATCACAAATTTAATTAAATGTAATTAAATTAAATGTAATTAAATTAAATTAAATTAAATTAAATTAAATTAAATTAAATTAAATTAAATTAAACTTAATTTAATGTACCCCGGTGTACCCCGCCTCTCGCCTGAAGACAGCTGGGATAGGCTCCAGCACCCCCGCCACCCTCGTGAGGATAAGCGGTATAAATTAAATTAAATTAAATTAAATTAAATTAAATTAAATTAAATTAAATTAAATTAAATTAAATTAAATTAAATTAAATTAAATTAAATTAAATTAAATTAAATTAAATTAAATTAAATTAAATTAAATTAATACCGTTTATCCTCACAAAGGTAGCAGGGAGTGCTGGAGCCTATCCCAGCTGTCTTGGGGGCAAGAGGTGGGGTACACCCTGGACTGGTGGCCAGCCAATCACAGGGCACACCATTCGCTGTGAGGTCTGCGCGCTAACCACTTGACCGCCGTGCAGCCCCGCTCGTAAAAATTATCAAAAGGAATAATTGAAGCATAAAAATTTCTACATCTACTAAAATACAAATATAAGGCATAATTTAATTAATTATTTTTATTAATTAATAACCCTTTTCTCTTATTATGTCTACTAAATTGGGTAATAATATGAATGTAAGGGTGACTATAGGGGTGTTATTTCATGTCTAGAGGGCTCTAATAATATTTAGAAGCTTGGAAACAGGTTGTTTATTCACAAAATAAATACAAATAATATATCAATAAATGACATAAGTGTAAGTATGGTATGTATTTTGTTTACAAATCACAAATAAAAATTAATTTAATTGAATAAATTAATTAAATTAATAACCCTTTCCTCTTATGATGTCTACTAAATTGGGTAATAATATGAATGTAAGGATGACTATAGGGGTGTTATTTCATGTCTAGAGGGCTCTAATAATATTTAGAAGCTCGGAAACAGGTTGTTTATTCACAAAATAAATACAAATAATATATCAATAAATGACGTACGTGTAAGTATGGTATGTATTTTGTTTACAAATCACAAATAAAAATTAATTTAATTTAATTAATTAAAATAATTAATTAATTAATTAATTTAATTTAATAATAACCCTTTTCTCTTATTATGTCTACTAAATTGGGTAATAATATGAATGTAAGGATGACTATAGGGGTGTTATTTCATGTCTAGAGGGCTCTAATAATATTTAGAAGCTCGGAAACAGGTTGTTTATTCACAAAATAAATACAAATAATATATCAATAAATGACGTACGTGTAAGTATGGTATGTATTTTGTTTACAAATCACAAATAAAAATTAATTTAATTTAATTAATTAAAATAATTAATTAATTAATTAATTTAATTAAATAATAACCCTTTTCTCTTATTATGTCTACTAAATTGGGTAATAATATGAATGTAAGGATGACTATAGGGGTGTTATTTCATGTCTAGAGGGCTCTAATAATATTTAGAAACTCGGAAACAGGTTGTTTATGCTTCAAGTACAAAATACGACACTTATAAATAAAGAATACTGTGTAGCGGAAATTCACTGCAATACATGAAGGATTACTGTATCTTGATTGAGGTCTGCACGCTAACCACTCGACCGCCGTGCAGCCGAAAAGTCACGATTTGTTTGGTTCTTGTCTGCCCAAATAAAGACTTTCCCTTGCCTCTCAAATGAGAACATTCCCACAGCGGACTCGGATAACATACCACAACTTGGATGACTTGCTCCGGCTCCAAGCCGTCCACCGGGAACCCATTCACCTCAACGATGCGGTCCCCGGCGTGCAGGAGACCTGTTCAAGATCCACAAATGGGTAACACATTCACCGGCGTCGTGAGCATCAAACACTCACCGCTACGATCGGCCAGGCCTCCGTGGATCACCCGAGCCACAAAAATCCCCCCGGTGATGTCATTTCTCTTTATCGTGGCCCCCTAGGACAGAAATGGGGACACGGCGTAAGAAGAGCGAGGAGACAAAATGGAGTTCCGGTGATGGTTCAATGACGGACAGCGTGGCGGATTGCAGTAAACACAAATGAACAAAGTGAAAGTGGACGCCAAAAGACAGGAAATGGCAGGAAATGGCAGGAAATGGTCCTTAATGATGGAGACGGAGATGAAAAAAAAAAAATGCAACCAACACAAAAAGGTGGGGCGTTTCGCCTTCGCCGGCCTCTCAGGTCGCCGACTTCCTCCCTTTTTTCCGCTGCTGGGAGCGACTTCCTCTTACGGTCTCTTTGGATTCGTTCAAGGTGCCGTTCGTCCAAGAATGCAATGGTGGCGGTTTCTTTGCTTTCCATCGCGGTGACCCCCGGCAGGCCCCCGACAGACAGCTGGTGGCCCCGGAAGTGGACGGCTGGTCCGTACAGCTGCTGAGCGAGCTAGACGAAGACGATACGATCCACGGCGTGGATTTCAAGGACGGGCGCCGCTCAGGCAATTGAACCTTGGATGCTGAGGCGCCGAGGCGCACCTGCAGCTGCTCCACCACGCGACTGAGGAAGACTAAAGCCTGGGAATTGTCCTGGACGGTTTCAGACATGCGGTCGGTCGCAGCCGCCATCTTCTCCCCGAGGAGTTTGATGTCCTTGGTGCTGCTCTCCATGGAGCTGGCGGCCAGCTGTACGGTACTCCGGAGCTCATCCAGACTCTCCTGCTTGGCCAGCTCCACGGGGGGCGCCCGGGGGATCCGTACAAGGCGTTGGGGGCACATGGGGCTAGGGGGCGCCGTGCGGATTCGCGGGCTTCTTAGCCTTGGAAGCAGACTCGGCTGCAAATTGGGGTCCGCGTTGGGGTAGTAGAAACCGGAGAAACCGGGTGGGGACACAACCCACCGCTGGGGCACACCGGGGGCCTGAATGGGCGGCGCTGTTGCTTCATCCACATTTCTGCCATCTATCTCCTCAATGAAGTTGTCTCCAAAGAGAAAAGACATGAACAATCAATAACCGCAAGCGATGGATGATGAAGGAAAAAGGGGCGTGGCTAGTGATGGATGATTGACATCTCGTCTTACCAATCAGAACAGAGTTGTAGACCGACGGAGCTGAGTGGTTGACATTACGCCGCCAGAGGAAGTTCGCGTGACAAAGTCTACACCGGCTATCGCTACTCGTGGCCGGGGGGCGGGGCCAACGCGCTTGCTGACAAAGCGCCTCCGCTGGCGGGTAGCTGCCTCGGCGGACGCTACACGCTCCCGAACACGCCTCACTCGGACTGGGGAAGCGCCCGGAGCTCAGCGCGCCCTCTAAGTGAAGCCTCTGGCGCGTCAGACGCCTCAGCGTGTCCCAGCGACTGCGGATCCCCGCTCTGGGGCTTTCCGCCATGGCAGGAAGCTGCGAACAAGCTCTCGGATTGTGGCGAAGCTGTTAGACGACAGAGGAACTCATGGAGTTATGGGTCTGCAATGCCGAATGGCAACCTTCATACTACATCTTCTTCTTCCGCAAACAATGCACAACAATTATTCAATTCGAGAAACGATACAAGCAGTTGATGTTTGCTAAATACAATTTCATTTAAAATATTTAAATATTAAATTATCATTTGAATTTAAATTAAGAAATTAAGAAATTAAGAAATTAAGAAATTAAGAAATTAAGAAATTAAGAAATTAAGAAATTAAGAAATTAAGAAATTAAAAAAAATAAAAAAATAAAAAAAATTTAAAAATTTAAAAATTTAAAAATTTAAAAATTTAAAAATTTAAAAATTTAAAAATTTAAAAATTTAAAAATTTAAAAATTTAAAAATTTAAAAATTTAAAAATTTAAAAATTTAAAAATAAAAAAAAACTTAAACTATATTAGGAAAGCAGGAAGTGAACAAATGTAACAGTTACTGATTTTGTGTCCATGGACACAAAAGTCCTGATTTTCTCTTTCGGCATGTGACAAAAAAAAAATTCTAATTTTTTTAATTAAAAATGTTTAAAAATTTTACATTTTAAAACATTTAAACATTTAAAAAATTAAAAGTAAAATAATAAAAAACAAATTAATAAAATAAAGTAAAAAAACGTAAACTATATTAGGAAAGCAGGAAGTGAACAAATGTAACAGTTACTGATTGTAAAAGTACCAGATGGAGGGGTAGGATTTAATAAGCTTTGCTTCTTCCTACTCCTTTTGGACATGTGGAACTGGGAACTGATTATGGGATGTACTCAATTGTAATCTGATGCATGTTCAAATGAATTTAAACCATTACCATTACCATAAACTTTCTCCATGGACACAAAAGTCCTGATTTTCTCTTTCAGCATGTGACAAAAATAAAAAATATTTAATAATTTTTTTAATTTAAAAAATTAAAAAAAATTAATAATTTTTTTAATTAAAAAAATTAAAAACATTTAATAATTTTTTAAATTACAAAAATGTTAAAAATTAAAACATTTAAAAAATTAAAAGTAAAATAATTACAAAACAAATTAATAAAATAAAGTAAAAAAACGTAAACTATATTAGGAAAGCAGGAAGTGAACAAATGTAACTGATTGTAAAAAGTACCAGATGGAGGGGTAGGATTTAATAAGCTTTGCTTCTTCCTACTTCTTTTGGACATGTGGAACTGGGAACTGATTATGGGATGCACTCAATTGTAATCTGATGCATGTTCAAATGAAATTAAACCATTACCATTACCATAAACTTTCTCTATGGACACAAAAGTCCTGATTTTCTCTTTCAGCACGTGACAAAAATTAAAAAAAAAATTAAAAAAATTAAATAATTTTTTAAATTACAAAAATTGTAAAAATTAAAACATTTAAAAAATTAAAAGTAAAATAATAAAAAAACAAATTAATAAAATAAAGTAAAAAAACGTAAACTATATTAGGAAAGCAGGAAGTGAACAAATGTAACAGTTACTGATTGTAAAAGTACCAGATGGAGGGGTAGGATTTAATAAGCTTTGCTTCTTCCTACTCCTTTTGGACATGTGGAACTGGGAACTGATTATGGGATGCATTCAATTGTAATCTGATGCATGTTCAAATGAAATTAAACCATTACTTATTAGAAATATTCCAAACATCCCTGACAAACAACAAATCGTGGATAAAAAAGGCTCAGGTTGCCCAAATCCCAAATGTTGCATTTATCCTCACTCGTGCCGAGCCAAGCTGATTCTGTCTGCAAAAAATCGTCACGAATGATAAATATTGTAAAGCGATACAAAGTGATAAATAGCGTGCATCAAACTGGATCCAATCCAGTGCTGGGGTTTAAAGTCAAAGCTCATTTGTAAGAGTTTCGTTTTTTGCAGCATACCAGCGACTGCTTGTTCTTGACCAGGCAGACGATCCTGGTGGCTTCCTCGTCATCCGGAACGTCGGCTGGCATCGGCGGCAACACCGGCTCGTAGTCCTTCTGGGCCACGCTGTCGTGCGCAGAAAGCAAAGCCTGCACAACATGGAAAACGTTGCACCGTTGGATGAATTAATATAGCCGATAAGTTGAAAGAATATGCAAATTTATGCAAATTTTACAAACCTTCTGTCTTATTTTCTCATATACTGTCTACTAGGTTGAGAAAGACAAGTGTAAAGGTGACTATAGGGGTGTTATTTCATGTCTAAAGGACTCCAACAATTTTAAAAACTGTATTTAAAAAGACCGTAAACATGTTTTTCTATGGGCTAAGTACAAAAATATTCAATTTTTATCATTTTTCGTGGAAATCCACTCAACATGGTCAGGTCTAGAACCAATTAACCGTAGTAAACGAGGGAATACTGCAGGGGTTGTCCAAAGTGTGGCTATGGCCTGTGGTACATTCGAAAAAATAGAATTAAAGAAAAAAAACATCAGCAACAAAAATAGGAAAATCAATAAAGTCAAAATGTTAAGAGAAAAAAAAATTCATTTTATGAGAATAACATTGCAACATTATGGGAAAAAATAAATAAAATTTAAAAATAAATAAAATGACAGCAGTAGAAATGGAAAAATCTGAAGTCATTTTCCAAGAATAAAGTCAAAATATTACAAACTCTTGATTGCTATGGCCTGTGGCACATTCGAAAAAATAGAATTAAAGAAGACAAAACAGCAGCAAAAAAAGGAAAATCAATAAAGTCAAAATGTTAAGACAAAAAAAAATTCATTTTGTGAGAATAATATTACAACATTATGAGAAAAAATAAGTAAAATTAAAAAAAAAACAACAACAGAAATTGAAAAATCTGAAGTCATTTTACAAGAATAAAGTCAAAATATTACAAGAAACGAGCCTTGTTCAAACGAGAAAAAAAATTCGCAATTTCAGTAGCATAAGGTTGAAATATTCACGAAAAAGGTTGTAATATTACGAGAAAATTAGGTGCGGGAAATGATGCCCGTATTAAATATTATAAACTAAATAGTAAACTAAAATAAACTAAAATGAAGTAAACTAAATAGTAAATAGTAAAAAATAGTGGCAAAATTATGAGAAAAAATAAGTCAAATAAAAAAATAAAAGAACAGCAGCAGAAATGGAAAAATCTGAAGTCATTTTACAAGAATAAAGTCAAAATATTACAAACTCTTGATTGCTATGGCCTGTGGCACATTCTAAAAAATAGAATTAAAGACGAAAAAACAGCAGCAAAAAGAGGAAAATCAATCAAGTCAAAATGTTAAGACAAAAAAATTGTCATTTTGTGAGAATAATATTGCAACATTATGAGAAAAAATAAGTAAAAAAAAATATAAAAGAACAGCAGCCGAAATTGAAAAATCTGAAGTCATTTTACAAGAATAAAGTCAAAATATTACAAGAAACGAGCCTTGTTTGAAAGAGAAAAAAAGTCGCAATTTCAGTAGCGTAGGGTTGAAATATTCAAGTAAAAGGTTGTAATATTACGAGAAAATTAGGTGCGAAAAATGATGCCCTTATTAAATATTATAAGTATAAAGTCAAAATATTAAGAGAAAAAAAATTGTCATGAGAATAACATTGCAACATTATGAGAAAAAACAAGTAAAATTTAAAAATAAAAGAACAGCAGCAGAAATTGAAAAATCTGAAGTCATTTTACAAGAATAAAGTCAAAATATTACAAGAAACAAGCCTTGTTCGAACGAGAAAAAAAGTCGCAATTTCAGTAGCGTAGGGTTGAAATATTCAAGAAAAAGGTTGTAATATTAGGAGAAAATTAGGTGCGAGAAATGATGCCATTATAAAATATGATAAACTAAATAGTAAACTAAAATAAACTAAAATGAAGTAAACTAAATAGTAAAAAATAGTTGCAAAATTATGAGAAAAAATAAGTAAAATAAAAAAAAAAAATTTGTGGAAATCCACTCATCATGGTCAGGTCTAGAACCAATTAACCGCGGTAAATGAGGGAATACTGCAGGGGGTGTCCAAAGTGTGGCTATGGCCTGTATTCTAAAAAAATAGAATTAAAAGAAAAAAAAAACAGCAGCAAAATTAGAAAAATCAATAATGTCAAAATGTTAAGAGAAAAAAAAAATCATTTTATGAGCAGAAATGGAAAAATCTGAAGTCATTTTACAAGGATAAAGTCAAAATATTACAAACTCAAAATGTAAAAGAAAAAAAATCACAATTTCAGAATGCATAAGGTTGAAATATTCACAAAAAAGGTTGTAATATTACGAGAAAATTAGGTGCGGGAAATGATGCCCTTATAAAATATTATAAACTAAATAGTAAACTAAAATAAACTAAAATGAAGTAAACTAAATAGTAAAAAATAAAAAACTAAATAGTAACTAAATAGTATAAAGCCAAAATATTATGGAAATTAAGTCGGGGGGGCAAAGAGCAAAGTTGATACTAATAATAGGCTTTTTCACTAATATGACAAAGCTGAGGTTGAGTTTTTTCTTGGAATATTGTCATTAAAATATCATATATTCATTTTTAGGACGTGCCTCCGCTTTACCGTATATGAAGAATAACGATTACGAGAATGTTTACTTGAACTCCTGCGCTTGTTTTGCAATCAAAAATACGACAAACACGGTAATGTGTTTGTGGTGGGAAGGTATGGGTGTCATGTGACATGTGCGTTGTGAGTTGATGCTTATTTTTATGGTGCAGTGAGAAGGTGATGTGGGTGTGTGTGTGTGGGTGTGTGGGGGGGTGCTTGGATTGCTTTGCTCTGACTCTTTTTTTCGCCACTCGCCCTACCTGCAAGTGAGGCTGTCGCAGGAGTCGGTCGAGCTCCTTGGCCTCCTCAGAGCATCCAGGCAACGCCTTGATGTCAATCAGCAGCTGAACAGGAAGGACAAGATTCATTCATTCATTTTATACCACTTTTTCCTCACGAGGGTCGCGAGGGTGCTGGAGCCTATCCCAGCTGTCTTCGAGCGAGAGGCGGGGTACACCCTGGACTGGTGGCCAGCCAATCACAGGGCACATACAGACAAACAACCATTCACACTCACATTCATACCTATGGACAATTTGGAGTCGCTAATTAACCTAGCATGTTTTTGGAATGTGGGAGAAAACCCACGCATGCACGGGGAGAACATGCAAACTCCACACAGAGATGGCCGAGGGTGGAATTGAACTCGGGTCTCCTAGCTGTGTGGCCAACCACTCGTCAGCAGTGCAGCCCATATTTATTTTATGTGATTAAAAAAAAAAAAAAAAAAAAATATATATATATATATATATATATATAATTTTTTTTGTGCTTACTCTTTTTTTTTACTCATTTATTTCTTTTTTTAAATTACATTTTTAAAAGTTCATTCATTCTAAATGAATGAACAGACTCACAAAATAAATACAAATAATATATCAATAAATGACGCAAGTGTAAGTATGGAATGTATTTTTTTTACAAATCACAAATAAAATAAAATAAAATAAAATAAAATAAAATAAAATAAAATAAAATAAAATAAAATAAAATAAAATAAAATAAAATAAAAAATTAAATTAAATTAAATTAAATTAAATTAAATTAAATTAAATTAAATTAAATTAAATTAAATTAAATTAAATTAAATTAAATTAAAACTAAACCCCGGACTAATCAAATTAAATTAAACGAAACCCCGGTTTAATTAAATAAAATTAAATAAAATTAAATAAAATTAAATAAAATTAAATAAAATTAAATAAAATTAAATAAAATTAAATAAAATTAATTTAATTAAATTATTCATTCATTTTCTACCGCTTATCCTCATGAGGGTCGTGGGGGGTGCTGGAGCCTATCCCAGCTGTCTTCGGGCGAGAGGTGGGGTACACCCTAGACTGGTGGCCAGCCAATCACAGGGCACATATAGACAAACAACCATTCGCTGTGAGGTCTGCGCGCTAACCACTCGACCGGAAGGACGACATGAAAGACAAAAAAGGTCCAGCATCAGAACCAACACAAAATAAACCTGAAATGCGAGTCCGGATGCGTAGTCCAGGGCCGGCTCTGGGGAGTCTCGGAGGTACCTTTGAAGACCCTCATAAACCTGTTTCAAGAGGAACTTTGTCACTCTCTGTGTGTGGAAACAGGGATTTCACATGTGTGTGTGTTGATATGGCTGGGTATTAAAAGTGTTCCAATATATGTAGAAACAACACATACAAAATATTTTTCCAATATATGATTATTTAGGGGTGCCACCATACATCTGTTTTTGTGGAATAAAGTTCAATGGTCGCCATGGAGATTTGAGGTCAGCAAAAACTGCAGTTTTTGTTGGTATTTATACTCCTATTACATATTACTAGCAAATTTGTGTTTTTATCTTTGTAATTTGAATGATTTGTAGTCATATTTATAGGTATTTAGTGCTCATTGCCTCTACTGTAGCTAACATTAGCTAGCTACAGTTTGCTAATGACAGTTAGCTAATAGCTGAGCAAGCATAACACCAACAACGGTAATATAGAGACATTTTTATGTTCATTAGAAAAAAATGGAATGCCAGCCAAATTGATATTATGAAATTAAAATTTCCCATTCAAATTTTATGCACCCTACCATGCAATCTCCAGCGAGCTATCTCCTCCCCGGCGACACCCGGAAGTGAACCGGAAGCGCATCCCCACAAACCGGAAGTGGACCCCAGCGATAACATTTTTTAATACAAATTTGTATAAACCATGAATTACTTATCTCAACAACTTTTAGTCACTTCTAGCAAACAGTTAGCTAATATCAACAACGGTAATATAGAGTAGACAGTATTACTGATGCCTCATATTTATTGAGAGTGGTACTGTAGCCTTTGATAACCCTAAATCTCAATGGATTTCCTCAAAACTTTGCAAAAGACATTTTTATATTCATTAGAAAAAAATGGAATGCCAGCCAAATTGATATTATGAATTAAAAATTCCCCATTCAAATTTGATGCACCCTACCGTGCAGTCTCCAGCGATCGATCTCCTCCCCGGCGACATCCGGAAGTGAACCGGAAGCGCATTCCCAGAAACCGGAAGTGGACCCCAGCGATAACATTTTTTAATACAAATTTGTATAAACTATGAATTACTTATCTAAACAACTTTTAGTCACTTCTAGCAAACAGTTAGCTAATATCAACAACGGTAATATAGAGTAGACAGTATTACTGATGCCTCATATTTATTGAGAGTGGTACTGTAGCATTTGATAACCCTAAATCTCAATGGATTTCCTCAAAACTTTGCAAAAGACATTTTTATATTCATTAGAAAAAAATGGAATGCCAGCCAAATTGATATTATGAATTTAAAATTAAAATTTCCCATTCAAATTTGATGCACCCTAGTGTGTTTGTGTGGGAGTGGGAGTGGGCACCTTGAGCAGCGACTGCAACCAGGATGCGTTGAGAAGACTCTGTAGAATCTCTGCTCCGTCGATGTCCTGATTCAGGGTGCGCCTCACCTCCTCCACCACATCTGTCAGGATCTGGCGAAGGCCTGCATCACACACACACACACACACACACACACACACACGGTTACAGCATCCGAGTGCAAGTGAAACGCTAATGCACTAAAACGTTGCACTTTGTGTTCCACCCACGGACCATGCTCTCCGAGTTCACAGTGAGGGCTTAACACCTGAGCCTCCACCGCCTGCCTCATGCTCGCGGAACGCTCCACCTTAAAACGCGGCGACGAGCCTGCGAACAAGATTATATTTCATAACAATACTACATTACAGTACTTGTCTGCAGCTTCGCAGTAACACACATGTTACGTTACTCCAAGGGAATGGGGGGGGGTTCTGTGACATCTGACCGCTTTTTCCTGACGGTAATCCCATCTTGAGCTGGTCGTCAGTGTGAAAAGGTCAGAGGTTAATGGCGGCCCGTAATAACACTCATGTAAATACAAAGAACGCTACCAGATTGCATCATCTAGCGTATTCTATAATTTACGTTTTTAATAATTCTCAGTCTGTTAAGTCATAAACACACACATCCAAGATGTCTGCTTATGTATTTAAATGTACATAAGTCATTCATCAAAGTGAAACTTTACCTCCACGTCCAAAGGAAGAAGAAGAAGAAGAACGCCACTAGCTTCCAGGATCTTCCAGATCCCGCAAGATCCTATGTCATCGATCCCGTTGCAGAACAAAGAATATTCCCTGGCAAAGTGGAGACTCAACACAGCACCAAGCGTCCGAGCTGTAATCTCTCCCGATCCCATTTAATCCCGTGCAAGAGAACCTGCTGCCTCTGGCCGCCGGAATCCTGCCCCCCCGCCCCCCCCCCCCCCCTCACTCATTCGCTCACTCACTCGCTCGTTGGTTGCTGTGGAGCTGACAAATCTTCTTAACTCTTTCAACCAGAGCTGTTGGAAAAAGGAGGTGGCTCCGCAGGTTGGTGACCCAGCTTGGAACGTACCATTGAGCATCGTTTTTGTTTCTTAACGCCACATTTTACACATTGAAGAATTCAACAGTGGACGAAACATAACGTCACATGACCTCAGTTTCTGTGGGGAAGATTCGTCTATTCAATTGACACCATTGTTACACAATGTCCCGCCCACTTTATGATTATTTATTATTATTAGTTTATCACACTTAAACATTTCAGGTCATCAAACAAATTTATCTATTTATTATTAAGGGAGACAAAAATCCGATTCCCCCCTAAACCTAATACCTGGTTCACCATGTTTTCAATATTTGTGGATAATGGCTCTCACTGTGGTTTGCTGGAGTCCCATCAAAAAATATATTTATAGGCCTAATTAATAACCTATTGACGTGTTACAATATTTTAGGAAACGTACACAGTATAGTTTAGGTTATTACTTAGGCCTATGAATATTTTTAAATAAATATTTTACAATAAAAAAAATGCAAATATTATTTTTTAAATTATTTTTACTATAAAATATTTATTTATTATTAAGGGAAACAAAAATCCGAACCTAGTACACGGCCCTGTGTGAAAAAGTGATTCCCCCCTAAACCTAATACCTGGTTCACCATGTTTTCAATATTTGTGGATAATGGCTCTCACTGTGGTTGGCTGGAGTCCCATTAAAAAAAATATTTATAGGCCTAATTAATAACCTATTGACCTGTTACAATATTTTAGGAAACTTACACAGTATAGTTTATTACTTAGGCCTATGAATATTTTTTAAATAAATATTTTACAATAAAAAAAATTGCAAATATTATTTTTAAAATTATTTTTACTATAAAATATTTATTTATTATTAAGGGAGACGAAAATCCAAACCTAGTACATGGCCCTGTGTGAAAAAGGGATTCCCCCCTAAACCTAATACCTGGTTCACCATGTTTTCAATATTTGTGGATAATGGCTCTCACTGTGGTTGGCTGGAGTCCCATTAAAAAAAATATTTATAGGCCTAAGTAATAACCTATTGACCTGTTACAATATTTTAGGAAACTTATACAGTGTAGTTCAGGTTATTACTTCGGCCTATAAATATTTTTTAATAAATATTTTACAATAAAAAAAATTTGCAAATATTTTTTTATTATTATTTTAACTATTAAATATTTATTTATTATTAAGGGAGACGAAAATCCAAACCTAGTACACGGCCCTGTGTGAAAAAGTGATTCCCCCCTAAACCTAATACCTGGTTCACCATGTTTTCAACATTTGTGGATAATGGCTCTCACTGTGGTTGGCTGGAGTCCCAAAGCTTTAGAAATGGCTTTATAACCTTTTCCACACTGATAGATGAATTTGTTTGATGATCTGAAATGTTTATGTGTGATAAACAAACCAAAAATAATCATAAAGGAGGCGGGCCACCGTGTAACAATGGTAAGGTTCCTAAAATATTGGGACAGGTCAATAGGTTATTACTTAGGCCTATAAATATGTTTTTAATCGTGCAATAAATATTTTACAAAAAAATAAATGTAAAAAATAATATTTGCAAAAAATGTTATTGTAAAATATTTATTTAAAAATATTTATAGGCCTAATTAATAACCCAACCTGTTCTGTATAAGGTTCCTAAAATATTGTGACAGGCCTATAAATATTTTTTTAATCGTGCAATAAATATTTTACAATAAAAATTACAATTAAAAATAATATTTGCGAATTGTGAAATATTTATTTAAAGAAATATTTATAGCCCAAAGTAATAACCTAAACTGTACTGTATAAGGTTCCGAAAATATTGTGTAAATATTTTTTTAATCGTGCAATAAATATTTGACAATAAAAATGAATTTAAAAAAATAATATTAGCAAATGTTTTTGTAAAATATTTATTGCATGATTTAAATTTTACAATAAAAATAAATTTTAAAAATAATATTAAAATATTTATTAGTGTGTGGTGGTGTTAGGGGACACGGGGGCGGGGCTAAACATAGCGTTTCTTCAAGGTTGCCAGGTGTGTTAGTGTCTTTTTATTCATGCTTGAACCATGATGGTTACAGCAACTCATACATTGGTTTGTACAGACGAATCAATAATAAGGTTCTCGATAGTACGGCAAATCAGGAGCGCTTATAAAAAAAAATTTTAAATCGTGCAATAAATAAAAACAATTTACAAAATAATATTTGGAAAAAATGTTTTTGTTAAATATTTATTACAAAAATATTTATAGGCCTAAGTAATAACCTGACCTATATTGTATAAGGTTTCTAAAATATTGTAACAGGTCAATAACACTTATTACGTAGGCCTATAAATACACATTTTTAAATTGTGCAATAAATATTTTACAATAAAAATAATTTTTAAAATAATATTTGCAAGAATTTTGTATTGTAAAATATTTATTTAAAGAATAAATATTTCTTTAAATATACATTTTTAAATTGTGCAATAAATATTTTACAATAAAAATAAATTTTAAAAATAATATTTGCAAGAATTTTGGATTGTAAAATATTTATTTAAAGAATAAATATTTCTTTAAATATATTTATATAAATAAATATATTTATAGCCCTCCGTAATAGCCTAAACTATACTGTATAAGGTTCCCAAAATATTGTGTAAATATTTTTTTAATCATGCAATAAATATTTGACAATAAATTTGTAAAATAATTATTGCATGATTTAAATGTTATAATAAAAATAAATTTTAAAAATAATATTTGGAAAATATTTTTTAGTGTGTGGTGGTGTTGGGGGAAACATAGCGTTTCTTCAAGGTTGCCAGGTGTGTTAGTGTCTTTTTATTCATGCTTGAACCATGATGGTTACAGCAACTCATACATTGGTTTGTACAGACGAATCAGTAATAAGGTTCTCAGTAGTACGGCAAATCAGGAGCGCTGTGAAAACGTCTGTCCCCAAGGGGGCGGGGCATGAGACATAATAATTGAGAACCACTGCTTTATGGTAAAGTTGGGTTTAGCTTCATCTCATGCTATGCTCGGTAAAAACATGTCTTGAATTAGTTGACCGGCTGAAAACGAAAAAGGTAAAATAAAGTCTCTTGGCACAAATAAAACGCAAACGTCGCGTTCAGTTCTCGGTACGGAACAGCCGCGATCGATCGTAACGACACTTACGGCGGCCGCTCGGTGTGGCCTGGCGGCGGCACATGAAGCGCTCCGAGACGTCGGCTGATCCCTGCCGCCCCATTGGCTGCCTCATATGCAAGTTTTATGAGAGAAACAGCGACGCTTACTGCATTAAGTGATCTTCTCATGCTGGATCTGATAGTAGCAGGCCTGCAGGTGGACAGGAAATTACGGAATTAAAACAAATCCGTAAGAAATTCCAAGTGTTTATTTACCTTTAGAGTGGTGAACATAATTCCATGTTCTCCATGCTGCACGCATGGATCCATCAGGTCTTCAATTAAGTTGACTTCTGAGCCGAGGTTCCTGATTCTAGGTTGTCAGACAGCAGAAGAACATTTCCATGATCTCCATCTCCGAACTATTAAGAAACTATTACAGATGTGCAGCTAACCGAGCACGCAGAACCACGTAGAGAAAAACAGGGAAGAGGTCGTCCATGGACCACAGGAAATCCCGCCTCAGCAGCGACTGGACTTCCTTGGTGATCTCCTCAAAGGTCAGCTGGATCACCTGCAACTTATCCGATGGGGTGAACGTTGTGCTGTAAAACAAGCAAGAAAAGCTCACAGAGAAGCACGGAAGAACGTGACTGGAGATGCTGTGTGCGCCAAAAACGACAAACCTGATCTGCTGCAGGGTTTCCACCGCCGAGGCAAAGCAGGTGTCCTTGGTGCTGGACAGAACCTGGACCGGATACATCATCACATGACTTGGGAATATTGGCTTTTCAGGTGAAATAAATAAAATGAAGCTAAAATGCACTGGAGTGGACCCCCACATACACTAAATCCGGCAGTCCTTGAACGCGTCATAGTGGCAGTGATAAGCACAAAATACAAATCCAAAAAAAACAATTATTTTTAAAAAAATAAATGCAGAAGTTTAACTTTTATGGACATTTTTAAAAAAAAGTTAAATTATTTTAAAAAATAATTTAAAATTTTTTAAAAGTGGTGTATAGACATCCCTCACAGCATCGTGGTTCGAACATTGCACCCTCACTCTATCTCTAAAATAATGAAATAATGAACTAAAAAAAGCACTCAGAGACCGCAGACCTTCGCCAAGTCCCAAACATTCCAACATTAGCATGCTAACTCCTACCATAATATTTATATGATAGTCTCCCTTTGAAAAACGACTAAAAATGCTACTGTTATTGTTAACATGCTAGCACCTAGCATAATAGTACTAAGTGTTAAAATATGCGTCTACCTCCAAAAATGTCCAGAAATGCTGCCATGCTAATGTTAGCATGCTCACACCAAGCTTAATAGCGGTATGCATTATATAAGCATCTAGCTATGAAAATGCCTAAAAATGCTACTATGCTATTGTTAGCATGCTAGCAGTGCTAACATTAGCATGTTAACACCCAGCATAATAGTACTAAGTGTTAAAATATGTGTCTGCCTCCAAAAATGGCAAGAAATGCTGCTACGCTAATGTTAGCATGATAGCACCAAGCTTAGTAGCGGTATGCGTTTATATAAGCATCTAGCCATGAAAACGGCTAAAAATGCTACTATGCTATTGTTAGCATGCTAGCAGTGCTAACATTAGCATGTTAACACCCAACATAATAGTACTAAGTGTTAAAATATGTGCCTACCTCCAAAAATGGCTAAAAATGCTACTATGCTATTGTTAGCATGCTAGCAGTGCTAACATTAGCATGTTAACACCCAACATAATAGTACTAAGTGTTAAAATATGTGCCTACCTCCAAAAATGGCTAAAAATGCTACTATGCTATTGTTAGCATGCTAGCAATGCTAACGTCAGCATGCTAACACCCAGCACAATAGTGCTAAGTGTTAAAATATTTGTCTATCTCCAAAAAATGCATGAAATGTTGCTATGCTAATGTTAGCGTTCTCGCACCAAGCTTAATAGCAGTATAAGTTTATATAAGCATCTAGCTATGAAAATGGCTAAAAATGCTACTAAGCTATTGTTAGCGTGCTAGAAATGCTAACATCAGCATGTCAACACCCAGCACAATAGTGCTAAGTGTTAAAATATGTGTCTAAGTCCAAAAACAGTTGGAAATGCTGCTGTGCTAAAGTTAGCATGCTAGCACCAAGCATAATAATGAGATGCGTTTATGTAAGCATCTAGCTATGAATAAAGCCATTCAAGGCCTCCAATTACATTACACTGATGATGCAATAGCCATCGCAGGAAGTAGGTTGTCCAGAAAAAAATTGCTAACATGTGAGACTATGTTATCTGTTTTAGAGCTAATGTGTTATTTTGTCCTATTATGTCTACTACAGTGGTCTCAAACACGCGGCCCGCGGGCCACATTTGGCCCGCAGGACACGAGTTTGAGGCCCCCGCCTTGATATGAAAGTTTAATGTTAGTGCGGCCCGTGCAAGTTTGATATGGATGCTGTATGGTATCATGTACCCAGAAAAAATGATTACGTTTGATTAATGTTCATGTTAAAGGTTAAATAACTGTTAATAGTTATCCTCCCTATCCGTGTGGAAGTGGTACGTTTTTGGCTATTTAAGTTTCAAGGAAATAACTTGAAGGCTAAATAAATGTGACTATAGTCGTGTTTTGTCATGTCTACAGGGCTCTAATAATGCTTTGTTCATTTTAATATGAAAAAAATCATTTGTCTACCCACCAACTATATGTGGTTTCTTAAGTTTTTATTATTTGCTGTTTTATTATTATTATTATATTTATTTATTTATTACTTATTGATTGATTTTCTTTATTCTTGATTTGTTTATTTATTTTTCATCTTATTTTGTGTAGAAAATAAAAATTAAGATATTTGAGAACAGTGGAATGTTTTATCAGAGCTTTTATTGTAGAAAATTTGAGTTTTTTAATTTTTTTTGTTTTTAACAAATGGTTTTGTTTTTTTTTGGAAAACCTGATGCGGCCCAGCCTTGCCCAGACCCTAGCTCCAGTGGCCCCCAGGTAAATTGAGTTTGAGACCCCTGGTCTACGATGGGGAATACGAGTGTAAAGGTGGCTATAGGGATGCTACTTATTGTTAGAGGGCTCTAATATAAACAGGTATTTTATGCCATAAATACAAAAATGTTCAATTTATTACTATTGAATTGAGCGTAACAGTACATAGTATGTGTGCCTTGGAGGGACCTTTTATTGTGGCCAGTCTGAGGCAAACCTGATCATGTTCTCTTGAAGTGAATGAATTAAACAGCCAACCAAAGTACCTCCTGCTTCTTGGATGGTGCTGGTGACACGCAGATGGAAACGGGCCAGAACTTCCTGAGAGGAGAGTATAAATAAATGAAAACATGAAATAAATACACCTTTGAGACGTGAGTACGTGTGAGACGTACTGCTGGACGCCCAGAAAGGCCAGGAGAGCCAGATCAGGCTGCTTGTTGAGACGAAGAACGCACTCCCAGTAGATGTCATCTTCTCGCTCCTTGTCCAGAGCGTATAGCGTGAAGAGCGGAGGGTAGAGGCGGGGCAGCAGGACAGGAAGCAGCAGAGCCGATCCGCTCACCACGTGGCTGAGGAGGAAAGAGTACCGATCCATCGTTGTGTTCTCCTTGGAGACTTCATGCATGGGTGAGTTTTCCGGTTTCAATCCCAAGTCCTCTTTGCCTTGGAGGTCGGCGATGGGATCTCGAATGACACCCCCCTCTTCTGGCAGGTCCGGGAACAGAAACCTGAACACAAAAGCCGAGAAGGACGATCAAAAAACGAAGAAGCGAATTCCCGCCGTGGTCGCGGTGCCTACCTGACGATCTGGAAGATGCGGTTGAGGTAAGTTTTGATCTCGCTGACGGCCTGCGGGAGGAGCCGGCGGTTGGCTCCGACGCCCACGTATGTCATCCTGTAGACCGCCACCAGCGCCTCCACCAGGCGGCCGAGTGGGTGCAGCGAGGTGTCACATGCCTGGTGAGATAAAATCCAGACGATGCTCTGTGATTAATTCTGAACAGCAAAGCCTGAAAGCAATCCGATCCGGAAAGCTGGAATTTTCATGGCTCTCCAAAACATTTTCCCCTTATCAAATAAAAATAGCCAAGACTGGTAGAAACTGGATGTGACTTTGAATGCACCATTGTGTGTGGCTTCACCTTGATGAGGTAAAGACGGACGGCGTGATATCTCTCCATGGTGATGGGGCCTCCATGTTGAGGGATGACCTCCAGACTCTCCAGAGTTCTGTTGTGACTCTGAGACAGGAGCTCCGGACTGGGACGAGCAGCAAAAAAAAAAAAAAAAAACACAGCATAAGCCTTGATAACAAAAGTTCAGTGGCCTGTGTGTGTACCTGTCCTAAATGTGGCTGAATGTAGCTATGAAAATGGCTCAAAATGCTACTATGCTATTGTTAGCATGCTAGCATTGCTAACATTAGCGTGCTAACACCCAGCATAATAGTACTAAGTGTTAAAATATGCGTCTACCTCCAAAAATGGCCAGAAATGCTGCTATGCTAATGTTAGCATGCTGGCACCAAGCTTAATAACGGTATGCATTCATATAAGCATTTGTTAGCATGCTAGCAGTGCTAACATTAGTATGTTAACACCCAGCATAATAGTACTAAGTGTTAAAATATGCGTCTACCTCCAAAAACGGCCAAAAATGCTATGCTAATGTTAGCATGCTAGCACCAAGCTTAATAGCGGTATGCGTTTATAGAAGCATCCAGCTATGAAAATGGCTCAAAAAGCTACTATGCTATTGTTAGTATGCTAGCAGTGCTAACATTAGCATGCTAACACCCAGCATAATAGTACTAATTGTTAAAATATGCGTCTACCTCCAAAAATGGCCAGAAATGCTGCTATGCTAATGTTAGCATGCTGGCACCAAGCTTAATAACGGTATGCGTTCATATAAGCATTTGTTAGAATGCTAGCAGTGCTAACATTAGTATGTTAACACCCAGCATAATAGTACTAAGTGTTAAAATATGCGTCTACCTCCAAAAACGGCCAAAAATGCTATGCTAATGTTAGCATGCTAGCACCAAGCTTAATAGCGGTATGCGTTTATAGAAGCATCCAGCTATGAAAATGGCTCAAAAAGCTACTATGCTATTGTTAGTCTGCTAGCAGTGCTAACATTAGCATGTTAACACCCAGCATAATAGTACTAAGTGTTAAAATATGCGTCTACCTCCAAAAATGGCAAAAAAATGCTGCTATGCTAATGTTAGCATGCTAGCACCAAGCTTAATAGCGGTATGCGTTTATATAAGCATCCAGCTATGAAAATGGCTAAAAATGCTACTATGTTATTCTTAGCATGCTAGCAGTGCTAACATTAGCATGTTAACACCCAGCGTAATAGTAGTAAGTGTTAAAATATGCGTTTACCTCCAAAAGTGGCAAAAAATGCTGCTATGCTAATGTTACCATGCTAGCACCAAGCTTAATAGCGGTATGCGTTTATATAAGCGTCTAGCTATGAAAATGGATAAAAATGCTACTATGCTAATGTTAGCATGCTAGCAACAAGCTTAATAGTGGTATGAGGTTATAGAAGCATCCAGCTATGAAAATGGCTAAAAATGCTACTATGCTATTGTTAGCATGCTAGCAGTGCTAAGCATGTTAACACCCAGCATAATAGTACTAAGTGTTAAAATATGCGTCAACCTCCAAAAATGGCAAAAAAATGCTGCTATGCTAATGTTAGCATGCTAGCACCAAGCTTAATAGCGGTATGCGTTTATATAAGCATCCAGCTATGAAAATGGCTAAAAATGCTACTATGTTATTCTTAGCATGCTAGCAGTGCTAACATTAGCATGTTAACACCCAGCGTAATAGTAGTAAGTGTTAAAATATGCGTTTACCTCCAAAAGTGGCAAAAAATGCTGCTATGCTAATGTTACCATGCTAGCACCAAGCTTAATAGCGGTATGCGTTTATATAAGCATCCAGCTATGAAAATGGCTAAAAATGCTACTATGCTAATGTTAGCATGCTAGCACCAAGCTTAATAGCGGTATGAGTTTATAAAAGCATCCAGCTATGAAAATGGCTAAAAATGCTACTATGCTGGGTGTTAACATGCTTAGCATTGCTAGCATGTTAACACCCAGCATAATAGTACTAAGTGTTAAAATATGCGTCTACCTTCAAAAATGGCAAAAAATGCTGCTATGCTAATGTTAGCATGCTAGCACCAAGCTTAGTAATGGTATGCATTTATAGAAGCATCTAGCCATGAAAATAGCTAAAAATGCTACTATGCTATTGTTAGCATGCTAGCACCCAGCATAATAGTAGTAAGTGTTAAAATATGCGTCTACCTCCAAAAATGGCCAGAAATGCTGCTATGCTGCTGTTAGCATGCTAGCACCAAGCCTAATAGTGGTATGCATTTATAGAAGCATCTAGCAATGAAAATGGCAAAAAATGCTACTATGCGATTGTTAGCATGTTAGCACCAAGCTTAATAACGGTATGCATTTATATAAGCATCTAGCTATGAAAATGGCCAAAAATGCTACTATGCTAATGTTAGCATGCTAGCACCAAGCTTAATAGCGGTATGAGTTTATAGAAGCATCCAGCTATGAAAATGGCTAAAAATGCTACAATGCTATTGTTAGCATGCTAGCAATGCTAACATCAGCATGCTAACACCTGAGAAACCCTGCACTGTGTGTGTTTGTGTGTGTACCTGTCCTGGATGTGGCGCCGGCTTGTGGTGAGCGCCACCGCAATGTTCTCCCACGCCTTCCAGTGCTCTCCCTGGCCGGCGGCCTCGCAGCCCAGCTGAGTCCAACACTCGTCAAACACCGCCTGCCACTTCTCCTCGGCACGCACACACAAACGCCCCAGCTTCCTACACACACACACACACACACACACACTGTCAATCATCCCATGTTACATACATGACACTTTCAAGTTACTTCGGGTCAACCTACACCGGACGCATTTTCTCCATGTCGGTATCAGTTAGTTGTGGCTTAAAGTAGGAGCCGGTCACTTTTGGGCCGGCGCCCCATTCGCCGCTGAAGGAACCCTCCAGGTAGTCGCCATTCGCCATCGTCAGCACACCCTGGGGTTGGGGTCATACAGACATGAAGGTTACCGTATTTTCCAAAGTTTTGCCGGCTTGGTTTTCTTCTCTTGTGAATTGAATGTTGGTTCGAATCGACGCCATCATAAATACCCTAAATGACATATGACAGGAACATTGCTGTTTTTGGGAATCTGATACAAACACGAGTCAAAGATTCTCTATGACAGGATCATTGCTGTTTTTGGGAATCTGATACAAACACGAGTCAAAGATTCTCTATGACAGCAACATTGCTGTTTTTGGGAATCTGCTACAAACACTGATCAAAGATTTTCTGCGATGGGAACATTGCTGTTTTTGGGAATCTGCTACAAACACTAGTAAAAGATTCAATATGACAGGAACATTGCTGTTTTTGGGAATCTGCTACAAACACTGGTCAAAGATTTTCTATGACAGGAACATTGCTGTTTTTGGGAATCTGCTACAAACACTAGTAAAAGATTCAATATGTTAGGAACATTGCTGTTTTTGGGAATCTGCTACAAACACTAGTCAAAGATTTTCTATGACAGGAACATTGCTGTTTTTGGGAATCTGCTACAAACACTAGTAAAAGATTCAATATGACAGGAACATTGCTGTTTTTGGGAATCTGCTACAAACCCTAGTCAAAGATTCTTTATGACAGGGTCATTGCTATTTTTGTGAATCTGCTACGAAACCAGTAGTCAAAGATTTTCTATGACAGGAACATTGCTGTTTTTGGGAATCTGCTACAAACACTAGTAAAAGATTCAATATGACAGGAACATTGCTGTTTTTGGGAATCTGCTACAAACCCTAGTCAAAGATTCTCTATGACAGGATCATTGCTGTTTTTGGGAATCTGCTACGAAACCAGTAGTCAAATATTTTCTATGACAGGAACATTGCTGTTTTTGGGAATCTGCTACAAACACTAGTCAAAGATTTTCTATGACAGGAACATTGCTGTTTTTGGGAATCTGCTACAAACACTAGTAAAAGATTCAATATGACAGGAACATTGCTGTTTTTGGGAATCTGCTACAAACCCTAGTCAAAGATTCTCTATGACAGGATCATTGCTGTTTTTGGGAATCTGCTACGAAACCAGTAGTCAAATATTTTCTATGACAGGAACATTGCTGTTTTTGGGAATCTGCTACAAACACTAGTCAAAGATTTTCTATGACAGGAACATTGCTGTTTTTGGGAATCTGCTACAAACCCTAGTCAAAGATTTTTTATGACAGGAACATTGCTGTTTTTGGGAATCTGCTACAAACACTAGTAAAAGATTCAATATGACAGGAACATTGCTGTTTTTGGGAATCTGCTACAAACACTAGTAAAAGATTCAATATGACAGGAACATTGCTGTTTTTGGGAATCTGCTACAAACACTAGTAAAAGATTCAATATGACAGGAACATTGCTGTTTTTGGGAATCTGCTACAAACACTAGTAAAAGATTCAATATGACAGGAACATTGCTGTTTTTGGGAATCTGCTACAAACACTAGTCAAAGATTCAATATGACAGGAACATTGCTGTTTTGGGGAATCTGCTACAAACACTAGTCAAAGATTTTCTATGACAGGAACATTGCTGTTTTTGGGAATCTGCTACGGAACCACTAGTCAACAATGCTTTTGGTTGTTCGAATCGACGCCATCATAAATACCCTAAAAGTCGCTTAGAGCGTACAGCGTCCATAGTCACCTTGCCGTTGAGGGTCCAGTCGTCGGAGAACTCGCCCTCGTATGTGGTGTCGTCCTCTGACAGCAGGATCCCAGTGCCCTTCAAGTCAAAACCTCTCAGTTGTGTTCAATTTCCCACCTCCGTCTGCGAACGGCTCCTCACCATCATCTTATTGTCTTTGAAGGATCCTTCGTAGTAAAGCCCGAACTGCGTCACCACGATCCCGGTTCCTTGTCGCTGGTTGTCCTGCCACATGCCGATGTACTTCTCCCCTCTGATAAAAGAAAACACCAACCAAGCTCTCGCTTTCAAAACACAGGAAGTGTCAAAAACGGGAGTCTAAAAACGGACACGGCTACGTACTTGGTGATGTTGTCAAAGACGCCGTAGCCCGTCTTCTTGTCGTGCGACCACTGGCCGATGAAGACGCTGGGGGAGGAGGTGTTGAGCTTGCCGCTGCGCAACATCCCGTGGCCGTGCCGCAAACCGTCCCGGAAGGAACCGTCGTAGATCTCGCCGTTGGCGTATCTGTGGAATGAGTTTACTCCATAGCAGGACTATTCACCTAAATCGCCCTGCCGTTTTTGGGAATCTGCTACAAACACTAGTCAAATATTTTCTATGACAGGAACATTGCTGTTTTTGGGAATCTGCTAAAAACACTAGTCAAAGATTCTCTATGATGGGAACATTGCTGTTTTTGGGAATCTGCAAAAAACACTAGTCAAAGATTTTCTATGAGAGGAACATTGCTGTTTTGGGGAATCTGCTAAAAACACTAGTCAAAGATTCTCTATGACAGGAACATTGCTGTTTTTGGGAATCTGCTACAAACACCAGTCAAAGATTCTCTATGACAGGAACCGCCGTTGCTGTTTTTGGGATTCTGCTACAAACACTAGGCAAAGATTTTCTACGACAGGAACATTGCTGTTTTTGGGAATCTGATACAAACACTAGTCAATGATTCTCTATGACGGGAAGATTGCTGTTTTGGGGAATCTGCTACAAACACTAGTCAAAGATTTTCTATGACAGGAACATTGCTGTTTTTGGGAATCTGATACAAACACTTGTCAGAGATTCTGTATGACAAGAACACTGCTGTTTTTGTGTATCTTCTACAAACACTAGTCAAAGATTCTCTATGACAAGAACACTGCTGTTTTTGTGTATCTTCTACAAACACTAGTCAAAGATTCTCTATGACAGGAACATTGCTGTTTTTGGGAATCTGCTACAAACACTAGTCAAAGATTCTCTATGACAAGAGCATTGCTGTTTTTTGGGAATCTTCTATAAACACTAGTCAAAGATTTTCTATGACTGGAACATTGCTGTTTTTGGGAATCTGATACAAACACTCGTCAGAGATTCTGTATGACAAGAACACTGCTGTTTTTGGGAATCTGCTACGGAACCACTAGTCAACAATCCTCTAACAGGAGCATTCTGCTGTTTTTTGGAATCTGCTTGAAAAACACTAGTTAATCATCCAATGCTGTTTTTAAGGACCTACTAAAATGCTACTCAAAGATTCTCTATACAACAGAAGGACTCACTAGGAAAACACTAGTCAACCATTCTCTTTGTAACGGGAAAACTGCTATTTTTAGGTATCTGCTGGAGTATCACTAGTCAAAGAGCCTCTGTAATAGTAAAACATTGCTGTTTTTAAGGACCAACTTGAAAATGCTTGACACAAATCCTCTATATGGTGTTTTTATGAATCTGCTGGAAAAACTTGAGTTAAAGATCCTTGTTTTTAAAGACCTACTAAAAAATGGTAGTCAAAGATCTTCTATATCAGGGGTCTCAAACACGCGGCCCGCGGGCCAACTGTGGCCCGCAGGACACCAGTTTGAGGCCCCCGCCTTGATATGAAAGTTTAATGTTTGATATGGATGCTGTATGGTATCATGTACCCAGAAAAAATTATTACGTTTGATTCATGTTCATGTTAAAGGTTAAATAACTGTTAATAGTTATCCTCCCTATTTGTGTGGAAGTGGTAAGTTTTTGGCTATTTAAGTTGAAAGGAAATAACTTGAAGGCTACCGTTGAGGTCGCTAGCTCTCTAGTTTGCGAGTTAGCATGTGTCTCAAGACCCTGCAGTTGCGCAATATGTTGTAAATAAAAAGAGTATAAATGTGACTATAGTCGTGTTTTGTCATGTCTACAGGGCTCTAATAATGCTTTGTTCATTTTAATCTGAAAAAAATCATTTGTCTACCCACCAACTATATGTGGTTTCTTAAGTTTTTATTATTTGCTGTTTTATTATTATTATTATTATATTTATTTATTTATTACTGATTGATTGATTTTCTTTATTCTTGATTTGTTTATTTATTTTTCATCTTATTTTGTGTAGAAAAATAAAAAGTAAGATATTTGAGAACAGTGGAATGTTTTATCAGAGCTTTTCTTGTAGAAAATTGGAACCAAAGCAAAGTTTTTTAATTTGTTGTTGTTTTTAATAAATGCGTTTTTTGTTTTTTTTTTGGAAAACCTGATGCGGCCCAGTCTCACCCAGACCCGAGCTCCAGTGGCCCCCAAGTAAATTGAGTTTGAGACCCCTGTTCTATATACGTACATAGTACCAATATATAATGCTTACCTGTAGGTCCCCACGCCATGCATTTTGCCATCCTTCCAGTGACCGTGATATTGGTCCGCCTTGTTCAGGGTCTTATTCGGAGCCACAAATTCACCGAAACTAAACAAGGACACGTATATTAAAAACAGACGATGACACGCCCTCCATACGCGTCGCTATAGCGGACACTGACCCGTCCTCCAGCCCGTTCTTGAATGACCCCGTGTAACTCCTCCCATCTGGCCACTTTAACACGCCCCTGAAAGCAGCACAGATAACAAATCGCATTGTAAAACGTCTCGGGGGGTGGGGAGTAGCACGTCCCACCTGCCGTGCGGCTTCCCGGCCAACCAGCGGCCGTCGTAGGTTGCTTCTTTCAGCCGTCCGTCTTTGTAAAACGTGTAAGTGGCGCTCCGAGAGATGGGGGGCTCAAACTTTTGTTCTTCGCTAATGTTGAGGGCTTGATCCACCGCCTGGTTAATGCAGTGGATCCACTTGGTCTGTGAAAGCGCATTGGAAGTGAGGACTTGCAACAAGTCACATGACATGACATATGACCTCTACCTTCTCCATAGGGGAGCTGGCCAGCAGGGTGAACATCTCCTCTGGTGTGATGACCTTCAGCCCGTAGCTGCTCAAACACACAACAATGAATGAGACGCAACATCTCGCCATATAAACGTCTATCATATTAAAACTGGGGTATCCAAATGTTTTCCAGAAGGGGGCCACATAGAGAAATATGAAAGGATGCATGTTATTAGTATCAACTTGATTTGGTTTTGTTTGTTTCTCCTAACTATTTTTTTATTACTTAAAAAATATTTCAACATTATTTTGTTATAATTATGAAATATTAAATATGTTCTAAAATATTAATTCATTCATTTTCTACCGCTTATCCTCACAATAGTTGCAGGGGTGCTGGAGCCTATCCCAGCTGTCTTCTGGCAAGAGGCGGGGTACACCCTGGACTGGTGGAAGAAGAAGACGTCACAAGAGGGACAAATCTAGCCACTTTTTCTTATGTTACTGGAGACTTCTGGAGACTCAGGTATGGGGTGCTGGAGCCTATCCCAGTTGTCTTCTGGCGAGAGGCGGGGTACACCCTGGACTGGTGGCCAGCCAATCACAGGGCACATATAGACAAACAACCATTCACACTCACATTCATACCTATGGACAATTTGGAGTCGCTAATGAACCTAGCATGTTTTTGGAATGTGGGAGGAAACCGGAATACCCGGAGAAAACGGGGAGAACATGCAAACTCCACACAGAGATGGCCGAGGGTGGGATTGAACCCTGGTCTCCTAGCTGTGAGGTCTGCGCGCTAACCACTCGACCGCCGTGCAGCCCGTTATAAAATATTATTTTTGTATTTTGCTATAATACATGAAAAACGACTAAAAATGCTACTGTTATTGTTAACATGTTAGCAATGATAACATTAGCATGTTAACACCCAGCATAATAGTCTACCTCCAAAAATGGCAAAGAATTTTGCTATGCTAATGTTAGCATGCTGGCACCAAGCTTAATATCAGTCTATATAATTTATTTATATATGGGTTTATATAAGCATCTAGCTATGAAAATGGCAAAAAATGCTAGTATGCTATTGTTAGCATGCTAGCAGTGCTAACATTAGCATGTTAAGACCCAGCACAATAGTACTAAGTGTTAAAATATGCGTCTACCTCCAAAAATGGCCAATACATATACATGAGAATACATAGTCTCATTTTTGGGGCTGCACGGTGGACGAGTGGTTATCGTGCAGACCTCACAGTTAGATGACCCTAGTTCGATGCCAACTTTTCCAGAAACATTCCAAAACCATTCCAAAAACATGCTAGGTTAATTAGCGACTCCAAATTGTCCATAGGTATGAATGTGAGTGTGAATGGTTGTTTGTCTATATGTGCCCTGTGATTGGCTGGCCACCAGTCCAGGGTGGACATCGCCGTTGCTGTGGGCATTTTCTTTAGTTTTCTGGTTAAATTATATTTTTCTATAAAAAAAACAGCAGCCACTCACAATTCCCCTCCCCCCAAAAACACTTTGGACACTCCCGTGTTAAAACAATAAAAAAGTCCCTCACATGCCGGTGCTGTCGTCCGAAATCGGCTCCACCCACAACGTAGCCAAGGAGAAGACATGATGCGTGGAGAACTAGGAGTTAGGAGAACGAATAGAAATCGTCAGACATGCTTGTTGATGTAGCTTCAAATGATGGATGTTCCTGTGCTGCAGGGGCGGCCGTGGCTAATAAAGGGCGGCAAGGTAAGGAAGGATGGCGCCAACAGGAAGAGATGGGAGGGGAATGTTTTTTTTTTTTTTTTTTTATCATTGCTTATATCAAGGGATGCTCCTGTGCTGCAGATTCCAATCTCATGAATGAAAATGACCGTTGTGCCGTGTAAAGTGGGTGGAGGGATTCGAACTCAAATTCCAAGGTCCCCTGACCGCCAGGGTAAAGGAACATATATCGATTGAGTCAACTTCTTGGATGTGAGAGTACATTACATGGATTAATGGCGCTCCAAGTGACAAAGCAGTCGGCGCGTCACCTTGTTCGATGACAATTCCGACTGCCGCGCACATTCGGGCGAGCGTTGGCGTAATTTAGCTGCAGGCTAGCATCATCCCTTGTTTTGTTTTTCCAGGAAAAGTAGCACAAAGTCAAAGAAGGAGACTGTTGGGACCGATTCCTTGGAGAGCTACTCACGGAATACTGAATCAGATTAGTTACATAGTCTTTCTTGTCATTCCAGACCAATTCCAAGACACCGATGCCTTCTTTCCACACACACACACACACTGTTACAAAAGTGGGGTGACAGAGAGCGTCATACTTACAAGGTTTTTATAAGGCGCCACGCCCTGACAGCACGGAAAGCAAGCACACACAAATGCTTGAATAACACAAAGGGTTATAAAGTAGGAATTTTCGTGCGTGCACGTGGATACGCGTGTGCGTGGAGCTGACCTGTGCGTGGACAAGAGCGTCGTTAAAGAGGATGAACCAGTTGACGGAGAACCTCCCCGAGTTCTGCAACGTCAGAGCTTTGTTGCTGCTCTCGCAGATGAGGCGGCGGTGAGGCTTCCGTAGCGAGTCCTGTCGAGGAAAAAAAAAACGTACATTGTCAGCAAAATGTTCTAATGATCGAATGGACGCTATGGTGAAAAGCCCCGATTTGCTTCAATCGGTGGCACAATATTATTTATTTATAATTATATAATTATATATTATTTATTATATATATATAATATATATATTATATTTATTATTGATTAAATATTATTTATTTATAATTATATTATTATATATTATTTATTATATATATAATATATATATTATATTTATTATTATTATATTTATTTATATTTATTATTATATTTGTAATAATATTTACTGATTACTATTATTTACTAATATTTATTAATATAATGATTAATTCTATGTATTTTAATGTGTTTTAAAAGAGAAATGAAATTACATTGAGTTTTCCATTTTTATTAAATATTTTATATTATGACTATTGAATTGTTGCAGTATTGTAATATATATTTATAATATTATTATTATATTTATTATTATATTTATTAATTTATTTATATTATTTATATTAATATTTATTGATAATTTAATTGATTAATTGATTAAATATTATTTATTCATAATTTATTATTTTTTATAATATAATTAATAATATTAAAATTAATAATAATATAGTTATATTATTATTATATTCTATATATAATTATATATTATTTATTATATATAATATGTATTATTATTATTATACTTATTTATATTTATTATTATATTTGTAATAATATTTACTAATTTACTGATTACTATTATTTACTAATATTTATTAATATAACGATTAATTCTATGTATTTTAATGTGTTTTAAGAGAGAAATGAACTTACAGTGAGTTTTCCATTTTTATTAAATATTTTATATTATGACTATTTAATAGTTACAGTATTGTAATATATATTTATAATATTATTATTATATTTATTATTATATAAAATAAATGTGTTTTTTCTTTTTTTGGAAAACCTGATGGTGTTATCAAAGGGGGGCCCAGACCAAAGACCAAGCTGGGACTGCTAGTCTGAAAGGAACTAGTTGTTGAGGGCAGCATCTTAGGAGAGCTGGTGGGTTGTGCTGCACAGTGCCTAAAATAATAAATATGTATAAATAAAAAAAACAAGTGTATATCAGATTATGTAGGACTACAGTACTACTCTCAATAAATATGAGGCATCAGTAATACTGTCTACTTTATATTACTGTTGTTGATGTTATGCTTGCTCAGCTATTAGCTAACTGTCATTAGCAAACTGTAGCTAGCTAATGTTAGCTACAGTAGAGGCAATGAGCACTAAACAGTTCCTAAAATAATAAATGGACAAGTGTATATCAGATTATGTAAGACTACAGTACTACTCTCAATAAATATGAGGCATCAGTAATACTGTCTACTCTATATTACCGTTGTTGATATTAGCTATTAGCTAACTGTCATTAGCAAACTGTAGCTAGCAAATGTTAGCTACAGTAGAGGCAATGAGCACTAAAAAGTTCCTAAAATAATAAATATGTATAAATAAAAAAAACAAGTGTATATCAGATTATGTAGGACTACAGTACTACTCTCACTAAATATGAGGCATCAGTAATACTGTCTACTCTATATTACCGTTGTTGATATTAGCTATTAGCTAACTGTCATTAGCAAACTGTAGCGAGCTAATGTTAGCTACAGTAGAGGCAATGAGCACTAAATACCCACATATAAATATGTAAAAATATAACTACAAATCATTCCGATTACAAAGACAAAACCACAAATTTGCTAGTAATATGCAATAAGAGTATAAATACCAACAAAAACATAAAGATCACCTCAAGAGTTCTTCAGCTGCAGTTTTTTCTGACCTCAAATCTCCATGGCGACCATTGAACTGTTCACCACTTTATTCCACAAAAACAGATGTATGGCGGCACAACAAAATAATCATATATTGGAAAAATATTTTGTATGTGTTGTTTCTACATATATTGGAACACTTTTAGTACCCAGCCATATCAAAATTCAATAATTGTGTTTTTTGATGCACCCTAGTAAGTTAACACAGGAGCCAATTGTGTACTATTCTGAATCCTTTCTGAAGCATTTTCAGAGAATACGCTTTTTTACATATTTATACGTACTGAGTATCGATACGTATGAATCCTGTAGCCATGAAGAAAAGAACCGTTTTTACCGTCATCTTGCCGGGGAAGCTCTTCCAAAAGAGTGAGGTGTACTCAGCTTCCTTTAGTCTCTTCTTCAGCAGAAGAGCCAAAGCTTCAAACTTGGCGCTGCTGTCCTGCAAACGCTGGTAATCGCCGGAGCACTGACACAAACATATTTCATTTTTCATATGTTTTTTTTTTTTTTTTTTAAACATCCCGTTACTGACAGTGAACCTACCACTTCAAAGCAAGTAGCCAGTTTGAGTAGCAATCGCCCGTACTCGCGAAGATGATGCACGGGGAGGCAGAAGAGCGCCACAAAGGTGTCCACCATAGCGAGGTTCTCCTCGGTGGTCTCAGCTAACCTCTGGAGCAGCTCGGGACTCTTTCCGAAAAAATCTCTTAAAAAAAAAATAATTAAAAAACATGAATAACATTTAATATCATGAATGAACAATGGCACTCTCATTGCAGCCTGACACTGTTCATTCAAGGCTGCTCGGAAAAAAGTGGGACACTGACGTCAATGGCGTCCACAGGACCAATATCTATTTGTAGTGGGTTGACAAAAACATAACTGTCTCTTTTTCTGTTTGTTTTTTTTAAATGTCACAAATTTCCACACAAGGGCTGCACGGTGGACGAGTGGTTAGCGCGCAGACCTCACAGCTAGGAGACCCGATTTCACTCCCACCCTCGGCTATCTCTGTGTGCATGGATGAGTTTTCTCCGAAAACATGCTAGGTTAATTAGCGACTCCAAATTGTCCATAGGTATGAATGTGAGTGTGAATGGTTGTTTGTCTATATGTGCCCTGTGATTGGCTGGTCACCAGTCCAGGGTGTACCCGGCCTCTTGCCCGAAGACAGCTGGGATAGGCTCCAGCACCCCATACACGTGTCTCCAGAAGTCTCCAATAACATAAGAAAAAGTTGCTGGATTTGTCCCTCTTGTGACGTCTTCTTCTTCCATTGCAGAGCATATGCGTATGAGGTGACAGCGTTGAGAAGAGCGTTACCCACGTCCATACCCGAGTCTCCAGAAACATAAGAAAAAGTCAATAGATTTGTCCCTCTTGTGACGTCTTCTTCTTCCTTGGCAGAGCATATGCGTATGAGGTGTGTCAAGAAGTGGAGAATGTCTTTATGAGCAAGGGCTATTTTTGTGGCCGGACAAATTATATTTAGCTGCCATAAATAAAAAACAGTTTATGGCCCGCCCTCAATTGTTGTGATTGGCTGGCCACCAGTCCAGGGTGTACCCCGCCTCTCGCCCCAAGACAGTGTTGAGAAGAGCGTTACCCACGTCCATACCCGAGTCTCCAGAAGTCTCCAATGACATAAGAAAAAGTCGCTAGATTTGTCCCTCTTGTGACGTCTTCTTCTTCCATGGCAGAGCAGATGCATCTATATGCACCCTGTGATTTGCTGGCCACCAGTCCAGGGTGTACCCCGCCTCTCGCCCCAAGACAGTGTTGAGAAGAGCATTACCCACGTCCATACTCGAGTCTCCAGAAGTCTCCAATGACATAAGAAAACGTTGCTAGATTTGTCCCTCTTGTTACATCTTCTTCTTCCGTGGCAGAGCATATGCGTATGATGTGTGTTAAGAAGTTAAGAATGTCTTTATGAGCAACGGCTATTTTTGTGGCTGGACAAATTTTATTTAGCTGCCACAAATCAAAATGACCATACGGGAAAAACAGTTTGTGGCCCGCCCTCAATTGTTGTGATTGGCTGGCCACCAGTCTAGGGTGTACCCCGCCTCTCGCCCCAAGACAGTGTTGAGAAAAGCGTTACCCACGTCCATATCCGAGTCTCCAGAAGTCTCCAGTAACATAAGAAAAAGTCGCTAGATTTGTCCCTCTTGTGACGTCTTCTTCTTCCATGGCAGAGCAAATGCATCTATATGTGCCCTGTGATTGGCTGGCCACCAGTTCAGGGTGTACCCCGCCTCTTGCCTTGCCCCAAGACAGCGTTGAGAAGAGCGTTACCCACGTCCATGTCCGAGTCTCCAGTAAGTCGCTAGATTTGTCCCTCTTGTGACGTCTTCTTCTTCCATGGCAGAGCATATGCGTATGAGGTTTGTTAAGAAGTGGAGAGGGCTATTTTTGCGGCCGGACAAATTTTATTTAGCTGCCACAAATAAAAATGACCATACGGGAAAAACAGTTTGTGGCCCGGCCTCAATTGTGTGATTGGCTGGCCACCAGTCCAGGGTGTACCCCGCCTCTCGCCCCAAGACACTGTTGAGAAGAGCGTTACCCACGTCCATACCCGAGTCTCCAAAAGTCTCCAATGACATAAGAAAAAGTCGCTAGATTTGTCCCTCTTGTTACATCTTCTTCTTCCATGGCAGAGCATATGCGTATGATGTGTGTTAAGAAGTTAAGAATGTCTTTATGAGCAACGGCTATTTTTGTGGCTGGACAAATTTTATTTAGCTGCCACAAATCAAAATGACCATACGGGAAAAACAGTTTGTGGCCCGCCCTCAATTGTTGTGATTGGCTGGCCACCAGTCTAGGGTGTACCCCGCCTCTCGCCCCAAGACAGCGTTGAGAAGAGCGTTACCCGCGTCCATATCCGAGTCTCCAGAAGTCTCCAGTAACATAAGAAAAAGTCGCTAGATTTGTCCCTCTTGTCACGTCTTCTTCTTACATGGCAGAGCAGATGCATCTATATGTGCCCTGTGATTTGCTGGCCACCAGTCCAGGGTGTACCCCGCCTCTCGCCCCAAGACAGCTTTGAGAAAAGCGTTACCCATGTCCATATCCGAGTCTCCAGAAGTCTCCAGAAGTCTCCAGAAGTCTCCAGTAACATAAGAAAAAGTCGCTAGATTTGTCCCTCTTGTTACGTCTTCTTCTTCCATGGCAGAGCATATGCGTATGAGGTGTGTTAAGAAGTGGAGAACGTACACTACTACAAGCAAAATGCTTCCAGAACAAAAGCACTGACATTTTTCTTGGTTTAGGTCACAAATAAAAAAAAAGTATGTACTCACAGCAAAGGTTTGGTCATGGTCAGGAATCCTCCCATCACCTGGAAGTCGGCCAAAGTGCTCCAATACCTGAAACGATGGAATCAAAACGTCCATTGTGATGCCATGTGATGTCAGTCGTTAAGACTAGACGACACATACTCAGTGTAAGCGTCCAGAAAGATGGCGGTGTGCTCAAGGATAGGAAGGCTTTTAACATCGCGGCCGTGTCGCAGTCCGGCGGTGAGTCTGACCGCGTGCCGTCCGGTCAGGTGACACAAGTGACAGAATCGACTGGCGAGCGTCTGCAGGAGCCCGAAGTTGACCGCACCGAGGGTAGCGCTCAAAAATTCTAGAAAACACATTTCTGCTACTGTTACCATGGTGACAGGAAACTAAAAATATCTTTCCCGGTCTGTGATGCTCTCACCGAACTCCAGCAGGGGGCGTAATGCCTGTGTCTTGATATTGGACAGCTTGCAGTAGAACTTTCTCTCCGCCGACGCCAGCTCATGGAGCCCGGCGATGAAGCCCATTACGTTCTTATCCGACAGTGCGGCGCATCGACGGCCGCCGGCAAAGACGCCGCTTACAAATCCCAACTGCACAACAACACCAATTTTTTTTACTCACCAATTTGTGATCCCCGGGCGCCCGCTGCAAATATTTTCCGTCTTACGTTCATACAGAAGGGAAGAAGCACGGATTGCTGGGTGTAGCTCTCGGTTGGCTCCTCCCCTTCTTCCCGTGTGCCGTTCTCCTCCGCGTCCACCTTCACCTGCTCACCGCTGTAATAAATGATGGGCTGGACGCAGTCTCCATCAGCCAGCAGGAGGCTGTGGCGCTCTCCGGCACTCGCGTCCCAAACCCGGATGCCCTCTGACAGCTGTAGTGGGGGGGGGCGGAGACAATCACGCAAATTAGGGATAAAATGGGAAAAAATGTTGGAAAAAATGTCAGCCCTATCATTTATACTGTACATATTTTTTTTTTACTATTATCTTTTGTTTCCATCACATTCAACTAATTTAATTTAATTTAATTTAATTTAATTTAATTTAATTTAATTTAATTTAATTTAATTTAATTTAATTTAATTTAATTTAATTTAATTTAATTGTTGCTGAAAGTTAAGCTTCAAATGTATCTTTTCACAAAAAGCCTTTGTTTGCCTTAATTTAATTTAATTCAATTTTATTTAATTTTATGTTATTTATATTTTGCTGAAAGTTAAGCTTCAAATGTATCTTTTCACAAAAAGCCTTTTTTCAATTTAATTTAATTTAATTTAATTTAATTTAATTTAATTTAATTTAATTTAATTTAATTTAATTTAATTTAATTTAATTTAATTTAATTTAATTTAATTTAATTTAATTTAATTTAATTTAATTTAATTTAATTTAATTTAATTTAATTTAATTTAATTTTTGCTGAAAGTTAAGCTTCAAATGTATCTTTTCACAAAAAGCCTTTTTTCTCCTTAATTTAATTATTTAATTTAATTTAATTACATTTTTGCTGAAAGTTAAGGTTCAAATGTATCTTTTTCACAAAAAGCCTTTTTTTCAATTTAATTTAATTTAATTTAATTTAATTTAATTTAATTTAATTTAATTTAATTTAATTTAATTTAATTTAATTTAATTTTTGCTGAAACTTACCTATTTTCTACTGCTGATTAAAGGGTAGAAACAACTTTTTTCTTTTCATATGAAAGATGAGAGTCTAATCTTTTGGTATATGCCATGTAAACATCGCCCAAGAACACAATATTTTGTATGCCCTGAAAAATCGAGAAGGACGGCTTTTGAAAAATGGCTGCAATTGAATGAGTCGAGAAGCCAGTAACTTATCACTTCCACACGGAACGGGAGAAGAACTTACCACTCTATTGTATGGGACATGCCATGGCTGAGGTAATGTCACTACTGTTGCCTTGTGACCAAAATATCATATCACTTGTATTTCAACATGTTTTGACTAATAATAGACCAGAGTCTACTACAAAACAGCCATCGTTTCATTCAATTATTTCAGAAAAATGGCTGTTGGTGAATTGAGAGGGTTTGCTCTTGAAGGCCACAAACGAAGGACTTCTCTGAAGCTGACGGCAGCCCGGTAACCATGCAAAACTTGCTCAGGGAAATTGAACCAAATATTACCCTGAGTGTATGTTCCGTGTGCATAATTTTGCATAAATTCAAAACAAATGCAAGTTTACGCACCCATTTCTTCATTTGATGTGATGTTCAATTGCTCTGCAGATAATTCCTGATACCCCCATCCATGATCCATGTTGAAAGTGATATGATATTCCGGTTACTAGGCGACAGTAGTGACATTAGCTCAGCTCACCACTAGTGGTAAGTTCCGTGTGGAAGTGGTAAGTTAGTGGTAAGACTCATTCATCAATTTAATTGAATTTAATTGAATTCAATTGAATTTAATTGCATTTGTGCTGAAAGTTAAACTTCAAATGTATCTTTTCACAAAAAGCCTTTTTTCTCTTTAATTTAATTTAATTTAACAACAATAAAAAATGTCAGCCCTATCATTTATACTGTAGATATATTTTTTGACTATTATATTTTGTTTCCAACACATTCAACTAATTTAATTTAATTTAATTTAATTTAATTTAATTTAATTTAATTTAATTTAATTTAATTTAATTTAATTTAATTTAATTTAATTTAATTTAATTTAATTTAATTTAATTTAATTTAATTTAATTTAATTTAATTTAATTTAATTTTTGGTGAAAGATAAGCTTCAAATGTATTTTTTCACAAAAAGCCTTGTTTCTCTAATTTAATTTAATTTAATTTAATTTAATTTAATTTAATTTAATTTAATTTAATTTAATTTAATTTAATTTAATTTAATTTAATTTAATTTAATTTAATTTAATTTAATTTAATTTAATTTAATTTAATTTAATTTTTGCTGAAAGTTAAGCTTCAAATTTATATTTTCACAAAAAGCCTTTTTCTATTATCTATTATATATTTTTAATTAAATTAAATTATATTATGTTATATTTAATGTAATGTAATGTAATTTAATTTAATTTAATTTAACTGAGAAAAAAGGCTTTATTTAAATTTAAATAGTGGTAAGTTCTCCTCCCGTTCCGTGTGGAAGTGGTAATTTAGTGGTAAGACTCATTCGACAGCCATTTTTCAAAAGCCCTCCCACAAAATATTGTGTTCTTGGGCGATGTTTACATTACATGGCATGTACCATCCCCGCTGTGGATGTGGATGTAGAAGTCCCGCCTCACCTTGGCTTGGCGAGGGACGCTGCTGGGTGATTCCATATGGCCCAGCTGACCGTGTCTGTTACTGCCCCACGAGAACAGCTGGAAGGCAGTGACACAAACAAAAAGTCAGACGCATCGGCACTCACGGTCGCCTGCATCTGCACACTGACCTGCGACTGCGCAGTTAGAGCGAGGGAATGCTGAGCGCCGGCTGCCACCCGCACCACTTCCTTGTTGTTGAGACTTTTGATGCAGAGCGGCTGTGACCTGTAAAGGATTCCATTTTGGATTTGTGCAATCCAAGAAAAAAATAAGACCCCCTTCCCGAATTTCCAAACCTGTCCAGGTTGTCTCCGTGGCCGAGCTGACCTTGGTCGCCGTGACCCCAGCTCCACACTTCTGTCTGCAGGGTGGGCAAAACCTCCTGGGTCTCCGGGGCCGACACGGTGGCCAACGGTGTCAGAGCCACGGTGGCCATCTTGGAACGTCCCACTTTACGAATCAGACGTGGGGACACTGCAGGTGAATGACCAAAAATAAGTATGGACAGGTGGTTCGAGTCCCATAAGTCCTTGGTTAAGTGGGTGCCGAACTGCGTTTTTTTTTTTTTTCGGAACCCGAATTTAATTTCTGTAATCAGGGCGTTTATGTGGCAGAAATTACAACTCATTAAAACTTGCATTAAAGTACCAACAGGAAGTTACCCAGCATGCCTTGCGGGTCATACATTAGTCTTCTTTTTTTTTTTTTTTTTGCATGTGTATTGTTGTTTGACCGTTTATTTCATGTGGTGCAGTTACGGCGTGTTCACCGTGAGCCGGGCCGCTACGTTACGTTTACGTTATTCGTGATTGCGTCGCTTAAAAAAATTAACGTGACGTCAAACTGTTTTTGAATTTTACTTTACATTTCACTTATTTACTTAATTATTTGAATAATTTCACCATAATAATAAATAATGACTTCTAGTAAATAATAGCAGCTAAAAAGTAGCATGTTGCTAATGTTTTGATGTTTTACACATTTATTCGTTGAGGTCATGGGTGTCCAAACTTTGCCCACCGAGGGTAATATAGTCTATAGGGTATATACTTTTACAATCAGTAACTGTTACATTTGTTCACTTCCTGCTTTCCTAATAATTAAATTAAATTAAATTAAATTAAATTAAATTAAATTAAATTAAATTAAATTAAATTAAATTAAATTAAATTAAATTAAATTAAATTAAATTAAATTAAATTAAATTAAATTAAATTAAATTAAATTAAATTAAATTAAATTAAATTTTTTCACCATAATAATAAATAATGACTTTTCGTAAATAATAGCAGCTAAAAAGTAGCACGTTGCTAATGTTTTGATGTTCACACATTTAGTTTCTCATATTTTGACCTTAATCAGATTTTTTCCATGTTACTCATATTACTTATTTCATTAAATTTGTGTAACTCTTTCAATATCCTTCTTGTAAAATCTCAAAATTATGACTTTTATCATAACTATTATCATAACATAACTTTTCCACAAAATTACCACTTAGTTGTTTTCATTGCAATAACTTAAATTTTTTAAGTACTGTTAAAATGACATTATATTCATCAGATTTTTATGGTAATGGTTTAATTTCATTTGAACATGCATCAGATTACAATTGAATGCATCCCATAATCAGTTCCCAGTTCCACATGTCCAAAAGGAGTAGGAAGAAGCAAAGCTTATTAAATCCTACCCCTCCATCTGGTACTTTTACAATCAGTAAGTGTTATATTTGTTCACTTCCTGCTTTCCTAATATTTTATTTAAATTAATTTAATTTAATTTAAGTTAAATTAAATTAAATTAAATTAAATTAAATTAAATTAAATTAAATTAAATTAAATTAAATTAAATTAAATTAAATTAAATTAAATTAAATTAAATTAAATTAAATTAAATATAACATAATATAATTTAAAATATTTAACTTAATTTAATTTAATTTAATTTAATTTAAATATTAGGAAATTAGGAGCAGGAAATTATATTTAATTTAATTTAATTTATATTTAAATTATATTTAATATTTTTTAAATTTATTATTATTAAAAGTCGGTCAAAATTATAAGAAGAAATAAATTTAGCAAGAAAGATAAAGTCAACTCATGAAACTCAAACTCATGAAATTATGACTTTTCCCTCCTAATATTTAAAATTTATTCTTGTCAAATTACTGCAATTTTTTATATTTTTGCTGTACATTAAAAAAACATTTTTTGTTAAATTATATTTAATATCTTAAGAATTTATTATTATTATTAAAAGTCGGTCAAAATTGTAATAAGAAATAAATTTAGCAAGAAAGATAAAGTCAACTCATGAAACTCATAAAATTATGACTTTTCCCTCCTAATATTTAAAATGTATTCTTGTCAAATTACTGCAATTTTTTATATTTTTGCTGTACATTAAAAAACATTTTCTTGTTAAATTATATTTAATATTTTAAGAATTTCTTCTTCTTATTAAAAGTCGGTCAAAATTGTAATAAGAAATAAATTTAGCAAGAAAGATAAAGTCATTTATTTCCAGGATTTCGCTGAAAGCACAAAATGATGTGGCGGGTCAGATCTGGGCCCCTGGGTTATTATTAGTTATGAATATTAACATTTCAGCCTTTTCTGGTTATGTGATGCTTTTTTTTTTTTTTTTTTGCTCTATTTGCCCATTTTGGTGTTTTTTTTATTTCTCCAATGCGTCCCAAATGTCAAACACCCCCGGACACCCATGTAGTACATATTTCACTTACCAAATGATGGACTCCATCTCATGCCTGATGAATCCATATTGGAAAGTTTACATGAATGAGTGTTGAAAAAAAGCGAGACGGTACAAAACTGGACAGTAGCATACACTGGAAACCCGAATGTTCAAAGTACCTCAATAAAATAAAAGTTATGCATACTCAAAGTTCTTTAAAAAGTTCTAATAACTTTATTATGTCAAGTTCATTTAACATGTTTTTGTCCATTTTGAGTACTTTTAACAAATATGTTTTGATTAAATTTAACTATGGCTATATTAAGTACTTAAAAACATAGTAACTTAAGACACTGTAAACCCGAATGTTCAAAATAATTAATTAGTATAAGTATAGTTAACTTAAAATTTTCTTAAAAGTTCTACTTATAAATGTTGATTGCCAGTTGCATTATCTGTCTTTTCAGTTTATTTAACTTGTAATTTTTGATGAATATGAAAATTAACTTTTTGCAGATTTGTGTAACCTACTTAAAATAATTAACTCGCAGCTGCTTATATATAGTGGTTATAGAGTGGTTAGCGCTCCTCACAGCGAGGAGACCAGGGTTCAATTCCACCCTTGGCCATCTCTGTGTGGCCATCTCTGTGTGGCCATCTCTGTGTGGAGTTTGCATGCCGGTAAATAAGCGGTAGAAAATGAATGAATACATTTACTAAAATGTTTCAGTTTATGAACTCAAAAAAACCCCAAAAAACTGTGAAATTATTTTTAAAAATTAATCACATTAATCAGAGTTTTAACAAATTAATCACAATTAATCATGATTGGCAACTATGTCGGAAATATGCCGGTAAATAAGAGGTAGAAAATGAATGAATGAATTTACTCAAATGTTTAAGTTTATGAACTAAAAAAACCCCAAAAAACTGTGAAATTATTTTTAAAAATTAATCACATTAATCACAGATTTTTGACAAATTAATCACAATTAATCACAATTGCAACTATGTCGGAAATATGCTGGTAAATAAATAGTAGAAAATGAATGAATGAATTTACTCAAATGTTTAAGTTTATGAACTCAAAAAAAAAAAACTGTTAAATTATTTTTAAAAATTAATCACATTAATCACAGATTTTAAACAAATTAATCACAATTAATCTCAATTGGCAACTATGTAGGAAATATGCCGATAAATAAGCTGTAGAAAATGAATGAATTTACTCAAATGTTTCAGTTTATGAACTCGAAAAACCCAAAAAACTTAAATTATTTAAAAAAATTAATCACAGATTTTTAACAAATTAATCACAATTGGCAACTATGTCGGAAATATGCTGGTAAATAAGCGGTAGAAAATTAATGAATGAATTTACTCAAATGTTTCAGTTTATGAACTAAAAAAAAAACACAAAAACTGTGAAATTATTTTTACAAATTAATCACAGATTTTTTTTACAAATTAATCACGATTAATCACAATTGGCAACTATGTCGGAAATATGCCAGTTAATCAGTGGTAGAAAATGAATGAATGAATTTACTCAAATGTTTGAATTTATGAACTAAAAAAAACCCAAAAACGGTGAAATTATTTTTAAAAATTAATCACTAATTTTTTTTACAAATTAATCACGATTAATCACAATTGGCAACTTTGTCGGAAATATGCCGGTAAATAAGCGGTAGAAAATGAATGAATTTACTCAAATGTTTGAGTTTATGAACTAAAAAAAAAAAAAAGTGTCAGCTGATTGCTTCGCCGTGTTCGAGTTCCGCTAACGTATTCGGGTTTCCAGCGTAGCGAATGAAAATGAAAGCGGCTCTATGATCATGTTGTTGCTGCTGCTCAGTGAATGCAACTTGACATAAACACTTGACGCCGGCATGCACGGACGGGAGGCGTACTTACGCAGCAGCGCATACGAGGAGGATAAGAGGTGAACGGCGTATCTACCCTGTGAGAGGAGTCCCGGGAGCGAGAGGCGGCGCTGCGTGCGCTGCGCCTCCTCTTCGCGTATGTCTCCCGTGCTGGAGCTCTTCTTGGCCTGCGCCGAGTCTTCCTGGCGGACACGCTCGGGGGCGCTCTCGGTGCCCGCCCCGCCCCACCTCGACGTGCCAGGGAGGTACAGGTTGAGCATTTTTTTGATTGACAACGCTTCATACGTGGAGGCGACCTTCTCGCCCACTGCCGAGGCACAAGACGCCACCAGATTGTTGAGCGTGTTGTTGGAGGAACTTCCGATGAGTCCGGATGCTGATGGCTGAAAGAAAAAAAAAAGTTGTGTAATAAAAAATCATAAATCACTCCACACTCTTTATTGCTCTCTGGTTCTACCATATCTTACTTATTGTGTGGAAATATGGGATAATAACTATAAAAGCAATCTTCACTTGCTAAATGTACTGCAAAAAAGGTCAGTAAGGATAATTCATAATGCCGCCTACAGAGAACATACTACTCCTTATTTCTAAAATGACAAATACTTCAACTTGCTGATATAGTTCATCTTCAAACAGCTAAAATAATGCATAAGGCTAAAAATAACCAATTAGCTAAAAATGTCATCCAATACTTCTCTACAAGAGAGGAGAAATATGATCTCAGGGAAGAACTACATTTGAAACACTTATATGCTAGGACTACGTTAGCGTTAGCATAGCATTTCAGTATGTGGAATCAAACTATGGAATGGATTGAGAAAGGAAATCAAACAATGCAGTTGATGTTTGCTAAATACAAGGATGAAGAGTAAAAATAAAATAAAATAAAATAAAATAAAATAAAATAAAATAAAATAAAATAAAATAAAATAAAATTAAAGAGTCTTGAACCAGTCATGATGTGCTATATATATCACTATATTGACACTTACTATGGTACCCATTATGTCATTGGATGCTCATATCACCTCCTACTTTGGTATGTGACAAAAATAAAACGAAAAAAAAATTTTAATGTAAAAAAATGTTAAAAAATTGAAAAGGTAACAGTAAAAAATACAAATTAATAAAATAAAGTTAAAAAACACTTAAATTATATTGGGAAAGCAGGAAGTGAACAAATGTAACAGGTGACAAAAATAAAATAATTTTTTTTCAATGTAAAAAAATTAAAAAGTAAAAGTAAAAAAAAAAAATACAAATTAATAAAATTAAGTTAAAAAATACTTAAACTATATTGGGAAAGCAGGAAGAGAACAAATGTAACAATTACTGATTGTAAAAAAATTACAAATAATATAATATTATATTATTAATATTATATAATATTATAATATTAATATTCATAACTAATAATAACCCGGGGGCCCAGATCTGACCCGCCACATCATTTTGTGCTTTCCACAAAATCCTGGAAATAAATGACTTCATCTTTCTTGCTAAATTTATTTCTTAATACAATTTTGACTGACTTTTAATAATAATAATAAATTCTTAAAATATTAAATATAATTTAAGAAGAAAATGTTTTTTTATGTACAGCAAAAATATAAAAAAATGCAGTAATTTGACAAGAATAAATGTTAAATATTAGGAGGGAAAAGTCATAATTTCATGAGAATAATGTCGTAAACGGAAGGAAGTTAAACAATGCAATGAAATGAAATGAAATGAAATTATTAGGAAAGCAGGATGTGAACAAATGTAAGTTACTGATTGTAAAAAAAATCTACAAATTAATTAAATTAATCAAAATTAAATTAAATTATTAGGAAAGCAGGATGTGAACAAATGTAACAGTTACTGATTGTAAAAGTACCAGGTGGAGGGGTAGGATTTAATCAGCTTTGCTTCTTCCTACTCCTTTTGGACATGTGGAACTGGGAACTGATTATGGGATGCACTCAATTGTAATCTGATGCATGTTCAAATGAAATTAAACCATTACCATTACCATAAACTTTCTCCATGGACACAAAGGTCCTGATTTTCTCTTTCGGTATGTGACAAAAAATTAAAAAAAAAAAAAATTATTAAAAAATTGAAAAAATGGAAATTTTTAAAAATGTAAACATTTATTAAAAAAAATAAAAAAAAATAAAAATAATAATAAAATAAAGTAAAAAAATTACTTAAATTATATTGGGAAAGCAGGAAGTGAACAAATGTAAGAGTTAGTGATTGTAAAAGTACCAGATGGAGGGTTAGGATTTAATAAGCTTTGCTTCTTCCTACTCCTTTTGGACATGTGGAACTGGGAACTGATTATGGGATGCACTCAATTGTAATCTGATGCATGTTCAAATGAAATTAAACCATTACCATTACCATTACCATTACCATTACCATTACCATTACCATTACCATTACCAAAAAAGGAGTCTTTACTTATATGTTCCTTGTTTTTATGAACAGCGATATTATTCCAAGTGGACTAGCATGACCCCATTCCAGGATTTAATGAGCCATGATGCCATTTCTACACTCACCAGTAAGGTGTGGAGTCCTCCCGTGGTCACCTTTGGGGGTTTTTCCACCTGAGTGTTATCTAAGAGCTTCTGAAGGTAATCTTTGACGGCCTGCTCGTCCGGATAAGGAGCACATTTGGAACTTGTCGCGGGCGGCTTCTCCTCAGATAAAAATGACTCTTGTTTGTCGGAATTTTGAACAGTTGCTGGAGAAAGAGGGGTTTGAGGAACCTGGGAAAAAAGGGTGGGTTCTGACGGAGAAGTTTTGAGTAAAGGAGTCGGCAAGGTCGCTTCAAGCCGCCCCTCGTCTTCTAATCCGGGGGGGCAGTAGTGGCTGTCAGAGATGATGACGTGATCTTCTTTGTCGGTCATGGTGAACAGAAGCTGCTTACACTGCCCGCATTTGTCAGCCGGGGGCCGCTGGACATCCTGGGGGCTCAGACATCGCACCACGGCGAGGCTGTGCGAGGCGCCGCAGGCTACCTGAAGCACACACCTGCCGGCCAGGCGCTCCATTTTTTGCGGTTTCCACACAGGAAAAACGCTAGCGTTGACGCCCACCTGGGGACCGCTCCCCCAAGCCCACAATTCCCGCTTCGTCGACAGCGCCAGGGTGTGATGCTCGCCACAGGCTAGCTCCAACACCGGAACCGTCTGCTGCGAGGGCACGCCGCAGTCCGAGTCCACCAGAGCGATGGGAGTGGGATTGGGCACGGAGCTGAGACCCGATAAACCGCATTGCCCCGCGCTGTTGTCGCCCCACATGTGCACGCCGCCATCTTCCGTCACCGCACCGCTGTGGAAGCTTCCGGCGGCTACAGAGACAACTCGCTGCCCACTGAGCGCGCTCTCCAAGTTGGGCGACGTCAACTCCGGCGTTTGCTTCCACGGCAAAGATCCGAAAGTGAACACCTGACCCCCTAAATGTGCACAACAAGGATATGAAAAATGTGCGTTGCGACGTCGTACACGCCACTATGCCACTATTCCACTATTCCACTATGCCACCATGCTTACCTTCCACCAGCAAAACACCATGACTGATGCCCAGAGCCACCTGGAGAACAGCCTGGGGGAGCGGCAGTCGCTCGGGGGCCACGCTGTAGGAGTAACCCTTCCAGGTGTGAAGCAGGCCCCTCTCTCCTTCACCGTCATCTCCAGAGCTGGAGGACCAGAATTTGGAAACACTCATAGTGGTCAACAACTGCAATCAAGCGTTTGTGATGACTTGCGATATTATTATATATGATGAAATTGATTTTTATATATAATATATAATATATAATATATAATATATAATATATAATATATAATATATAATATATAATATATAATATATAATATATAATATATAATATATAATATATAATATATAATATATTATATATTATATATAATATTATATAATTTTTGATTAATATGAACTTTTTGCAGATTTGTGTAACCTACTTAAAATAATTAACTCGTAGTTACTTATATATAAAAAAGTATATAATAATATATATATATATATATTTATATATATATATATATATAAAGTATATAATATATATAAATAATATTATAATATAATATTATATATTATAATAATATATAGCTGTTATATTTAATAGTGTATATAAATCTAATATATAATATAATAAATATATTAATATATTATAATATAGAATATAGAATATATTATATAATTTTGATTAATATGAACTTTTTGCAGATTTGTGTAACCTACTTAAAATAATTAACTCATAGTTACTTATATATAAAAAAGTATATAATAATATATATATTTATATATATATATATAGAAAAAGTATATAATATATATATAATATTATATTATATATTACAATAATATATAGCTGTTATGTTTAATAGTATATATAAATAAAATATATAATAAATATATTAATAATAATATATTATAATATTATATTATATATAATATAGAATATAATATATTATATAATTTTTGATTAATATGAACTTTTTGCAGATTTATGTAACCTACTTAAAATAATTAACTCATCGTTACTTATATATAAAAAAGTATATAATAATATATATATGTTTTTATATATATATAAAAAGTATATAATATATATTATATTATAATAATATATAGCTGTTATGTTTAATAGTATACATAAATACAATATATAAAATATATAAAAACAATATGTAATATAATAAATATATTAATTATAATATATTATAATATAGAATATAATATATTATATATTATATAATTTTTGATTAATATGAACTTTTTGCAGATTTGTGTAACCTACTTAAAATAATTAACTCGTAGTTACTAAATATAATATATATAAAAAAGTATATAATAATATATATAAATAATATTATAATATTATATTATATATTATAATAATATATAGCTGTTATGTTTAATAGTATATATAAATAAAATATATAATATAATAAATATCTTAATAATAATATATTATATTATATATTATAATAATACATAGCTGTTATGTTAAATTGTATTATTTTCCTGATATTGTCACATTATCTTGTATTGTTGTATCAAATTGCTAAAAATCGTTGTCCTGTATGTTATTCTGATTATAATCATGATCAATAAATCATTAAACGATGTTAAAAATAAGGCCAAAAGTCCCAGTATCAACTCCAATACATATTACCATTCACATTTACTAAGGTAGGAATCGATATGAAAATGTGCAATATCGCCAGATTCGTTTTTTTGTGTGTGATGAAAGCAATCGTGTGTGGTGATAATCACATGGTGATCACAAGTAGGCATTAATCCTCTTACCCCCTCCTCTGGCTTTCCATCCGTGAGTTTTTAGTTCTCCATGATTGTTTCACAAAACATCCGCCAGTCCCCGTCACCCTGTCAGGTGTTCGATGTGATCTGTCGGGGAGGGGGGGCAGCAACGTGACAAGAGAGCAAAGAGCCATTTACCATACCGTGTCAATCATAACAACACATTGCCAGTAGCGAATTCAGCCAATTTAAAGACGCAGGCGCACACTTCTAAAGCTCTTCGAAGAACATTATCACACCTTTATTCTTATTCTTACCAGCTCGTTCATCTCTTTATCATCTTTGTGTTGACAACCGGACTGTATTTTGAACGTGTGTTACCCTGTGTTGTGCTAATATAGAAGCTAGCAGTGGCAGCCTGCTCGTCTGTTGACAAGGCTAACAAAAAAGATCGTCTATAAAAGTGATGGCTACTATAGGAACGCTATTTAAGTATTCCCAGTGTTGATTCGAACTGTAATAATTTATATGTACACTTTTGTGCCGAAACTACTTTAAAAATGAAAAATGTAATTTAATTTCTAAATGCTGACACATCAAGCACACAGATTGTAATTTTAACTTTAACATGAGAATACAATGAGAACCAAGAAGTAACAACAGAGTGAGATGTTGTCGTAACCCTGTGTTGTGCTAATATAGAAGCTAGCAGTGGCAGCCTGCTCGTCTGTTGACAAGGCTAACAAAAAAGATCGTCTATAGGAGCGATGGCTACTACAGGAACGCTATTTAAGTATTCCCAGTGTTGATTCGAACTGTAATAATTTATATGTACACTTTTGTGCCCAAACTACTTTAAAAATGAAAAATGTAATTTAATTCCTAAATGCTGACACATTAAGCAAACACAAGGAAATGTAAACTTTAACATGAGAATACAATGGGAACCAAGAAGTAACAACAGAGTGAGATGTTGTCGTAACCCTGTGTTGTGCTAATATAGAAGCTGGCAGTGGCAGCCTGCTCGTCTGTTGACAAGGCTAACAGAAAAGATCGTTTATGAAAATAATGGCTACTATCGGAACGCTATTTAAGTATTCCCACTGTCTCTTCGAACTGTATTAATTTATATGTACATTTTTGTGCCGAAACTACTTTAAAAATTACAATTTTAAATGCGGACACATTAAGCAAACACAAGGAAATTTAAACTTTAACATGAGAATACAACGGGAACACGAAAGTAACAACAGAGTGAGATGTTGTCGTTAAGGGGCAACAGCTCCGCTCAGAAACAACGGAAGCCGAAATGAGTCACAATAACAAAGGTCGGCATTGAAGTGAACACGAAAGAAAAGACACTTTGTTTGGATATGTAACTACATTATAAACGGACCTTTAATCTACTCAACACTGGATGCGATTAAAACACCATATAAGCATCGAAATGGTGATGTGAGTTCACTTTAATCATGGTCGGCGTTAATAATGTGGACGTTATCGACAAATCACAAGACTGAATAATGGAAGCCCAGGAATAGGAAGGCGCCGCAGGGCTGTGCTAAGATGCTAATCAGAAGCCGTTGAACATCATTTGTGAATAAACACAGGACTTCAGTGTCAGTGCAAGTCTTTCACTGTAACGATTTCCTTAAGACCAGACGACGTGACTATTTCATTATTATTTGATCCATCTCGTCAGCCGGACTCGGGTTCGATTCCACCCTTCGGCCATTTTTGTGTGGGTTTTCTCCTTGTACTCCAGTTTCCTCCCACATTCCAAAAACATGCTAGGTTAATTATTTTAATATTTTAATCCAAATTATCCATAAGTATGAATATTAGTGTGAATAAATTTCATAAAGTGAATGAAAAAATCTATAAAGAATTTTCCTAGAAAGTGACAATGACATGCTTTATTATCCCATCCCAGATTAGGAATTATTATCCCGATGGGCTGCTAGCGGGGTTGTGGTGAGCCCATTTCAAAACCACACACTGTGCTGTTTACTTGGCCGGTGTTGGTACCCTTCTGGGAATAAGTGTAAAAGCACTGTAGTACTAAAAGTACTATGTCGTGGTTGGTTTACTTTGAATTGGATGCACAGTGCTGCGAAAAATGTACGCTTAAATGTTTCAAATCAGCAAATAAATGGAAATTTTAGTCAATTGTAACACAAACTGCAGTTTTAAATGACACTTGAGTAATAAATCCAAACTGACAAGGCGTAATTACCCCACATTGAAACATTGTAAACAGTGGAAAAGGTTATAAAGCCATTTATAAAGCTTAGGGACTCCAGCAAAACACAGTGAGAGCCATTATCCACAAATGGCGAACACATGGAACAATTGTGAACATTCCCGGGTAGACCAAAATCAAAATAACCCCAGGAGTCGGTCGGCGACGACACATCAGAGAGGTCACAAAAGACCCCACAGGAACATCTAAAGACCTGCTCACTTTCCTCAGCTAAGGCTAATGTTCATGACTCCACCATAAGAAGGATACTGGACAAAAACGGCCTGCATGGCAAAAATCCAAGACCAAAACCACTGCTGGACAAAAAAAACCTTGAGGCTGGTCTCAAATTTGTCCAAAAAACATCTTGATGGTCTCCAAGACCTTTGGGAAAATACTTGATGAGACAAAAGTCAAACTTTTTGGAAGGTTTGAGTCCCATTACAGCTGGCAGATTTCATAAAAAGAACATCATACTAAGAGTAAAATACGGTGGTGGTAGTGTGATGGTCTGGGCCTGTTTTGCTGCTTCAGGACCAGGAAGACTTGCTGTAATAAATGGAACCATGAACCAACTTGGGTTCTTCAGCAGGACAATGATCCTGAACACACCAGCAAGTCCACCTCTGAATGGCTGAAGAAAAACCAAATGAAGACTTTGTAGCGACCTAGTCCGAGTCCAAGTCCTGAATCCTACTGAGCTGGCCTCCAAAGTGGCTGAATGACAACAATTCTGCTAAGATGAGTAGACCAACAAGAGACTCATTGCAAGTTATTACAAACGCTTGATTGCAGTTGTTACCAACCGGGTATTAGCTTTAGGGGGTTATTCACCAAAACTTGAAATTATTGTAATTTATTCTAAATTATTTAAATTATTTGTACACATTACAGTTTACGCTGTACATTGTCCATATTGGATGTAATCTATTTATTCTCCACATTATTATTTATTATTTATTATTTATTATTTATTATTTATTATTTATTATTTATTATTTATTATTTATTATTTATTATTTATTATTTATTATTTATTATTTATTATTTATTATTTATTATTTATTAAGGGCTAGCCTTAAAGCTCCAGCCTTAAAGGGCCAGCAATTATTTATTATTTATTATTTATTATTTATTATTTATTATTTATTATTTATTATTTATTATTTATTATTTATTATTTATTATTTATTATTTATTATTTATTATTTATTATTTATTATTTATTATTTATTAAGGGATAGCCTTAAAGCCCCGGCCTTAAAGGGCCAGCAATTATTTATTATTTATTATTTATTATTTATTATTTATTATTTATTATTTATTATTTATTATTTATTATTTATTATTTATTATTTATTATTTATTATTTATTATTTATTATTTATTAAGGGATAGCCTTAAAGCCCCGGCCTTAAAGGGCCAGCAATTATTTATTATTTATTATTTATTATTTATTATTTATTATTTATTATTTATTATTTATTATTTATTATTTATTATTTATTATTTATTATTTATTATTTATTATTTATTATTTATTATTTATTATTTATTATTTATTAAGGGCTAGCCTTAAAGCTCCAGCCTTAAAGGGCCATCCTTAAAGAGCTAGCCTTAAAGCCCCGGCCTTAAAGGGCCATTTATTATTTATTATTTATTATTTATTATTTATTATTTATTATTTATTATTTATTATTTATTATTTATTATTTATTATTTATTATTTATTATTTATTATTTATTATTTATTATTTATTATTTATTATTACACGGGAGCCAGGCAACAACATTTCATCGGCAATTTCACTGCTGTGTTATTAATTATTATTGTATTGTATTATTAATTATAAATAATTATTAATTATTTATTAAGGGCCAGCCTTAAAGCTCCAGCCTTAAAGGGCCAGCAATTATTTATTATTTATTATTTATTATTTATTATTTATTATTTATTATTTATTATTTATCATTTATTATTTATTATTTATTATTTATTATTTATTATTTATTATTTATTATTTATTATTTATTATTTATTATTTATTATTTATTATTTATTATTTATTATTACACGGGAGCCAGGCAACGACATTTCATCGGCAATTTCACTGCTGTGTTATTAATTATTATTGTATTGTATTATTAATTATAAATAATTATTAATTATTTATTAAGGGCCAGCCTTAAAGCTCCAGCCTTAAAGGGCCAGCAATTATTTATTATTTATTATTTATTATTTATTATTTATTATTTATTATTTATTATTTATTATTTATTATTTATTATTTATTATTTATTATTTATTATTTATTATTTATTATTTATTATTTATTATTTATTATTTATTGTTTATTATTTATTATTTATTATTACACGGGAGCCAGGCAACGACATTTCATCGGCAATTTCACTGCTGTGTTATTGTGCAATGACAATAAAGGGAGTCTATGTATATTTTTTTCCTCCCTTCATAATAAAGAATAATAATTCATAATTTAAAAACTGCATTTTGTGTTCAGTTGTGTTGTCATTGACTAATATTTACATTTGTCGCATGATTTTAAATGCGACAAACATGCAAAGAAATCAAGAAAGGGGCAACACATTTTTCACATCACTGTATCATATCATATTGAGTACAATAAAATCATAATAAAAAAATCCACAAATTTGCTTTTAAAAGATGTTATCTTCAAGTTTTGTTCAGCTCTTTCACTTTAATAATTGTTTGCAATAAATTTCATAAAGTCATAAAATATTTCTGTCTCACACCCATTTCTTCCTTTAATAAATGATAATGTAAACTGATCCATGGCTAAAAAAAAAAAGCAAACAAAAACATTTTTAAAAAGTGAATTTTATTTATTCATATACATAATAACTATAATCACATTCAATGGTTTAAAGGCAAAGGAGGAAGAGATAGAAAACCACTAAAACAGTAAAGAAGTAAAGAGAAAAGGTGCATTCAAGGACATCGGATGAAAAAAAACATAATATTAGTATCAGCATAAACATCACAAATTTATCAATTATGAGCCACTTTTGGTGAATAACATGAAAAAAATGATTTTTTTGGGATAAAAATCAATAAAAATCCATTCAATTGTTATAAAATGAGATGACATATTTGTAATATATAAAATGATACATTAAATATATATATTTATATGTCATGTAACGGTATTTTTAATTTTAATTTTAATACTAAAAAAAATAATGTTAAAATTAAAAAAAATAATTTTAAAATTAAAAATTTTAATTTGTAATTTAATCTACAAGAACTTTTTTTACTTTTTATTTTTCTACACTCATTTTAATTTTAATTTTAATTTTAATTTTAATTTACAAATTAAAATTAAAAATTTTAATTTACAAATTAAAAATTTTAATTTTAATTTGTAATTTAATCTACAAGAACTTTTTTACTTTTTATTTTTCTACACACATTTTAATTTTAATTTTAATTTGGTGAATAACATGAAAAAAATGCTTTTTTTGGGATAAAAATCAATAAAAATCCATTCAATTGTTATAAAATGAGATGACATATTTGTAATATATAAAATGATACATTAAATATATATATTTATATGTCATGTAAGAGTATTTTGACCAAAAATCAGTCAAAATATTTCATTTTGGAAATAAAAAAAAAATAAAGGCAATGAAAAAAAAAAGAAAAAAAAATGAAGGCAATATTGTCATTTTTTTAAATAAAAAAAAAAACGCTTCCCTACTTGACATAGAGCATTTCCTTCCGTGTGGCGTACATGGAGCTGAGCGAAAACACGGCGTCGGTGAGAGCGGTAGGCAAGTACGGGTAAAGCTGGAAAAAAACCCGATCCTTAGCCGAAACCACCATGTATCTACGACGGGGGGTGGGGGCGGTGATGGCGTGCAGCATGGCGTTGATGACCTTGTCGGCGTTGGTGAAGCCCGTCCTGCACGTGGAGACGAAGTACTCGATGGCGAGCTTGATGTAGTCCTGGCTGAACGTTTGCTTGCGTTCCTCGTCGAACTTCAGCCAGATATCTGACACGGTCTTCATTTTCACGATGTTGGTGGCTTGGCCGAAGTTGCCAGGTTGGATGATGCTCACCTGGAAGTACGGAACGTCGTTTTTGCACAGAGTCAAAAAAACGAGACGGAAAAATTCTTACATTTTTATTATGCAGTGAAGTAAAAATAATAATTGATTGGTCTTATGTAAACACACTAAGCCAGGGGTCTCAAACTCAATTTACTTGGGGGCCACTGGAACTCGGGTCTGGGTGAGACTGGGCCGCATCAGGTTTTACAAAAAAAAAAAAAAAAAAAAAAAAACCCATTTATTAAAAACTAATTAGTTTTTTAAATTTCGCTTTGGTTCCAATTTTCTACAAGAACTTTTTTTTACTTTTTATTTTTCTACACTAATTTTAATTTTAATTTTAATTTTAATTTTAATTTTAATTTTAATTTTAATTTTAATTTTAATTTTAATTTTAATTTTAATTTTAATTTTAATTTTAATTTACAGATGAAAAATTTTAATTTGTAATTTAATCTACAAGAACTTTTTTTTACTTTTTATGTTTATACACTAATTTTAATTTTAATTTTAATTTTAATTTTAATTTTAATTTTAATTTTCAAATTAAAATTAAAAAAAACAATTTGTAATTTAATCTACAAGAACTTTTTTTACTGTTATTTTTCTACACTAATTTTAATTTTAATTTTAATTTACAAATTAAAATAAAAATTTTTAATTTGTAATTTAATTTACAAGAACTTTTTTTTATTTTTCTACACTAATTTTAAATTTAATTTTAATTTTAATGTACAAATTAAAATTAAAAAATTTAATTTGTAATTTAATCTACAAGAACTTTTTTACTGTTATTTTCTACACTAATTGTAATTGTAATTTTAATTTACAAATTAAAATTAAAATTTTTAATTTGTAATTTAATCTACAAGAATTTTTTTTACTTTTTATTTTTCTACACTAATTTTAATTTTAATTTTAATTTTAATTTTAATTTTAATTTTAATTTTAATTTTAATTTTAATTTTAATTTTAATTTTAATTTTAATTTTAATTTTAATTTTAATTTTAATTTACAAATTAAAATTAAAAAATTTAATTTGTAATTTAATCTACAAGAACTTTTTTTACTTTTTATTTTTCTACACTAATTTTAATTTTAATTTTAATTTTAATTTTAATTTTAATTTTAATTTTAATTTTAATTTTAATTTTAATTTTAATTTTAATTTTTTTAAATTTAAATATTTACAACATATTGCGCAACTGCAGGGTCTTGAGACACATGCTAACTCGCAAACTAGAGAGCTAGCGACCTAAACGGTAGCCTTCAAGTTATTTCCTTTCAACTTAAATAGCCAAAAACTTACCACTTCCACACGGATAGGGAGGATAACTATTAACAGTTATTTAACCTTTAACATGAACATGAATCAAACGTAATAATTTTTTCTGGGTACATGATACCATACAGCATCCATATCAAACTTGCGTGTGGGGGGGGGGGCGCACTAACATTAAACTTTCATATCAAGGCGGGGGCCTCAAACTAGTGTCCTGCGGGCCCGCATGTTTGAGACCCCTGCCCTAAGCCATTTCCACTCATTCTCTCCACAGACACACACTTGTCCTGCTGCATTTGTAACCCCCCCCCCCCGGGCTAGACTGACGGAGACGCTTTTACCTTGACGCCAAAGCTGGCCATTTCCACCCGCAAGCAGTCGGCGAAGGCTTCCTGTCCACGCTTGGAGACGCTGTAACTTCCCATGTTCAGGCAGTTGAAGAAAGAAAAGATGCTCGATACGAAAACCACTCGACCTGCGGAGGTCAAAGGGGGGGGGGGGGTCGGTGACAAAGAACACGAAGGTGACATCATCCGCATTACCTTTAGCGGCCCGCACCAACGGCAGAAAAGCCAAAGTGGTCCTGATGCAGCCAAACAGGTTGATGTCCACCATGCGGCGGAAGTCCTCGATCGTGTTCCACTCGATCTCCGCCCAGTCGGAAATACCGGCGTTGTTCACCACAGCCCACAGACCTGAAAGCAAAACAACAATAACTATAATAATAACTATAAAAGCAATCTTCACTGGCTAAATGTACTGCAAAAAAGGCCAGTAAGGATAATTCATAATGCCGCCTACAGAGAACATACTAACTCCTTATTTCTAAAATCACAAATACTTCAACTTGCTGATATAGTTCATCTTCAAACAGAAGAAGAACTACATTTGAAACACTTCTATGCTAGGACTACGTTAGCGTTAGCATAGCATTTCAGTATGTGGAATCAAACTATGGAATGGATTGAGTAAGGAAGTCAAACAATGCACAACGATGAGCCAATTCAAGAAACAATACAAGCAGTTGATGTTTGCTAAATACAAGGATGAAAAGTAAAAAATAAAATAAAATAAAATAAAATAAAATAAAATAAAATAAAATAAAATAAAATAAAATAAAATAAAATAAAATAAAATAAAATAAAATAAAATAAAATAAAATATTAGGAAGTGAACAAATGTAACAGTTACTGATTGTAAAAGTACCAGATGGAAGGGTAGGATTTATAAAAAAATAACATACAATACAAGGATGAAGAGTAAAAATAAAATAAAATAAAATAAAATAAAATAAAATAAAATAAAATAAAATAAAATAACATAAAATAACATAATTTTTTTTTATTAGGAAGTGAACAAATGTAACAGTTACTGATTGTAAAAGTACCAGATGGAAGGGTAGGATTTATAAAAAAATAACATACAATACAAGGATGAAGAGTAAAAATAAAATAAAATAAAATAAAATAAAATAAAATAAAATAAAATAAAATAAAATAAAATAAAATAACATAAAATAACATAATTTTTTTTTATTAGGAAGTGAACAAATGTAACAGTTACTGATTGTAAAAGTACCAGATGGAGGGGTAGGATTTATAAAAAAATACAATAAAATAAAAATAATAAAATGTGAGTCTTTAACCAGTCATGATGTGCTATATATATCACTGATATATATAGATATCATAGAAAAATGAATGAAAATAAAATAAGCCAATTCAAGAAGCAATACAAGCAGTTGATGTTTGCTAAATACAAGGATGAAGAGTAAAAATTAAATTAAATTAAATTAAATTAAATTAAATTAAATTAAATTAAATTAAATTAAATTAAATTAAATTAAATTAAATTAAATTAAATTAAATTAAATTAAATTAAATTAAATTAAATTAAATTAAATTAAATTAAATTAAATTAAATTAAATTAAATTAAATATTAGGAAGTGAACAAATGTAACAGTTACTGATTGTAAAAGTATCAGATGGAGGGGTAGGATTTAAAATAAAATAAAATAAAATAAAATAAAATAAAATAAAATAAAATAAAATAAAATAAAATAAAATAAAATAAAATAAAATAAAATAAAATAAAATAAAATAAAATTTTAATAAGATTTGCTTCTTCCTACTCCTTTTGGACATGTGGAACTGGGAACTGATTATGGGATGCATTCAATTGTAATCTGATGCATGTTCAAATGAAATCAAACCATTACCTTTCTCCGGCAGGTTCTCCTGAACGGTGGCCTTGGCTTGCCGCACGTCCGCATCACGGGTGACGTCCAGCTTGAGCAGCTTCAAACGATGGGAGCTCTGTTTGGCCAGGTTCTGGGCGCCGGTCCCCTGCGGAAACAAACAACCGGCAAAAACCACAAAGCCCTTGTGGTCCAAGCATCGAGCCAGCTCGTATCCGAAGCCGCTGTCGCAGCCTGTGATGAGCACGGCCCAGCCGTGGCCGTCCACCGGGGAGCTCCGGCGCCTTGAGAACACCTTGGTGAAAATAAGGAGCAGGAAAGCCAAGCCGGGGACGATACAGAGGAACTGGAAGGTCGTCGAGGTGGCGTTCATGTTTGCCGAGGTTTGTCCGCATCTGCTTGCCCCCCCACCCCGTTGACGGCTCTTTATAAGACCAAAGTGTGAGGCGATTTGTTCAGCTTTGCATGTGATGATCAATTTAAACACATTCCCTTTCTCTGCCTTTTGCCTTTTTCCGACAATATCATATTTTTGGAAGTGTTATACGGAATTGATCCGGGAATATAGCACCCGATGCGTTGCTGGATAACACCCCGGGCCTTTTTTACGCAACTGCTTCAATAAGTTCCATACATTCATCGTTCATCTCTAGAAAATGTATTTTTTGTTGCATGTGTGGGTGTATGGAACACATCAATCCGATCCACATTATTCCCTACATGGAAAAAATGGATTGGGATTTCATGTAATGGGTGTCAAATGAAAGCATTTATTATTATTACAGTAAAGCCTCCTTTATCACTAATAATTAGATCCGGACCGACTGTAATAAGTCCATTTCCATGAAGTCGGATTCCGTATTTATGAAGGCAATATTGTCATAATTAGACCAAAACCTCTTTATGACCTTCTAAATATGGTTTTACCATTAGAGACAACCCTGTAGCACCCCTATGGCCACATTGGCACACAATAAAGTACACAAAATAACAGGAAATAACACATTAAGAGGCTGCATGGTGGTTATTGGTTAGCACACAGCTCATAGCTAGGTGACCCGAGTTCGATTCCACCCTCAGGTCTTGATCGGGATTCCGTATTTATGAAGGCAATATTGTCATAATTAGACCAAAACCTCTTTATGACCTTCTAAATATGGTTTTACCCTTAGAGACAACCCTGTAGCACCCCTATGGCCACATTGGCACACAATAAAGTACACAAAATAACAGGAAATAACACATTAAGAGGCTGCATGGTGGTTATTGGTTAGCACACAGCTCATAGCTAGGTGACCCGAGTTCGATTCCACCCTTGGGTCTTGAAGGGGATTCCGTATTTATGAAGGCAATATTGTCATAATTAGACCAAAACCTCTTTATGACCTTCTAAATATGGTTTTACCATTAGAGACAACCCTGTAGCACCCCTATGGCCACATTGACACACAATAAAGTACACAAAATAACAGGAAATAACACATTAAAAGGCTGCATGGTGGTGAGTGGTTAGCACACAACTCATAGCTAGGTGACCCGAGTTCGATTCCACCCTCGGGTCTTGAAGGGGATTCCGTATTTATGAAGGCAATATTGTCATAATTAGACCAAAACCTGTTCATGACCTTCTAAATATGGTTTTACCATTAGAGACAACCCTGTAGCACCCCTATGGCCACATTGGCACACAATAAAGTACACAAAATAACAGGAAATAAGACATTAAAAGGCTGCATGGTGGTTATTGGTTAGCACACAGCTCATAGCTAGGTGACCCGAGTTCGATTCCACCCTTGGGTCTTGAAGGGGATTCCGTATTTATGAAGGCAATATTGTCATAATTAGACCAAAACCTGTTTATGACCTTCTAAATATGGTTTTATTATTAGAGACAACCGTGTAGCACCCCTATGGCCACATTGGCACACAATAAAGTACACAAAATAACAGGAAATAACACATTAAGAAGCTACATGGTGGTTATTGGTTAGCACACAGCTCATAGCTAGGTGACCCGAGTTCGATTCCACCCTCGGGTCTTGAAGGGGATTCCGTATTTATGAAGGCAATATTGTCATAATTAGACCAAAACCTCTTTATGACCTTCTAAATATGGTTTTACCATTAGAGACAACCCTGTAGCACCCCTATAGCCACATTGACACACAATAGAGTACACAAAATAACAGGAAATAAGACATTAAGAGGCTGCATGGTGGTTATTGGTTAGCACACAGCTCATAGCTAGGTGACCCGAGTTCGATTCCAACCTCGGGTCTTGAAGGGGATTCCGTATTTATGAATGCAATATTGTCATAATTAGACCAAAACCTGTTTATGACCTTCTAAATATGGTTTTACCATTAGAGACAACCCTGTAGCACCCCTATGGCCACATTGACACACAATAAAGTACACAAAATAACAGGAAATAACACATTAAAAGGCTGCATGGTGGTGAGTGGTTAGCACACAACTCATAGCTAGGTGACCCAAGTTCGATTCCACCCTCGGGTCTTGAAGGGGATTCCGTATTTATGAAGGCAATATTGTCATAATTAGACCAAAACCTCTTTATGACCTTCTAAATATGGTTTTACCATTAGAGACAACCCTGTAGCACCCCTATGGCCACATTGACACACAATAAAGTACACAAAATAACAGGAAATAACACATTAAAAGGCTGCATGGTGGTGAGTGGTTAGCACACAACTCATAGCTAGGTGACCCGAGTTCGATTCCACCCTCGGGTCTTGAAGGGGATTCCGTATTTATGAAGGCAATATTGTCATAATTAGACCAAAACCTGTTCATGACCTTCTAAATATGGTTTTACCATTAGAGACAACCCTGTAGCACCCCTATGGCCACATTGGCACACAATAAAGTACACAAAATAACAGGAAATAAGACATTAAAAGGCTGCATGGTGGTTATTGGTTAGCACACAGCTCATAGCTAGGTGACCCGAGTTCGATTCCACCCTTGGGTCTTGAAGGGGATTCCGTATTTATGAAGGCAATATTGTCATAATTAGACCAAAACCTGTTTATGACCTTCTAAATATGGTTTTATTATTAGAGACAACCGTGTAGCACCCCTATGGCCACATTGGCACACAATAAAGTACACAAAATAACAGGAAATAACACATTAAGAAGCTACATGGTGGTTATTGGTTAGCACACAGCTCATAGCTAGGTGACCCGAGTTCGATTCCACCCTCGGGTCTTGAAGGGGATTCCGTATTTATGAAGGCAATATTGTCATAATTAGACCAAAACCTGTTTATGACCTTCTAAATATGGTTTTACCATTAGAGACAACCCTGTAGCACCCCTACATCCACATTGACACACATGGCGGAGAGTGGTGAGCACACACCTCATAGCTAGGAGACCGGAGTTCGATTCCACCCCCCCGTCTTAATAATGAAAAAGTTTTATTTAAAAATGCATTTTGTTTTTGTTTTGTTATTTTAATAAAGTTGTGAATATTAAAGAGCCAAAAAATATGCATATTCTTGACGAAAAACAGAACATATTTAACCACAAAACCATCATTATTTATTAATTCATGTATTTTACAAAAACCGTGACAAAAAAAAAATCAAACCAGGATGACTAATTAATCACATCATATTTAATGTGTTAATCTTAGTTTTAATCTCTAATGTCAGTTTTTGTTTGCGGGTTGACTTTTTATAAATTAGTTTTTAAAAAAAACGTGACAAATAAAATGAAACCACGATGTGAAGAGGGATGACTAATTAATATCATATTTACTTTACTTTATTTACTTTTTTATTTTAATTAACCGGAGTAAACGAGGGACTACAGAGGAGCAATGCAGGATGTATTATGTTGCCCAGTGATTCCCAAAGTGTGGGCCGCGGCCCCCTGGTGGGCCGTGGTGGTACTGCAGGTGGGCCATGAGAGGTCATTAAAAATATGATTAATTTTTGCAAATATTATTTTTATTTTTAAATTATTTTGATAGTAAAATATTTATTGCACAACAAAAAATATTGAAACGTAGCTCTCTGGTCATTATGCCAGTCTTGAATGCAGTTATAATAATAATGATAATAATAATAATAATAAATTATTATACATTATATAATCATAATTACGATGATTATTATTATATTATTATTGTTCATTATTACTTAATATTAACTATTTTATTATAGTTGTTATTATTATAATTAGTATTGTTATATTTAATAATTAATGAATTATTATTAATTATATTATTGAAATAATAATAATAATAATAAATTATTATACATTATATAATCATAATTACGATGATTATTATTATATTATTATTGTTCATTATTATTTATTATTAACTATTTTTATTATTATTTCAATAATATAATTAATAATAATTAATTAATTATTAAATATAACAATACTGATTATAATAATAATAACAACTATTATTATTATTATTTAATAATAATAACAATAATAATAATTATTATTATTATTATCAACTCAACTTAGGGCCCACTTGAAAATAAAAAAAATGTCTGTGGCCCACCTTTGTCCTATAAACAGTACATAGACAAAATGCAAATAATAATAATAACTTTTATTACTATTATTATTTAATAATAATAACAATAATAATAGTAATAATAATAATGATAATTATTATTATCAACTCAACTCAGGGCCCACTTGAAAAGAAAAAAAATGTCCGCGGCCCACCTTTGTCCTATAAACAGTACATAGACAAAATGCAAATAATAATAATACTAACTATTATTACTATTAAATAATAATAATAATAATAGTATTATTATTATTATTATTTATTATTATTATTATCAACTCAATCAGGGCCCACTTGAAAATTACAAAAAAATGTCCATGGCCAACTTTGTCCTATAAACAGTACATAGACAAAATGCAAATAATAATAATACTAACTATTATTATTATTAAATAATAATAATAATAATAATATTATTATTATTATTATTTATTATTATTATTATCAACTCAATCAGGGCCCACTTGAAAATTACAAAAAAATGTCCATGGCCAACTTTGTCCTATAAACAGTACATAGACAAAATGCAAATAATAATAATAATAATTATTATTATTATTATTGAATAATAATAACAATAATAATAATAATAATAATTATTATTATTATCAACTCAACTCAGGGCCCACTTGAAAATAAAAAAAAATGTCTGTGGCCCACCTTTGTCCTACAAACAGTACATAGACAAAATGCAAATAATAATAATAATAATAAAAACTATTATTATTATTATTTAATAATAATAATAAATATTATTATTATTATTATTATTTAAAAATAACAATAATAACTATTATTATTATATAATAAAATACTAAATTTTATTAATTAATATTTCTTAATGAATGATTTTTAATAATAATATTTTTATAAATAAATATTTGTATTTAATTAATAATTAATTACCCCTGCTGTGTCCTTATGGCCAAAACTCCATATATGGAACAGATCAAATGCTTTATGGGATTCAACTTTTCAAGCAAAAAGAAATGACGCAAATGGCTAAAAAAACCCGTCATGTCCTCACCGTCCTGTTTTGTTTATTGTTCTATGATGAAAGCCATTCCATCTTTCCTCCAGGAAGGAATCAAAGCCACGTTTGATAAGACCATGAACCTTTCACTCCCTCTCCCCCTTGTGACAAACGACCAAGACTTTTTGGAAAATGTCGTTGATTGTGTATAGAAAAGCCTATGAAAGAGGAACCTGGTCTACAGTCAGGATATATAATTATTCGGAGAAAACCAATGCCTGGCGGGCATCAAACCTCATCACAGTTGTTCTAATTGATTTGATGCATTTGGGTGTTTTTCTCCTGAAAGGAACGTCACCGGATGAAAAGTTATTTAATATCATTATTGGGATAAGGTGATATTTATTTATGGATCGCATTTCATTATCAGCCTCTTCCCTTTCCCACCTATTAACTCCTACTATTAACAGCTATTAACTCCTACTGTTAACAGCTATTAACTCCTAGTACTATTAACAGCTATTAACTCCTAGTACTATTAACAGCTATTAACTCCTAGTACTATTAACAGCTATTAACTCCTACTATTAACAGCTATTAACTCCTACTATTAACAGCTATTAACTCCTACTATTAACAGCTATTAACTCCTACTATTAACAGCTATTAACTCCTACTATTAACAGCTATTAACTCCTACTATTAACACCTATTAACTCCTACTATTAACACCTATTAACTCCTACTATTAACACCTATTAACTCCTACTATTAACTCCTACTATTAACAGCTATTAACTCCTACTATTAACAGCTATCAACTCCAACTATTAACAGCTATTAACTCCAACTATTAACAGCTATTAACTCCAACTATTAACAGCTATTAACTCCAACTATTATAAGCTATTAACACTTACTATTAACAGCTATTAACTCCTACTATTAACAGCTATTAACTCCTACTATTAACAGCTATTAACACTTACTATTAACAGCTATTAACTCCTACTATTAACAGCTATTAACTCCTACTATTAACAGCTACTAACTCCTACTATTTACAGCTATTAACACTTACTATTAACAGCTATTAACTCCTACTATATTAACACCTATTAACTCCTACTATTAACAGCTATTAACTCCTACTATTAACAGCTATTAACTCCAACTATTAACACCTATTAACTCCTACTATTAACAGCTATTAACTCCTACTATTAACACCTATTAACTCCAACTATTAACACCTATTAACTCCTACTATTAACACCTATTAACTCCTACTATTAACACCTATTAACTCCTACTATATTAACACCTATTAACTCCTACTATATTAACACCTATTAACTCCTACTATTAACAGCTATTAACTCCTACTATTAACACCTATTTACTTCTACTATTAACAGCTATTAACTCCTACTATTAACAGCTATTAACTCCTACCAAAGACTTTGTTGGGAACTGACAGGTTGCTGAATTTATTATTATTATTATCATTTATTATTATTACAGTAAAGCCTCCTTCATCACTAATAATTAGTTCCGGACCCGACTGTAATAATTAGACCAAAACCTCTTTATGACCTTCTAAATATGGTTTTACCATTAGAGACAACCCTGTAGCACCCCTATAGCCACATTGACACAATAAAGTACACAAAATAACAGGAAATAAGAAATATAGGGGTGTTATTTCATGTCTAGAGGACTCTAATAATGTTAAAAAAATTTGTATTTGGAAGATGGAACAACGATTTCCTGTCTTCTATGTCTTATTTTCTCTTATTATGTGTACTATTTTGGGTAATAGAAGTGTAAAGTTGACTATAGGGGTGTTAGTTCACGTCTAGAGGACTCTAATAATGTTGAAAAAAGTGTATTTGGAAGATGGAACAACAGTTTTGTGTCTTCTATGTCATATTTTCTCTTATTATGTGTACCATCTTGGGTAATAGAAGTGTAAAGTTGACTATAGGGGTGTTATTTCATGTCTAGAGGGCTCTAATAATGTTAAAAAGTGTATTTGGAAGATGGAACAACAATTTTCTGTCTTCCATGTCGTATTTTCTCTTATTATGTGTACCATATTGGGTAATAGAAGTGTACAGTTGACTATAGGGGTGTTATTTCACGTCTAAAGGACTCTAATAATGTTAAAACCGTATTTAGAAGATCAAAAACTGGTTTTGTATTTTGTACTTTGCGGAAATTCACATATCGTGATTAGGGCTGGAATTAATTTACTACGATAAAGGACGACTTTATATCTTTTTTAACAATGAATTAGTGTTTATTTTACAGTAATATTATAATACAGTAATATTGAGTAATATATATTATTATTATTATAAATTAAACCCTCATTGATCGGGGTAAATCGGTTCCAGACCGGATCTGTGTAACCTTGTAAATATACTTTAACGTTATTGGAGACCTCTAGACATGAGATAACACCCCTATGGTCATCCTAACACGCCTATTATCCAACATAGTAGACGTAAAATAAAATGAGACATAAATAAGACATAATATAGGCAGCAAAAACAACGTATTTGATCTTCTCAAATGGTTAATATAAGAACTTTATTGAGCCAACATAGTAGTAATAATTCACATTAGCATAAAATAGCGCCTTTGACTCAAAATAAATAATTTCTAAAAATAACAAATCAAGGCACAAGAGAGACAAATGTAGTCTTATATAAAATATGTAATACATATTGGGGTAGTTGAGTACAACTGTACTCAACTGTAAGAGTATTGCTAATGTTATGCTACTACGTTGCACATATTGGTTGATATCAGAAATTGAGAGTTGGAAAATATCGGAAAAAAAGCCAATTTCGGATATCCCTACTATATAGCCCAGGGGTGGGCAAACTTTTTGACTCGCGGGCCGCATTGATATGACCAAATTTACGGGGGGGGGGGGGGGGGGGGGGGTACTATATATTTTACACGTAACAGTCCACCTGGTATTATTGTATCTGTAAAATTGCCATGCAATCTGTTATTATTATTTATTATTTTATATTTATATTTAAATATTTTTAAAATAATAAAATATTATAATAATTACAATAAAATTAAAATAATTATTATTATATTATTATTATGTAAAATATGCAAATATAACAATAATATTATATATAATTAATATAATAATTAGCATTAATATAATAATTATAATAATCATAATATTTCTAATAATAAAAATAAATAATAATAATAATAATAATAATAATAATAATAATTATTATTATTATTATTATTATGTGCTTGTGTCCCTTTTTTCAGGAGCACTTTGTAAACAACAGACCATGTCAAAAAACGAAATCGATAAAACCATCAAAAGGTTGGCTAAGGCCATGATGCCAGGTTGTATGTTGAGTTTAAATGAAATACTTTGGAAAGATTGGGCGGGCCGTATTCAAACACTTGGCGGGCCGGATGTGGCCCCCGGGCCGTAGTTTGCCCACCCCTGGTCTATCATCTACTGTTGCCTGCTTGTTAAGCCCTTTGAGGCTCTTTTGTGATTTTGGGCTATATAAATAAACTTGACTTAACTTCGATTATTTCCTCTATTTTTATTATTTCCACTATTATTAAAAAATAAGGCAGTTATTCTACGTTAAAAAATTCCACGCCGTGGATAATAAATGAAGGACATGAGTGGGCGGAGTGAATATAAATGGCAGCATAATGTCAACAGTTATGCTAGGCAGTATTATTCCATAAGGAAACAATCTATGCATCTGCAATGATATACAATGTGAACGTTTTTGGGAGCAATCAAATGAGTTTTATGAGTTATGATTCAACGCTTTTACCGTGGAAGCAGCGGGACCGGTTCAGGTTTCCACTTTTCCGTAGGTGCCATCGGGCGGCCGGTAGTGCCTCGGGAAGGCTTTGAGTTGCAGGCAGTTGAAGGCGTATTTTCTGCAGCCCACATTCTTCACGGTGTTCTCGCGCCGGCACCCTTCGCTGGTGGGACGACAAAGTCATGGCAAGTCACAAGTCCATCACTTTAGCGCTTTGAGGAAAGGATTGATTTTTTTTTTTTTTTTTTTACAACCGGCTTTTATGTGCGGGGGACGCCAACAGGACTAGTTCCATAGTTCCAAAAACTTAACAAAACTGAACTCCATTAGAAAATGTGTCTTTCTACACTTACCTGTTATTATTGCTATTATTTTAAGATTAATTGAAAAAATATTTTTATATGTTGCCTTGACTTTGGCTGTATTGTCATTTATTAATTATTTTTAAATTATTAATTATTTTGTAATATAATAAAATGTAAATTTTATTTGTGTTATATTTATTATTAATTATTTTGTAATATAATAAAATGTAAATTTTATTTGTGTTATATTTATTATTAATTATTTTGTAATATAATAAAATGTAAATTTTATTTGTGTTGTATTTATTATTAATTATTTTGTAATATAATAAAATGTAAATTTTATTTGTGTTATATTTATTATTACTTATTTATTTATAATAAATAAAAAAAAACAGTAAAAGAAAAAAGAAATGAAAATATTAGCAAGCTTAAAAAAACTGTGGTGGTCCACCACAAAAGACTGATTGATTTATGATTTTTTTTTTTAAATTAGACACTATAATAAATTTTTTTGTCATTTATTTATTTATTTATTTACTATTAGATAAATAAACCATAGTAAAATAAAAAATATATATTTAAAAACTGGACTGCCACTGAATACTGATTGATTTATGACTTATTTTATGAAAAATTATTTAAAATTATGAAATTATTACAATTACATTTTTGTTAGATTTACATTTATTTATTATGAAAAAAAATTGTGAAAAAAATGAATGAATGAATGAATTACTAAAACATTTTAAAAAGTTGTGGCCTGGCTGCCGTATAATACCAGACACAAAAGAAGATAAATAATAATAATATTAATAATAATAATGCAGAGAACAATATTTAAACATTTTTTTTAAAATGTGTCACCACAGACCACTGCTGAATAATGATTGATTTATGAAAAAAAATTATTAGATACTATCATAATTTTTTTTGTCATTTATTTATTTATTTACTATTAATTAAATAAACCATAGTAAAATAAAAAAATATATATTTAAAAAACTGTGGACCGCCACTGAATACTGATTGATTTATGACTTATTTTATATAAAAAAAAACATTATTACATTTTGATTTTTGTTAGATTGTTAGATTTATTTATTTATTATGAATTAAAGAATTTGTTTTGAAAAAAATGAATGAATGAATGAATTATTAAAACATTTTAAAAAGTTGTGGCAGGTCAACACAAAAAAAATGGGTCACCGCAGACCAGTGCTGAATAATGATTGATTTATGTTATTTAAAAAAAAAACACATTATTTTTTGTGTTATATTTATATTTTTATTTATAATTTATTTAAATAAAAACAGTAGTAAAATAGATAGATATTGTCATTGCACATTGCTGAATAACTGATTCATGACTTATTTTAGAATTATTTAAAATAAAACGTTAAATAATAAATAAATTAAAAATAAATAAATCTATTTTTTGTTATATTTATTAATTTTTCACTTTTTATTATTAATTAAAAAACAGTAGTAAAATAGATAGATATTGTCATTGCACATTGCTGAATAATGACTGATTCATGACTTATTTTAGAATTCTTTAAAATAAAACGTTAAATAATAAATAAATTACAAATAAATTAAAAATAAATAAATCTATTTTTTGTTACATTTATTAATTTTTTACTTTTTATTATTAATTAAAAAAACAGTAGTAAAATAGATAGATATTGTCATTGCACATTGCTGAATAATGACTGATTCATGACTTATTTTAGAATTCTTTAAAATAAAACGTTAAATAATAAATTAATAAAAAATAAATTAAAAATAAATAAATCTATTTTTTTACTTTTTATTATTAATTAAAAAAACAGTAGTAAAATAGATAGATATTGTCACTGCACATTGCTGAATAATGACTGATTCATGACTTATTTTTAGAATTCTTTAAAATAAAACGTTAAATAATAAATAAATTAAAAATAAATAAATCTATTTTTTGTTATATTTATTAATTTTTTACCTTTTTATTATTAATTAAAAAAACAGTAGTAAAATAGATAGATATTGTCATTGCACATTGCTGAATAATGACTGATTCACAACTTATTTTAGAATTCTTTAAAATAAAACGTTAAATAATAAATACATAAAAAATAAATAAAAAATAAATAAATCTATTTTTTGTGTATTTATTAATTTTTTACTTTTTTATTATTAATTAAAAAAACAGTAGTAAAATAAGAATATATATATATATAACATTTTAAAAAGCTGTGGCGGGTCCAAAAAAAAAAAAAAACGGTCACCATAGATACTTGACCCTTTTTTTTTTTTTTTTTTTTACACAAGAGCCATTCCCCCTACATAGCAGTGCATACATCTTTATTGCACAAACATCATAATTCAGCTCAATATCTTCTATATGCATATTCTGCATGTTCAAATAAAAAGCATTGAAGCACAGTTCATGTATGACAGCAGCTTCAAAATAAACATTAAAACTATATCAGCTTCTATTAGTTATTGATATCAGTTGGATCATCAGTGCTGTAATCCATATACGGAATATGACTTCATACGGTTTGCTATTATAATATTTTCATTGCTTTCGTTTAAACACTAAAGTGACTGGAGTTTTTCTAAAGCAGGGGTCTCAAACTCAATTTACTTGGGGGCCACTGGAGCTCGGGTCTGGGTGGGACTGGGCCGCATCAGGTTTTCAAAAAAAAAAAAAAACAACCCAAAAAACGCATTTATTAAAAACAAAAAAAATTTTAAAAACTTCGCTTTGGTTCCAATTTTTTTTTTTAAGTTGACTATAGGGGTGTTATTTCACGTCTAAAGGACTCTAATAATGATATATATAAATAAAAAATAAAAATAATAAAAATATATATAAATAATTCTCAAAAAGAATAACAATGACTTCAGACTGGAGTTCGATTCCACCCTCAGGCATCTTTACGTGGAGTTTGCATGTTCTCCCTGTGCATGCGTGGGTTTTCTCCGGGTACTCCGGTTTCCTCCCACATTCCAAAAACATGCTAGGTTAATTAGCGACTCCAAATTGTCCATAGGTATGAATGTGAGTGTGAATGGTTGTTTGTCTATATGTGCCCTGTGATTGGCTGGCTAATGTCTACTATATTAGCTGGTAGGAGAGTAACAGCGACTATAGGGGTGTTATTTTATGGCTAGAGGGCTCTGATACAAGGACGTAAACAGTTTTTTTTATACTGTAATGATAAAAATATGGTTGCATGGTGCTGGAGTGGTTACTGCGCAGGCCTCACAGCGAGGAGACCAGGGTTCAATTCCACCCTCGGCCATCTCTGTGTGGAGTTTGCATGTTCTCCCCGTCCGGGTACTCCGGTTTCCTCCCACATTCCAAAAACATGCTAGGTTAATTAGCGACTCCAAATCGTCCATAGGTATGAATGTGAGTGTGAATGGTTGTTTGTCTATATGTGCCCTGTGATTGGCTGGCCATCAGTTCAGGGTGTACTGTGATAGACTCCAGCACCCACACGACCCTTGTGAGGATAAGCGGTACAAAATGAATGAATGAATAAAAAGTGCGTCCCCATGACCATGTGGGTCCCAGGTTGAGACCACTTGAGAACCCCTGGTCTACAACAAGAACTGAAACAGGTCATCAAAACAACCCCCCCTTGCATGAAAGTCACGCTACTGGAAGACAAGAAAAAACGTAAAAAGCTAGTAACGACTTTGTGCTAAGCTACAGTCGTGATTTCGATACCTAAACATGAGGTTAGCGGAGGTTTAGCTAACGCTATCCAACAACAGGACCCACTCTGAACCCAGCACGGCCCGTTAAGGTCACTTCAAATCAAAGTATCCAAGTGCTTGTCAGTATTTGCCGTAGTATTGCCTCTCGCCCAAAGACAGCTGGGATAGGCTCCAGCATTGAATGAATGAATGAATGAATGGGTTGTGGAGGCTAAATCTGCATTCTTCTTCTATTGGCCAAAACGCTCAGATTACGCAACCTCCTTGCCTGATCACGCCTACTCTGTTGTGATTGGTCACAACAATATCCTTGAGGTAGGTCTTTAGCTCCCCCCAAAAATGACTCCTTCCTTGGGGAGTCCATGGACAGACATGCAAACAAAAAAAACTTAGCTGCTACTTAAAAAAAAAGCCTAGTTGCAATACATGGACTTCCTAAAACGATGAAAAGATGTGATGAAGTTATCGTTCCCGTCCATTTGCATGCAACATGAATATGAAAAATTGCATATGTAAGGTGGGGCCCCTTTAATAACCAGGTTTTGATACTATAAAGGTGGTCTTTGGGTTACGTTTCGTGGTTACCAACTCCCGTAAATTGATTAAAAACGTCAATTTAAAACATGCTACATGCTACAAGTATGGATGAACACAGTGGGTGTTTTAAATATTTTTAAATATAAATATTTTAAATATGGAATATTAAAAAATTATATTTTAAAATGTTTAATATTATAAAAAAAACAAATGAAACAACATTGTTGGAAAAACGGAAAAAGTTATTTTTACGAGAATGAAGTCAAAATACGGCAAAATATTTACAACAAAAACATTCATAAGAAGAAAAATGAAATAGCTGAAAAATAAAATAAACAACAAAAATAAAAAAACAGCTGTAATTGTACAAAAATAAATCCAAAATATTAAGACAAAAAAGTCACATTCTAATAATAATAATTTTTAAAGAATTAACTGGTAATATCATGAGAAAAAACAATATAATTTTAGTAGTATAGAGTGGACATATTCAAGAAAAAATCTGTCATTATTTTATGAAAAATAAATAAAAATAAAAATAAAAATAAAAATAAAAATAAAAATAAAAATAAAAATAAAAATAAAAATAAAAATAAAAATAAAAATAAAAATAAAAATAAAAATAAAAATAAACTTGCAATTTTTAAAAAAAAATATTCTTCTTATTATTATATTTCCTTGAAACATATAGAACTTCTTTATATTATATTATATTTGGCCCAAGCTGGAAAAAGTTTGTCTTCACTGTTTGACTGTCACCACCATCATGAAAAACAAAGATGGTATCCTTGAACATGTTCAAGGATCTGCTCCTTATTATTATGGTCTTATTATTGGCTGGAAGAAGTTATGTTCATTCAGCAGAAGGCTTAAAATTATTTCACATATTCTCCTGCCTTTTCTACGTCCTTAAATCTCCCAAGCGGAAGTGCGACAAAGAAAAGGAAAGCCATAGGCAGCGAATGGAAAACAATATTATTGTTTCATTTAATTATTCTATCAATTGTAATTGTAAAAAAAATGAAACAACATTGTTGGAAAAAACGGAAAAAGTTTTTTTTACGAGAATGAAATCAAAATACGGCAAAATATTTACAACAAAAACACTTACAAGAAGAAAAATGAAATAAACAACAGAAATAAAAAAACAGCTGTAATTGTACAAAAATAAATCCAAAATATTAAGACAAAAAAAGTCACATTCTAATAATAATAATTTTTAGAGAATTAACTGGTAATATTATGAGAAAAAACAATATAATTTTAGTAGTATAGAGTGGACATAAAAAATTATGATGAATAAAAATAAAAATAAAAATAAAAATAAAAATAAAAATAAAAATAAAAATAAAAATAAAAATAAAAATAAAAATAAAAATAAAAATAAAAATAAAAATAAAAATAAAAATAAAAATTTTAGTAGTATAGAGTGGACATATTCAAGAAAAAATCTGTCATTATTTTATAAAAAATAATGACAAAAATAAATCCAAAATATTAATCCAAAAAAGTCACATTCTAATAATAATAATTGTTAGAAAATTAACTGGTAATATTATGAGAAAAACAATATAATTTTAGTAGTATAGAGTGGACATAAAAAATTATGAAAAATAAAAATAAAAATAAAAATAAAAATAAAAATAAAAATAAAAATAAAAATAAAAATAAAAATAAAAATAAAAATAAAAATAAAAATAAAAATAAAAATAAAAATAAAAATAAAAATAAAAATAAAAATAAAAAATAATAATAAAATTAATAGTAATAAAATAAATAAAATAAATAAAATAAACTTGCAATTCTTTTAAAATTATTATTATTATTATTATATTTCCTTGAAATATATAGAACTTCTTTATAACCCAAGGACCACCTGTATTATTGATACTTATACTAATAAGAGGGTCAGCTGACCCAGCAGGAAACAGAAAATGTTCCTGTGCACAAGGCATCACTTGAACATGCAGCATAGCTAACGCGAGACAGCGACACATGTCCAGAATTGCATGAACCGCTCCCTCCTTGTGGGGGGGGGTATTAAACGTAAATTTAAAAAAAAATAAGATTTGGTCGTTCGCAGCCGCTCAGCTGCAACGGAGTCTCGCCAGAATAAAAGCCACGCTGAGGAAGATCCACACCACCAGAAGGTTGGGGCTGAGGGCCAGCAGGGGCAGAGAGTACAGGAGGCTGGGGTCCATGCGGAAGTCCCGAACTGGCAGTAAACCACTCAGGTTCTTCTGGATCACCCCCTCCCTCGTCCCAATGCTAAAGGTGGGGCGGGGGGGGGCATGAATTATGAGCCGGGGTGACAGAAGTAATGGCAAATTAAAGCCAAAGCGTATAGGAATAAAAAAAAAAACAAAAACACGACAACATCACAAAGTATCCAGCAAAAACGAGTGCAATGAAGCGGGAAACAGGAAGCAGGAAAAGGAGAGAGAGGAAAAGAGACAAAAGAAGGAAAAATTGAGACCTCTTTTTCGCCAACATACGCCAAAATTCCCGAATTTTCTCCATGTTCATTCCGCTGACAAAGGCAGGAACACGTTCTTGAGCACTTGATTCGGATCAAAAATGACCCCCACACTGCACCCCCCGACCCCACTGCGACCGCCCGCCCGCGGGGTTCTCATGAAACGTTCCCTATTTCATTTACTGACGTTAAAAAATTCCTCATGGAACAACACATGGAATGATACAGCACTCTACAAGAAGCAATTAAGTCGATAATATTAAATAATTTACCAAAATAAATCCAAAATATTAATACAAAAAAAAGTCACATTCTAATAATAATAATTTTTAGAGAATTAACTGGTAATATTATGAGAAAAAAAACAATATAATTTTAGTAGTATGGAGTGGACATATTCAAGAAAAAATCTGTTATTAATTTTTATAAAAAATAATGACAAGTAATACAAAAATAAAAAATAAATAAAATAAATAAAATAAAATAAAAAATAAAAAATAAAATAAATAAATAAATAAATAAATAAATAAATAAAATAATAATAATGAAAACAATAATAATATTATAATGATAATAATAACAAGACAGTGGCATGAACATGATTATATCTTGCAAAAAGGGGTAGGCATTTATTAGCTTTAGCTTCAGCCTACTCCTTTTGGGCTTGGGATCAGATAGTTGAATACAAATGTAAATAATGGAAAATGATATTTTGATTGATGTAAGAAATACACTGTAATGTTTCATATATTTGCACAAATTCATAAAAAAAATGTTTGTGGTTTGAATCAACATCGACAACGGATCAAGACCGGGGTCCTACCTTCGCATACAGTCCAGGGCCTGGGTGAAGACCTGAGGCGCCATTCCGTGCTCGTGCTGCAGGATCAGGCACTGCTCCAGTGTCACCGACATGGCCGTTCGATCCTTGGCGCTTTTGCAGCTGGTGAAACGAACCCCATTAAGCCGACGACAGATCTGAGATCAGAATAGAAAACATCACAGTCTGACAATTGAAAGGAATGATCCAGAACAGGGGTCTCAAACTCAATTTACTTGGGGGCCACTGGAGCTCGGGTTTGGGTGAGACTAGGCCGCATCAGGTTTCCAAAAAAAAAAAAAAAATGCATTTATTAAAAAAAAAAAAATTAAAAAAACTTTGCTTTGGTTCCAATTTTCTACAAGAAAAGCTCTGATAAAACATCCACTGTTCTCAAATATCTTAATTTTTATTTTTCTACACAAAATAAGATGAAAAATAAACAAATCAAGAATAAAGAAAATCAATAAATCAGTAATAAATAAATAAATAAATATAATAATAATAATAAAAACTTCGGAAACCACATATAGTTGGTGGGTAGACAAATGATTATTTTCAGATTAAAATGAACAAAGCATTATTAGAGCCCTGTAGACATGACAAAACACGACTATAGTCACATTTATACTCTTTTTATTTACAACATATTGCGCAACCGCAGGGTCTTGAGACACATGCTAACTCGCAAACTAGAGAGCTAGCGACCTAAACAGTAGCCTTCAAGTTATTTCCTTTCAACTTAAATCGCCAAAAACTTACCACTTCCACACGGATAGGGAGGATAACTATTAACAGTTATTTAACCTTTAACATGAACATTAATCAAACGTAATAATTTTTTCTGGGTACATGATACCATACAGCATCCATATCAAACTAACATTAAACTTTCATATCAAGGCGGGGGCCTCAAACTAGTGTCCTGCGCGCCACATTAGGCCCGCGGGCCTTGTGTTTGAGACACCTGATTTTTCAGGAGCACTTTAAACATCACACCACAGCAAAGTACGAATTTTGTGAAAGTTAAATGTTGAAATACTTGCGGGCCGAATTCAAACACTTGGTGGGCCGCATGTGGCCCCCGGGCTGTAGTTTGCCCACCTCTGCTCTAAATGCTTCTCAAATGCCACTACTATGTGTGTAGTGCCCTTTTGTCAAGGGCAGTGGCATCCAAAGTGCAGCCTTGGGGCCATTTGTGGTCCGTAGCTGTATTTTTGTTGTTCTGAAGCACATTCAAAAAAATGTAATTTAACAAGAAAATTTCTAAAAATAACAGGAAAATTGGAAAAATGTGTAGCAATCTAACAAGAAAATGTCATAATTACACAAGAATCACATAGTATGTTTAATGTTTAATAGGTTGCAAACAAAAATATTAATATATATTTATTAGGGTGGGCGGCACGGTGGTCGAGTGGTTAGCGCGCATACCTCACAGCTAGGAGACTAGCGCCGCACTAACATTAAACTTTCATATCAAGGCGGGGGCCTCAAACTGGTGTCCTGCGGGCCACATTTGGCTCGCGGGGCACATGTTTGAGACCCCTGATTTAACACACATACACTATTTTACGCTTATAAAAAACAGTCCGCATTGAATTTTTTGCCGAATTTTTTTCTGTAAAATTGTTGGGTGAAATAGTAAAAAAAATATGTTTAATAAGTGGAAAACAAAAATATTGATATATATTTATTAGGGTGGGCGGCACGGCGGTCGAGTGGTTAGCGCTCAGACCTCACAGCTAGGAGACCAGGGCCTCAAACTAGTGTCGTGCGTGCAACATTTGGCCCGCGGGCCGCATGTTTGAGACCCCTGCTCCAGAAGGTCTAGTTCACCAGAAAGATCACCTCGGCTGCTTGCCACAGGATGTCCACGTTCTTGTTTTTCCTCGACTCCACGTTCTTCCCCAAGAACCGGAGCAGCTCCGGAAGGCAAGTCTGAGACCGAGACCTCGGGAGGCCTGAAGGTTGCAAGGAAAGGTAACTAGGACATGTCATTGGTGTCAATGTTTATATTTCTCATCTCTTACAGTCTTCAGGTAGAACTTCCTTAAACTGTTCATAGTAAGAATTAAGCCTGGTCAAACTCTCCATGTTGATGGTCTCCTGAAGGGACGTGTCTCCAAACCTGAAACCATATAAAAACCTTCTCCAGTCCAAAGCCAACATGCAAATGTAAACAAAGCTTCAGGTCCCGGTTCCTCCTCCTTACTTCTCTGCCAGCGTCTGCTGCTCGTTGATGCCGACGTTGAAATGCACCGGCTGGACCCTGAGCAGCATTCCGCTCTGGATCTCCCGCGGCAACGCATCAAACATGGTTCCCGGCAAAGGGATGCGGACGTTGAAGCCGTCGCGGTTGCCGGTGATGATCGGTAACATGTCGAGGGCAGAGCCGCCCAGAGCCTGTGTGACCTTCAAGGTGACAACACAATGCTGGCATGGACGGCACCGATCATGCGCTCCTGAGTTTGAAGACCAGTTGGAAAATATGGCGGAATGTACATTTTGCAAAATACTGGTCTACAAGTAAAATGAATAAAAGAATAAAAGTAGTGAATTTATTCCTGTTTTGGTCACTAATAAATAAGCGAGAAGTGCAGATTGGTATAGTTTCCAAGATAGAGTATTGCATCAAAATAGGAAATGTATGCAAAATAAGGCAAAAGCAGCTTTATCAGAATGTACAGCATGTCTACAGTTCTACCTGAAAGCCTGTCTGCACGTTTGAATATGAGTTAATATTTTCTGGAAGTGGACAAAATACATACATGTAGAGAAATTTCATGACCGGTAGCAGAAATTGACAGATCATTATAAGCAGCTGGTGGCAAACCTCCTGAAGTCCTACAAAGCCCTTGGCTGATATTATTAGATATTATTAGATATTGAATAAAGTGAACTTTGTTGTTTGAAGACATACTTTAGCTTGATTTTTATAAGATATTTCTTGTTTATTTCTTGACACATAAAAAGTTCAACTGAAATATTTTAAAAATCTAAATATAATTTTTATGTAAAAATACTTAAATCTATTGTATAAACATATTATAAATATAATAATAACTATTATTATTATAATTACTGCAACTTTTATATTATATAATAATAATAATAATTATATAATAATAATTATTATATAATAACATATAATACAATTATAATAAAATTATTATAAATATATATTATAATATTATTACATAATATATCATTATATAATTACTATATTAATATTAATTATTATATTAATTTTATTATTATATTATATTATATAATTATTATATACAACAATAATAATAATACTTATTATTATTTTTATTGTTATTAATTATTATTATTATTATTATTATTATTATTATTATTATTATTATTATTATTATTATTATTATTATTATTATTATTATTATTATTATGACAGGTCAATAACACTCAATAGGTTATTACTTAGGTTATTACATAAATATTTTACAATACAAATAATTTTAATAATAATATTTGGAAAAATTAATCCTATTTTTAATGACCTCTCATGGCCCACCTGCAGTACCACCACCGCCCAACAGGGGGCAGCAGCCCACACTTTGGAATCATATTTACAAATATAAACATATTATAAATATAATAATAAATAATAATTATTATTCTAATTATTATATAATTATTGCAACTTTTATATTATATTATTATATAATAATAATATTAATAATTGTATAATAATAAAAATAATAACACTATTATATAATACAATTATAATAAAATTATTATTATTATTATTATATATGATATTATTTCATAAATTATTGTATAATTATTATTATAATATAATATTATATATAATAACAACAATACTACTACTACTACTAATAATAATAATAATAATAATTATTATTATTATTATTATTATTATTGTAACAGGTCAATAACACTCAATAGGTTATTACTTAGGTTACTACATAAATATTTTACAATACAAATAATTTTAATAATAATATTTGGAAAAATTTATCCTATTTTTAATGACCTCTCATGGCCCACCTACAGTACCACCACAACCCACCAGGGGGCAGCAGCCCACACTTTGGGAATCACTGTTCTAGACGGTGGATGCCCTCTATGAAGCCACCTACATCACCTGGACCCCCTAGCCTTCCATTTGCCAATACAACTGCAATTTTCAACTGGTCTTGGATCAGGAGTATACGTATATAGTACCACCCATCATCCTACCTTAAAGGTGACATTACGCAGGTCCATGACTCCAACGCTCATGTCCTCTAACATGGCCACCTCCTCTCCTAAAAACACATACGCCAAACACAGAGTTTACACGAGGGGTGTCCGATATTTGCATAAAAATGAGATATAATAACCTTGTTACAAAGTAAACTTCCTACTGCATTATGTGGCTATACAAATCAATATCTACACACAATACCTATGCCAAAAAAAAAAACCATGTATTCCATCCGCAAGGCATGCTGGGTAGCTTGTGGTATATTTCTCCCAATATTTTGCATTCACATTTTTGCTTGATTGTTAACATAGTCTTGATATCCAATGTTTTAATGTTCATAGTTTATATTGTTGTTGCAGTTGGACTACCCAGCATGCCTTGCGGGCATTTTGAAATAGATTTATGTGATGCTTAAACTTGTTGTGGATGTGTCGTGTTTTTCCTCATGATTCCAAAAGACCCATGAGAACCCCGCTGAGCCGAGGGAAGAGCGTGTACCGTAGGTGCTGAGGAGGGACTCAAACTGAGCCAGTAGGCCAATGGTGTACAGCTGTCGAAGGAACCCGTCATCACGGAGACAGTTCCTCAGTTTGATAATGAATCCGCAGATGAGAGCAGTGAGCTGCAACACAAGCACAAGATTGTTACGTTTTCCCGCCCCTCGTCATGTGACTGACGGACTGACGGACTGACCGCCTGGCAGAAGACGACATCACGGCGGTACTGCAGAGAAACGTCCATCGCGATAGTGGGAGCGCTGTCCTGCATGAGCAGAAAGACCATGGACTTTTTGGCTTGGTCGCTCATCATGGCGACACAGTCGGTGAGCGTGGTGAGGAGAGGGTACAACGCCTCGCTCCACTCGCCTGGGGAACACAAGCGTAGCGATGTCATCCCGACAACCGCCAACTGTCAAGTGAGCTCAGAAGGAAAGGAGAGGAGGCGGACATGATAGTAAGCAGACGGTCGTGCTTGCAGGCAGCGCTTACCTGGGTACGCCTCCTCGACATTAGGGCTCCCGTCCAGAAGAAGGGATGAGGAGCAGCATGCGTGACTAGCGGGTGCTGGAAGCCACAGAGATGCACACACATATAAATGTGGACCTGAGACCAGTCCATTATTTTGAAAGTGTCGTTTTCTAATCCAAGTGGGGGGCTAAAGTGTTTTTTTTGTTTTTTTATTTATAAATTGGCCCATGGCATCTTCTAAAAAAATAAACAAATAAATAAAAATAGACACAATAAGGATGTAGAAAAAGTTATACTGGTAAGAAAATAAACAATATTCTGGGAATAAAATATTATTCCCCATATTCTGGGAATAATATTTTAATATCATTTTTTTATTATTTTATATTAATATAATATAAATATTTAATATAATATAAAGTAATATATTGTTATTTTATATTATTTTATTATTATTAAATATTATGCCCAATATTCTGGAATAATATTTTAATACTATTTTTTTACTATTTTATATTATATTAATATAACATGAAATATTTAATATAATATAAAATAATAATATTTTATTATTATTATTTTATATTATTTTATTAAATATAATTCCCAATATTCTGGGAATAACATTTTAATATATTTTTTTATAATTTTATATTAATATAAAATATTTAATATAATATAAAATAGTATTTTATTATTATTATTATTTTATATTAGTTTTATTATTATTAAATATTATGCCCAATATTCTGGGAATAATATTTTAATATTATTTTTAATTATTGTATATTATATTAATATAATATAAAATATTTAATATAATATAAAATAAGAATATTTTATTATTATTTTATATTATTATTATTATTAAATATTATTCCCAATATTCTGGGAATAATATTTTAATATTATTCTTTATTATTTTTATTATTATTAAATATTATTCCCAATATTCTGGGAATAATATTTTAATGAATAAATAATGAGTACAATGCATTAATAAAATGTTAGAAAAAAAGATGAGTAGAGGAGAATAAAGTTTAAATATGATCATATACAATATTTATACAGGGCTTAAAGTAAAAAAAAATATTATTATTATTAAATATTATGCCCAATATTCTGGGAATAATATTTTAATATAATTTTTTTAATTACTGTATATTATATTAATATAATATGAAATATTTAATATAACATAAAATAATAATATTTTATTACTATTATTTTGTATTATTATTATTAAATATTATTCCCAACATTCTGGGAATAATATTTTAATATAATTCTTTTTTATTATTTTATATTATATTAATATAATATAATAATATGTTATTGTTATTTTATATTATTTTTATTATTATTAAATATTATTCCCAATATTCTGGGAATAATATTTTAATGAATAAATAATGAGTACAACGCATTAATAAAATGTTGGAAAAAAAGATACACATTTCCGAGGAGAATAAAGTTCAAATATGATCATATATAATATTTAGACAGGGCTTAAAGTAAAAAAAAAAACGGCCCAGTCTCACCCAGACCCGAGCTCCAGTGGCCCCCCAAGTAAATTGAGTTTGAGACCCCTGTGTTAAATATATATTCTGTCCCCCCAGACAATTTTGTTAACTCAAAATTAAACCCCAATTGAGAGGACACATATGCAACAATGGCAGAGTACGTATATTATTATAATATCATATGTAATCCACCTACAGTTGTCTTGTTTAGGGCTCGGAAGGCATGCAGATGAGAGAGCAGGCAAAGAGGATGATGATGTGGGAGGTGATGCTGATGATGATGATGATAATGGTGGAAATTCCCGCAATGAACTTCCCGGGTTGATCCAGAAAGCTCTACGTTTTCCATCACCTTTGCAAAGCCCAACGGGCCCAAGTTAGAAGCGTCATAGTGTGATTTTTTTTTGCAGCAACACATGCATGTGTGTGTGTACATGCGTTACCCTTCGTATGGCCGCCGCCATGTGGGTCCGCGTGGACTCGGTCTTGGCCGCCATCGCCGAGATTCTTCTCCTTCTGCAGCAGCTTGTCCACACGCTGGATGATGCACTCCAGAGATTTGTCCACATTCAGCCATACTTTCTCCTAACGGGAGACACCACAGCACACGTTTATCACCCACATCAAATCCACAGGGATACGTAGTTACATAAATATCCTATGGGAAATAGACAAGAAGAAAAATGGCGACATGAGTCACATGTATATGCAATATGCAATTTGTTAGTTGTGGCTGAGAAGTCGGAAAATTAGCCGTTTGGTTGTAATTTTTTATTTATTTTTTTTTAAAGCCGTCAACCATGTTGTACACAATTGGCTCTAATTTTGTTGCACAGCGCAAGGTGACGCAGGATGGCTCGGGAAGGAGGGGGAGAAGGGGGTGGGCTCGGGTGGGTCGAATTGACCCATTCGACAACTAATAATTAACAACAACTAAAAACAAGGCCTTGTTTTTTTATTTTTTATTTTTTATTTTTTACTTTATATTTTATATTTTTTTATTTTGTATTTTTCATTTTTCACTTTATATTTTATATTTTTTATTTCGTATTTTTCACTTTTCACTTTATATTTTTTATTTTGTATTTTTCACTTTATATTTTTTATTTCTTATTTTTCACTTTTCACTTTATATTTTTTTATTTCTTATTTTTCACTTTAATTTTAATTTTAAATTTTTTATTTGTCACTTTATATTTTTCACTTTATATTTTCTATTTTTCATTTTTTAGAGAGACTATTGAAAGGATAGCAGGCTGCACGGTGGGTCGAGTGGTTAGCGCGCAGACCTCACAGCTAGGAGACCAGGGTTCAATTCCACCCTCGGCCATCTCTGTGTGGAGTTTGCATGTTCTCCCCGTGCATGCGTGGGTTTTCTCCGGGTACTCCGGTTTCCTCCCACATTCCAAAAACATGCTAGGTTAATTAGCGACTCCAAATTGTCCATAGGTATGAATGTGAGTGTGAATGGTTGTTTGTCTATATGTGCCCTGTGATTGGCTGGCCACCAGTCCAGGGTGGACTCCGCCTCTCGCCTGAAGACAGCTGGGATAGGCTCCAGCACCCCCACGACCTTCGTGAGGATAAGCACTAGAAAATTAATGAATGAATGAACCTTCTAAATGTGTTTTTTCAACATTATTAGAGCTCTCTAGACATGAATTAGCACCCCTATAGTCACTTATACACTCCTATAATTCATTATTTGTGACAACTCTTTTGCTGGAGACCCCGAGTTCAGTTCCACCCTTGGCCATAAATAATAAATAATAAATAATAAATAATAAATAATAAATAATAAATAATAAATAATAAATAATAAATAATAAATAATAAATAATAAATAATAAATAATAAATAATAAATAATAAATAATAAATAATAAATAAAATAAAATAAAATAAAATAAAATAAAATAATAATAATAATAATAAAATAAAAAATAAAAAATAAAAAATAAAAAATAAAAAATAAAAAATAAAAAATAAAAAATAAAAAATAAAAAATAAAAAATAAAAAATAAAAAATAAAAAATAAAAAATAAAAAATAAAAAATAAAAAATAAAAAATAAAAAATACAAATAAAAAATAAAAAAAATGATATGAGTGTGATCCGTGTCACATACCCACTCCTTCTCATGCCAGTCCACAAGCAATGATGACCGACTGTTATTGCCACTCCACTTTGCGAGAAGCGTGTCCTGGTCATTGCGGAGAACAACTTGCTCCGAATCAGCAGAGGGAGACGATTTGGAAGCGATGTACTCGGGCCGTGCCGCGTTCAGGGCCTGAATGGCAGACGCCAGCAGCTCGCAGTCACACACCGTCACCAGCTGTCGAGTCTTAGCGGAGCAGGTGGTGGTGACATATGACGTGCGGTCGTGTTATCATTCGGTCAATTATACTACTACTACTACTACTACTACTACTACTACTACTAGAGATACATGGTGGCGATCCAGTACCTTATCAGCCAGTGTGGCAAGTGTCCTTTCAATTCCGCTGGCAGAGCGGTCCTTTGCGGCTCTGGAAAGTCTCTCCGCATAATAATTGACCTGCGTCTTCAGTGTGTTGATGTGGGAGATGATCTCTTTGGCTCGGACCACATCCTGAGGTATGAAGACCATAGACTGCGAGCTGGAGAGGGTGCTGCTGCAGAGGGGAGACATTTGGCATGAGTAGCTTGTTTGTGGAGGTTGATGTCAAACCTCGTAGTGCCTCTATGAACTATTTCAAAAGTGCATTTGCATGCGCATGCCTTTTTAACAAAAGCAATAAAGACGATGTAACGTTTAAAAACAAAGAGACAATCAAACAATCCTCACTTTAACGTTAGATTTTTATCAGCACCTTAACTCGTTCAATCCCAGTCATTTGAGACAATTTTGACTGATTTTTCAAGACACACGGAGTATTGTAGTGGTGGGCAAACTAAAAAAAATTTTTTTTAATGAAAATTATTTTTTTTAATTAGAATGTAAAAATCTTTAAAAATTAAAAATAAAAAGTAATAAAAAAACTTACATTATATTAGAAAAAAGTATCGGATTATAAATCTCCGATTTTGGTTCTGTGATAAAATCCATCCATTCACGGGGTGGACTATGGAACGCTAAGGGGTTAAAAAACTCCAACCAATGAGTCACATGTGCTTATTTTGGTGAAGGGACTGTGTACAAATGTGCAGTAATGACTTGAAGAAGAAAAAGATGGCGGTTTTTGTGGCATAATAAACACAGACAAACAAAAAAGGAAGCAAAATCAGTGCGATCCACTCACCGCACCTCCTCATAAGCGCTGACCCCAAAAGTCACAAAAATAAAACAATTAAGAGGACTGAACTGCAGAAATAATGCAATCATGTAAAGTAAATTATAGCAAATTATAAATCAAGTGAATAAATAAAAAAAAATCACCATGATCAAGTGAAAAAAACTTTAAAAATAATCTTCAAACTTACTGTTTTTTTGCTTCTTCAAACTTCTGAGTGAGTTTTCTCAAGCCGCCATTTTTAAAACCCTGGCAGTGTGCGGCCGGCGCACCGATAGTGACGACATCGTACGTGTGCTCTGGAAGCAAAAGCGAAAATATATAAAAACAAAAAACAAAAAAAATGTCAACATAAATGCTTACCCAAACCAAACTCATCCTGGACTCTCATTCGCTGAATGTGCAGGTTGGTCGAAATGAACTCCATCTTCCTGTCCGCCTTCCGGCTGCTGGCTTTGAATGACGGACCTGATGGAGAATGAGTAGTGGCGACGTTCATTACTGAGCTTACATCAGTTTCACAGTCTTCCTGGTCCTGAAGCAGCAAAACAGGCCCCAGACCATCACACTACCACCACCATATTTTACTGTTGCTATGATGTTCTTTTTCTTTTGGGGGACACACACTTTCCTTTATTACAGCAAGTCTTCCTGGTCCTGAAGCAGCAAAAAAGCCCCAGACCATCACACTACCACCACCATATTTTACTGTTGCTTTTTCTTTTGGGACCCACACCTTCCAACCAACCAATCAGCTACAAATAGCAGAGACCGAATCCTAAGACCGGTTGCCTGGTGGTCTATTGGTTAGCAGTAAGGATCGACTGATACATCGGTCGGCCGTAATAACTCGGGGTAATAACTATAAAAGCAATCTTCACTTGCTAAATGTACTGCAAAAAAGGCCAGTAAGGATAATTCATAATGCCGCCTACAGAGAACATACTAACTCCTTATTTCTAAAATCACAAATACTTCAACTTGCTGATATAGTTCATCTTCAAACAGAAGAAAAAGTACATTTGAAACACTTCTATGCTAGGACTACGTTAGCGTTAGCATAGCATTTCAGGATGTGGAATCAAACTATGGAATGGATTGAGTAAGGAAGTCAAACAATGCACAACGATGAGCCAATTCAAGAAACAATACAAGCAGTTGATGTTTGATAAATACAAGGATGAAGAGTAACAATAAAATAAAATAAAATAAAATAAAATAAAATAAAATAAAATAAAATAAAATAAAATAAAATAAAATAAAATAAAATAAAATAAAATAAAATAAAATAAAAAAAATAAAATAACCTCGGTACGAGGTGCATTATTAAAAAACAAACAAAAAAAAACCTCCAACTGTATTACGGAAAGCAGGAAGTGAACAAATGTATAAGTAATAAAATAAAATAAAATAAAATAAACCTCAGTACGAGGTGCATTATTAAAAAAAAAAAACCAAAACCTCCAACTGTATTACGGAAAGCAGGAAGTGAACAAATGTATAAGTAATAAAATAAAATAAAATAAAGTCTTGAACCAGTCATGATGTGCTATATATATCACTATATTGACACTTACTATGGTACCCATTATGGCATTGTAGAAAATTGGAACCAAAGCAAAGTTTTTTGTTTTTAATAAATGCGTTTTTTTTTTTTTTTTTTGAAAACCTGATGCGGCCCAGTCTCACCCAGACCCGAGCTCCAGTGGTCCCCAAGTAAATTGAGTTTGAGACCCCTGATGTACATTGAGGGAGCAAAAGCAGTATCGGCCACAAATATCGGCTAAGGGTGATGGAAAAAAATCGTGATCGGCATCGGCCTAAAAAAAACCATATCGTTCGATCCCTAGTTAGCATCATGGCCAGACAGTCAGGAGATCTGGAAGATCTGGGTTCAATTTGCATCAACTAAGTTCCATTTATTCCTCATTTAGAATAATTTTGCATCATTTTCTCTAGAACCGATTGATTAGATTTTCTGTACGATGGAGCGCAAACCAAAGAAGAAGCAAATTGGTTGAAACCTTTGTAGCCACTGAGGTCAGACAGCGTTTCCTGGTACGAGACGAGGATGGCCTGGTAGTGAGCGACGATCTGTCGCCGCAGGTTCTCCCAGCAAGGGGACAGCTCCCCCAGTTCTTCCAGCTCCCCCACCCTACCAGGAAAATGATTTCACGTTAAGTGTTACATAAAATATTACGCAATATTGTTCTAACAGTGTGTGTGTTGTACCGAGCCGTGTCCTCCTCCAGCAGCAGTTTGACAAACTGTCTAGGGATGTTCAGGGACAAGACGCTCTCGGCCATCTGTTCAAGCACCCGTAGGTGGTTGGCATTCGTTGTGGGGAAGCGGTACATCCTGGACATTGTGCCTCCAAACACTGAAAACGCATAAAAATCCATATTATTATATTTAGAACTTGAAGTAAACAGATCCCTCACAGTCACCGAGCGGAATCAATACAATCTTTCTTGGTAATAAGATTCATGGTGTGATGTAAACATGGAGCCAAGGACAGATGGAGGACAGCGTGATAGCAAATAAACCAGGGATCTCAAACTCGGGTCTGGGTTTTCCAAAAAAAACAAACAAAAAAAACGCATTTATTAAAAACAAAAAAATTAAAAAACTTGGCTTTGGCTCCAATTTTCAACAATAAAAGCTCTGATAAAACATTCCACTGTTCTCAAATATCTTACTTTTTATTTTTCTACACAAAATAAGATGAAAAATAAATAAACAAATCAAGAATAAAGACAATCAATCAGTAATAAATATAATAATAATAATAATAATAATAAAACGGCAAATAATAAAAACTTAAGAAACCACATATAGTTGGTGGGTAGACAAATGATTTTTTTCAGATTAAAATGAACAAAGCATTATTAGAGCCCTGTAGACATGACAAAACATGACTATAGTCACATTTTAATTTTAATTTTAATTTTAATTTTAATTTTAATTTTAATTTTAATTTTAATTTTAATTTTAATTTTAATAACTTTAATTTCAATTTTAATTTAGAATAATTTTAATTTAAATATTATTTACAACATATTGCGCAACTGCAGGGTCTTGTGACACATGCTAACTCGCAAACTAGAGAGCTAGCGACCTAAACGGTAGCCTTCAAGTTATTTCCTTTCAACTTAAATCGCCAAAAACTTACCACTTCCACACGGATAGGGAGGATAACTATTAACAGTTATTTAACCTTTAACATGAACATTAATCAAACGTAATAATTTTTTCTGGGTACATGATACCATACAGCATCCATTTTAATTTTAATTTTAATTTTAATTTTAATTTTAATTTTAATTTTAATTTTAATTTTAATTTTAATTTTAATTTTAATTTTAATTAAAAATAATTTTTATTTTAATTAAAAATAATTTTTATTTTAATTAAGAATAATTTAAATTTTTTAAAATTTAATTTAAATATTATTTACAACATATTGCGCAACTGCAGGGTCTTGAGACACATGCTAACTCGCAAACTAGAGAGCTAGCGACCTAAACGGTAGCCTTCAAGTTATTTCCTTTCAACTTAAATAGCCAAAAACTTACCACTTCCACACGGATAGGGAGGATAACTATTAACAGTTATTTAACCTTTAACATGAACATTAATCAAACGTAATCATTTTTTCTGGGTACATGATACCATACAGCATCCATATCAAACTTGCGCGGGCCGCACTAACATTAAATTTCATATCAAGGCGGGGGCCTCAAACTAGTGTCCTGCGTGCCACATTTGGCCCACGGGCCGCGTGTTTGAGACCCCTGAAATAAACAAAATGGAGTTTATATGAGGGAGCATCCATGTTTGAATATAAACATGCCACACAAAAAAAAATAACAAATGCAAATTTGTGGAAAACGTCACTGCACCTGAACGCAGCAGTGTGTCTCTGCACAACGAGGCGTACTTTATTCGGACTCCCATCGCTTCCGACAGGCTCTCGTCAACAGCAAGCATCGTCTACAAGGGAACAATGAAGGCACTCAAGCTTTGGTGTGCATGAAGAAAGTTTTAAGGCAGTGGTGTCCAAAGTGCTGCCTGAGGGCCATGTGCAGCATGCAATTGTTTTTTGTTTTTTTTTTTCTGGCCCATTCTAACAAGAAAGCCAAAAAAATTAATGGAAAAAGTGTAATAAATTGAAAAGAATAAAGTCAAAGTATTAAGAGGAAAATGTTGTAATAATTATAATAATTAATTAATTAATTAATTAAAAAACAAAATAAATAAATGAAAAAAATGGAAAGAAACAATAATAAGAATAAAGTTATAATATTATGAGAATAAACTCATAATATGAGGAAAAAATCATGTAATTTTAGTAGCAAAGAGGTAAAATATTGAAGAAAAAATTACGGAAAATATTATGGGAATGAGGTCATCATATTACGATAATATTAAGATAATTTTGGTAAATTATTTGAGAAGAAAAAAATAATGAAAAAAAACAAAGTTGAAACTAATAATAGTTTTTTTTAAAAATATTCATTCATTCATTCATTTTCTACCACTTTTCCTCACGAGGGTCGCGGGGAGTGCTGGAGCCTATCCCAGCTGTCTTCGGGCATGAGGCGGGGTACTAGTAGCCATGAGATGAAATATTAAAGAAAAAACTATGGGAAATATTATGAGAATAAAGTAAAATATTAAAAAGAAAAATTTGGATTCTAACAAAAAAAGTTATAATTTTATAAGAACTCATAAATATTATTATAAATAAAACTAATTTGAAATAATAAATAAATAAATAAATCATAAATAATAAATAAAACTCATAATATTCTTGAAATCAATTCTTGAAAAATCATGTGATTTTTGTAGCAAAGAGGTAAAATATTGAAGAAAAAATTACGGAAAATATTATGGGAATGAGGTCATCATATTACAAACAATTTTTTTAGTAAATTATAATAAAAAAATAATTTTAAAAAAAGCAAAGTTGAAACTAATAATAGGCTTTTTATATGACAAGGCTGAGTTCAGTTTTTTTTTAATATTCATTCATTCATTCATTTTCTACCACTTTTCCTCAAGAGGGTCGCGGGGGTGCTGGAGCCTATCCCAGCTGTCTTTGAGCATGAGGCGGGGTACTAGTAGCCATGAGATGAAATATTAAAGAAAAAACTATGGGAAATATTATGAGAATAAAGTAAAATATTAAAAAGAAAAATTTGGATTCTAACAAAAAAAGTTATAATTTTATGAGAACTCATAAATATTATTATAAATAAAACTCATTTAAAATAAATAAATAAATAAATAAATAAATAAATAAATAAAACTCATAATATTCTTGAAATCTTGAAATAAATTCTTGAAAAATCATGTCATTTTTGTAGCAAAGAGGTAAAATATTGAAGAAAAAATTACGGAAAATATTATGGGAATGAGGTCATCATATTACAATAAAAAAATTTTGGTAAATTATTTGAGAAGAAAAAAATAATGAAAAAAAGAGCAAAGTTGAAACTAATAATAGGCTTTTTATATGACAAGGCTGAGTTCAGTTTTTTTAAATATTCATTCATCCATTCATTCATTTTCTACCGCTTTTCCTCACAAGGGTCGCAGGGGGCGCTGGAGCCTATCCCAGCTGTCTTCGAGCGTGAGGCGGGGTACTAGTAGCCATGAGATGAAATATTAAAGAAAAAACTATGGGAAATATTATGAGAATAAAGTAAAATATTAAAAAGAAAAATTTGGATTCTAACAAAAAAAGTTAGAATTTTATAAGAACTCATAAATATTATTATAAATAAAACTAATTTGTAATAAATAAATAAATAAATCATAAATAATAAATAAAACTCATAATATTCTTGAAATCTTGAAATAAATTCTTGAAAAATCATGTCATTTTTGTAGCAAAGAGGTAAAATATTGAAGAAAAAATTACGGAAAATATTATGGGAATGAAAAAAATTTGGTAAATTATAATAAAAAAATAATTTAAAAAAAGCAAAGTTGAAACTAATAATAGGCTTTTTATATGACAAGGCTGAGTTCAGTTTTTTTTTAAATATATATAACTTTGTGACCAGTGACCATTGCATCATTTCATTATTTTTGGTACGTGGCCCCCGCTGGACAAAGTTGGAACACCCCTGCTTTAAGATATTTCCCTACCCGGCGGCCATTGTTGCTGTCCGGAAGGCGCCCGACTGAAATTCTCTGCTGTGCTTTCTCGTCCAGCTGCCAAGCGGCCACAGAGACGTTCCCCACCCGCTTGTTCTCCGCTGACCTGCGTATCAAAACCATTCGTTGAAAACACAACCATCTTAGTAGCACGTGAGAAAGCAGGCCTCGCGTGTGCTACCTGAGCTCCAGCTCTAATCTGTGCTCTTTGTCCTGCAACAACTCCTTCACGGGGAAAAGCGCCGATCCCAACATGTACATCTGAGCCCACACAAAAAAAAAAACACAAGTATCAGTTCCAATAAAAGTAGACTCATGCATGGGATGCGAGTGTCGATGTCGCACAGTGCCGTGGGAGCGGTCCTTGACGTCGTACACGGCCAGTTTAACCTGCGTCTGCTGGTTGATGTTTGAATCCTGGAAGAAGGCGACGCTGCTAAGGAAGATGGGGTTGCTGGTTCCCTGTTGACATGGTTGACATGAACAATGTGCATTATGTGTACATCATCATCATATTTCACCTCCATGACTTCCGTCTGGGCGTGTTTGGTCCAGAAGGCCTGTGGCGGCGTTGTGCAGCTCACGGCTACAAAACTGTTGGGCTTCCGATCCAAAGCAGGAGTCAGAAGATCTGTGCAGGCTGCCCCGTGACACATGGAGTCAACCATGACTTTCATAAATACATCACAAGTCTGCAGTTTTTGACCCTTTTGGGGTCGACTCACCGATGCTGAACTCGAGCACAGGTTCATCTGGGTCTTGACTGTTTCCTGGAACACATGAAAGATGCCATATGACATATTCATTCATTTTCTACCGCTTTTCCTCACGAGGGTCCCGGGGGGTGCTGGAGCCTATCCCAGCTGTCTGAGAGGCAGTGTACACCCTGGACTGATGGCCAGCCAATCACAGGGCACATATAGACAAACAACCATTCACACTCACATTCATACCTATGGACAATTTGGAGTCGCTAATTAACCTAGCATGTTTTTGGAATGTGGGAGGAAACCGGAGTACCCGGAGAAAACCCACGGGGAAAACATGCAAACTCCACACAGAAATGGCCAAGGTGGAATCGAACTCGGGTCACCTAGCTGTGAGGCCTGTGTGGTAACCACTCGTCCACTAGCATTCATTCATTCATTTTCTAGCGCTTATCCTCACGAGGGTCGCGGGGGGTGCTGGAGCCTATCCCAGCTGTCTTCGGGCAAGAGGCGGGGTACACCCTGGACTGGTGGCCAGCCAATCACAGGGCACATATAGACAAACAACCATTCACACTCACATTCATACCTATGGACAATTTGGAGTCGCTAATTAACCTAGCATGTTTTTGGAATGTGGGAGGAAACTGGAGTACCCGGAGAAAACCCATGCATGCACGGGGAGAACATGCAAACTCCACACAGAGATGCCCGAACATGGGATTAAACTCGGTTCTTCTAGCTGTGAGGTCTGCGCGCTAACCACTCGACCACAGTGCAGCCTAAAATTAAACATTCATTCATTTTCTACCGCTTATTCTTACAAGGGTCGCAGGGGTGCTGGAGCCTATCCCAGCTGTCTTTGGCCGAGAGGCGGTGTACACCCTGGACTGGTGGCCAGCCAATCACAGGGCACATATAGACAAACAACCATTCACACTCACATTCATACCTATGGACAATTTGGAGTCGCTAATTAACCTAGCATTTTTTTGAAAACATGCAAACTCCACACAGAGATGGCCGAGGGTGGGATTGAACTTGGTTTTCCTAGCTGTGTGGCCTGCGTGCTATTCACTCTCCGCCGTGTAGCCTCAATAGTGTTGTTTGTTAACCAAAACACGTGTTAACCGGGGCGGATGTTAACCAAGGTTAGCATGTTTTTTTGGTTAACTTTGAAAATTTAGGCCAGAATTTTGTGTGCACTTAAGCCTATGTCTCCACACAGAGATGGCCGAAGGTGGGATTGAACTCGGTTCTTCTAGCTGTGAGGTCTGCGCGCTAACCACTCGACCACAGTGCAGCCTAAAACAGAACATTCATTCATTTTCTACCGCTTTTCCTCACGAGGGTCACGGGGGTGCTGGAGCCTATCCCAGCTGTCTTTGGGCGAGAGGCGGTGTACACCCTGGACTGGTGGCCAGCCAATCACAGGGCACATATAGACAAACAACCATTCACACTCACATTCATACCTATGGACAATTTGGAGTCGCTAATTAACCTAGCATTTTTTCGGAATGATGGAGGAAACCGGAGTACCCGGAGAAAACCCACGCATGCACGAGGAGAACATGCTAACTCCACACAGAGATGGCCGAGGGTGGAATTGAACTCGAGTCTCCAGCGAAAGAGTTGTGTAATGTCATAAATAATGAATTATAGGAGTGTATAAGTGACTATAGGGGTGCTACTTCATGTCTAGAGAGCTCTAATAATGTTAAAAAAAACACATTTAGAAGGTTCATTCATTCATTAATTTTCATTCATTCATTAATGAGAATAAATATTAAAGAAAAACTATGGGAAATATTATGAGAATAAAGTAAAATATTAAAAGAAAAATTTGGATATTAACAAAAAAGTTCTCATAAATATTATTAGAAATAAAACTCATTTATAATAATAAATACTTAAATAAATAAATAATAATAAATAATAATACTCATAATATTCTTGAAATAAATTCTTGAAAAATCATGTCATTTTTGTAGCAAAGAGGTAAAATATTGAAGACAAAATTATGGAAAATATTATGGGAATGAGGTCATCATATTACAAAAAGAAAATCTTTGTAAATTATTTGAGAAGAAAAAAAATAATGAAAAAAAAGAGTAAAGTTGAAACTAATAATAGGCTTTTTATATGACAAGGCTGAGTTCATTTTTTTTTTTTTGCTAACCACTAGACCGCCGTGCCGCACCATTCCCATAATATTTTCCATAATTTTTTCTTCAATATTTTACCTCTTTGCTACAAAAATGACAGGATTTTTCAAGAATTTAGTTCAAAATTTTAAGAATATTCTGAGTTTTATTTATTATTATTTATTTATTATTATGAGTTTTATTTATAATAATAATATTTATGAGTTCTCATAAAATTACTTTTTTTTTTTTTGTAACTTTTTTTGTTAGAATCCAAATTGTCCATAGGTATGAATGTGAGTGTGAATGGTTGTTTGTCTATATGTGCCCAGTGATTGGCTGGCCACCAGTCCAGGGTGTACCCCGCCTCTCGCCCGAAGACAACTGGGATAGGCTCCAGCACCCCCGCCACCCTCGTGAGGAAAAGCGGTAGAAAATGAATGAATGACGATGTGACTTGCACGGGGAGAACATGCAAACTCCACACAGAGATACCCGAGGGTGAAATCGAACTCGGGTCGCCAAGCTGTGAGGCCTGCAACCTATTTAAACTTTATTCTTATAAATTTTTTTCTGGTAATTTTGACTTTATTGTCATCACATTAGAACTTTTTCCAACAAGTAATTTACTAGAAATTACAACTTTATTAGTTGCATTGTTGGACTCTCATCATATTATGACTTAAAAAGAGAAGATCTTTTTTTCAATATTTCAACTTTATGCTACTAAAATGACATAATTATTTCCTCATAATATTACAACATTATTCTTATTTTTTTCAATTTTTTAATTTTTTATTTTTTTGTATTTTATTTATTTATTATTATTTTTATACTTATTACAACATTTTCCTCTTAATACTTTAATTTATTGCACTTTTTCCATTTATTCTTTTTTTTTGGCTTTCTTGTTAGAATGGACCAGTAAAAAAACAAAAAAAAAAAAAAAAAAATTGTATGCTGCACATGGCCCTCGGGCTGCACTTTGGACACCCATGCCTTAAACTTAAAACTGCCTTAAAATGAACGAATGAAAACAGCAAAAATGGGAAATAAATCTGCTTTAATAATGCTATTCATCCCCAATTCTGTAATTGTTATATTGTATTTTTGCATACTAATGCTGGTTTGTATAATTGTGATGTCATGGTGGTGGTATTAAGAAGTAGGTAACATTTGAAATACGTTACTCCTGCATAAAGAGTCACCGGTGTGCAAACTGAGCATTTTTAGCATCCTCCTCCAAAAATAATATTCCCAACATCTTCAGTGGTTGCATACCTGCGAGCGCCAAGCCGATCATCTCGCTGGACAGCTGAAATGTGTTGGCCCGGTACACCGACCACGGCCTCTGGGTTCGGCCACCGCGCTCTCTGCTCCCTGCCATGCCGGTTCGAGGAAATGGCGGTAGGCCTGAACACGCAGCCTTATGCAGGTACCGTCACACACTCCCATGTGACTCGCTCCTTCCCCCCGTGTGGCTCCACGGTTGCTCCTGGAAGCGTCTGGCCTCTCTGTGTCACACAAGTATGGCAACCATGTATGAAAGTTCATTCAAATAGGAATCCATTACACCACAAAAGAAGAAAAAAGGGTGTTTTTAAGTGCATAAAATTATATTAAAGGGATGTGTGTGTTAGTGATTAATTTTTCCCAGAGTGGAATCACAATCTAATTTACAAAAGAATAAAAATTATTTATTATATTATTTATATATTTATATTTATATTTTATTTTTTTTATATTTATTATATTATTTTTATATTTAAAATTATTTATTTTAATGCATGAAAAGAATCACATAATATTTGTTTATTGCATCAAGACTTTTTGACTTAAAATAAAACCCCCAAAAAAATTTTTTTACTACATTTTAAAATGGTCTGGTTGAAATTATGACCACTGTATTGTTAGGGTAATAATGTGACTATAAAGCAGTGGTCTCAAACACGCGTCCCGCGGGCCAAATGTGGCCCGCAGGACACTACTTTGAGGCCCCCCGCCTTGATATGAAATTGAATGTTAAGTTTGATATGGATGCTGTATGGTATCATGTACCCAGAAAAAATTATTATGTTTGATTCATGTTCATGTTAAAGGTTAAATAACTGTTAATAGTTATCCTCCCCATCCGTGTGGAAGTGGTAAGTTTTTGGCTATTTAAGTTGAAAGGGAATAACTTAAAGGCTACCGTTTAGGTCGCTAGCTCTCTAGTTTGCGAGTTAGCATGTGTCTCAAGACCCTGCAGTTGCGCAATATGTTGTATAAATAAAAAGAGTATAAATGTGACTATAGTCGTGTTTTGTCATGTCTACAGGGCTCTAATAATGCTTTGTTCATTTTAATCTGAAAAAAATCATTTGTCTACCCACCAACTATATGTGGTTTCTTAAGTTTTTATTATTTGCCGTTTTATTATTATTATTATATTTATTTATTACTGATTGATTTTCTTTATTCTTGATTTGTTTATTTATTTTTCATCTTATTTTGTGCAGAAAAATAAAAATTAAGATATTTGAGAACAGTGGAATGTTTTATCAGAGCTTTTATTGTAGAAAATCGGAACCAAAGCACTGAAAAAGTTTGTATATTTTTCTGTTTTTAATAAAAAAAATTTTTTTTTTTGGAAAACCTGATTCGGTCCAGCCTCACCCAGACCCTAGCTCCAGTGGCCCCCAGGTAAATTGAGTTTGAGATCCCTGCCTTAGAACCTTTCTGTAAACTTCAACACATTTATTATTGTTCACAATTATTTGAGAAGAAAAAAATAATAAAAAAAGAGCAAAGTTGAAACTAATAAAAGGCTTTTTATATGACAAGGCTGAGTTCAGTTTTTTTTTTAACCCTTTTTTTTTTACTGGTCCATTCTAAAAATCTAATTTAAAAAGAAAGCCAAAAAAAAAAAACTGCAAGTCACATCTTAAAATATTAAAAGAAAAAAAGTCATATTCTCACTCGAAAAAAGTAATTGTGTAGGAATAAACTAGTAGCCATGAAAGTAAATATTAAAGAAAATACTATGGGAAATATTATGAGAATAAAGTAAAATATTATAATAAAAAGTTATAATTTTATGAGAACTCATAATTATTATTATAAATAAAACTCATTTAAAATAAATAAATAATAAATAAATAAATCTTATAATATTCTTGAAATCTTGAAAATAAATTCTTGAAAAATCCTGTCATTTTAGTAGCAAAGAGGTAAAATATTGAAAAAAAAATTATGGAAAATATTATGGGAATGAGGTCATCATATTACAACAAGAAAATTTTAGTAAATTATTTGAGAAGAAAAAAATAATGAAAAAAAGAGCAAAGTTGAAACTAATAATAGGCTTTTTATATGACAAGGCTGAGTTCAGTTTTTCTTGAAATATATATAACTTCAATATATATACAATATCAGTGACCATTGCATCGTTTCATTATTGTATTTTATTTTGTTTCTTTTATTGTAGAAAATTTGAACCAAAGCACGGAAAAAGTTTGTATATTTTTCTGTTTTTAATAAATTCGTTTTTTTTTTTTTTTGAAAACCTGATTCGTCCCAGTCTCACCCAGACCCTAGCTCCAGTGGCCCCCAGGTAAATTGAGTTTGAGACCCCTGCCTTGGAACCTTTTTGTAAACTGGCATAATTCTACCTGGACATTTAACTTTATCTTATCGGCTTAATTGACTTTATTAGTTAATTTTTTGGCACTGACCCGCTTTTTCAGAACAAACGTTCCATCGGGTTGAGGTCCAGGTTCTGGGAAACTGTGTTTTATGGGGAAACTATCCTCAGTTTGAGCAGGGTTCCATTAAAACTGTGCTTCTAGGTTAATAGTTGCTGGCCTACTTCGGGATAACTGGTCCACGCTGATCTCTCGGCGGTGCCTAATTTGCCCCAGTTTGATTCACGAGGCCTACATCTGTCATGGCAACAGGATCTCCTGTAGCAGCACCTAAGTTATTTGAGTATGCGCTGCAATATTCCACATGAAACCGCTCCGCAAGGCTACAACGGGGTTGAGCCAATCAGAGGCATGATGGAACAGTCCACATCCAGTCACGTGACCATGCACATTATACCCGATTGGCTAAATCTGAAGCCCCAATCATTCATTCATTCATTCATTCATTTTCTACCACTTTTTCCTCACGAGAGTTGCGGGGGTGCTGGAGCCTATCCCAGCTGTCTTTGGGAATAAACTAGTAGCCATGAGATGAAATATTAAAGAAAAAGCTATGGGAAATATTATGAGAATAAAGTAAAATATTAAAAGAAAAATTTGGATTCTAACAAAAAAAGTTATCATAAATATTATTATAAATAAAACTCATTTATAATAAATAAATAAATAATAATAATAATATATAAAACTCATAATATTCTTGAAATCTTGAAATAAATTATTGAAAAATCTTGTCATTTTTGTAGCAAAGAGGTAAAATATTGAAAAAAAAATTATGGAAAATATTATGGGAATGAGGTCATCATATCAACAAGAAAATTTTGGTAAATTATTTGAGAAGAAAAAAATAATGAAAAAAAAAGCAAAGGGTACACCCTGGACTGGTGGCCAGCCAATCACAGGGCACATATAGACAAACAACCATTCACACTCACATTCATACCTATGGACAATTTGGAGTCGCTAATTAACCTAGCATGTTTTTGGAATGTGGGAGGAAACCGGAGTACCCGGAGAAAACCCACGCATGCACGGGGAGAACATGCAAACTCCACACAGAGATGGCCGAGGGTGGAATTGAACCCTGGTCACTTAGCTGTGAGGTCTGCATGCTATACAATAATAATGGTAATAATAAATTATTTTTACATTAATTAAAAATATTGTTCATATTTGATGTAATCTATTTATTCTCCACATTATTATTTATTATTTATTATTTATTATTTATTATTTATTATTTATTATTTATTATTTATTATTTATTATTTATTATTTATTATTTATTATTTATTATTGTTAGGGATAGGGTTCTTTATTGTGCAATGAAAGTCTATGTCTATGTCTAATGATAAAGATATATACAATAATGATAATAACAATAATAATATTACAATGATAATAATAACAGGGGAAAACAAGACTGGGCTTGTGATCAGATAGCTGAATACAAATGTAAATAATGGAAAGTTATATTTTGATTGATGTAAGAAATACACTGTAATGTTTCATATATTTGCCCAAATAAAAAAAAGGAGTTCCATAAGGAAAAGGGGATCAGGAAAGTCGGGAAATTTCCTAGTTTCACTGAGTTCCATTGACAAGTGTACATATTCGTCACATGAAATGGGGCGCATGCACTTGATTTACAGCAGATGGAAAATCTGTGCGAGCGCCTCGGAGTGGAGTTAGCTGTTCTTTCAGTTTGACTCGTTTAACCTTTTGAGTTGAATCTACGTGACTTGGGAGCCCGCTCGGAGAACACAGAGCTCGGCTTGTTCGTGTGCCCGCCGTGCATCTGGAGCTCGGCCAGTTGACCAAATATGGCAAAAAAAAAAAGCCATTTTCTACTGGTTGGTCTTGATGAGACGTGACCACTCCACACGTACAAGAACAGTGATGGCTCAATGCACAAGTTGATGAGCTCACATTTAGACTGTGATGCTACAACTATAATATACTTTTTGTTTTATTTATTAGCGGAAGATGATGCAAATATGTATCTTACCATGCAATATCCCACAACTTATGTCCTTTTGTATGGAGTCACGGTTTTCCCCAGAAAAATGGAATAGACTTGTAGGGAGGATTTTCGACAAATCTGAGGAGAAAACACAAGCATAGCTTTAGATCAGGACGCATTAACTGCACAGACCCATTCAAGATATGAAAGTTTAATGTTAGTGCCCCCCCCACCCCCCCCACGCAAGTTTGATATGGATGCTGTATGGTATCATGTACCCAGAAAAAATTATTACGTTTGATTAATGTTCATGTTAAAGGTTAAATAACTGTTAATAGTTATCCTCCCTATCCGTGTGGAAGTGGTAAGTTTTTGGCTATTTAAGTTGAAAGGAAATAACTTGAAGGCTACCGTTTAGGTCGCTAGCTCTCTAGTTTGCGAGTTAGCATGTGTCTCAAGACCCTGCGGTTGCGCAATATGTTGTAAATAAAAAGAGTATAAATGTGACTATAGTCGTGTTTTGTCATGTCTACAGGGCTCTAATAATGCTTTGTTCATTTTAATCTGAAAAAATAATTTGTCTACCCACCAACTATATGTGGTTTATTAAGTTTTTATTATTTGCTGCTTTATTATTATTATTATTATTATTATATTTATTTATTACTGATTGATTGATTTTCTTTATTCTTGATTTGTTTATTTATTTTTCATCTTATTTTGTGTAGAAAAATAAAAAGTAAGATATTTGAGAACAGTGGAATGTTTTATCAGAGCTTTTCTTGTAGAAAATTGGAACCAAAGCGAAGTATTTAAAAAAAAAAATTGTTTTTAATCAATGCATTTTTTTTTTTTTTTTCGGAAAGTCTCACCCAGACCCGAGCTCCAGTGGCCCCCAAGTAAATTGAGTTTGAGACCCTGGATTAAAGTGTATTTCCCCCATGCAGGCTGATTAACATATAATAGGAGTGTGTGTGTGTGTGTGTGATACCATAATAAAGCATGAATAATGTCTTTTTTAGGGCAGCTGTGTAGGCCTTTTGACATGGTAATGATCATCTATAAGCTCCAACCCTTATTTGCAAGCATTTGCTACCCATACAACCTGGTTTAATTCCGACGCAGTGCGGTAAATGAATGCTTTACAAGATTCTTAACATGCACAAACGTTCCGGTCTGTATTGCTCAAGTTCCCAGCACTTCCTTCTGGTGTTGCAAAAGGGATGTTAAAATATATCTGCTGAAACACTCCATGGATACAATGTCGGTAAAAACACTGCAAAACTTAACAGCATGAAAGTATTATTTTTAAAAACACACAATAATGTATTTTTGTTTATGTTCAAATCCCAAACACTGCAATGTAGCGACACTTAATGGTTAATAAGCATGCAGACAAATATGGATGTGTGCACTTGCCTCCAGCTGCTAGCACATCATGATTGTGCACTTTCAACAAAAATGTCCAACAAACGCAGCTCAGTCAGTGAGGCACACCGACGTGAGGTCACAATCCGCGTTAGTCGGTCTCGTTACGCACATGCCAGAGAGGACGCCCGATGCAGGATGTAAACAAAGTCACGTTGATGACAGCATCACGAGGCAAAAAAATAAATAAAAAAAAGCAGCTGTATCCGTTGCCCCCCCCCACCCCCCACCCCCACCCCCCTCGCTGGAGCCATTTAACTCTTTGCAGTACAAACAGCTCTGGTTACTGCTGCCATTTCTCTACATCATCATCATTATAGGTGCATCACTCTTTGGGCAACTAGCATCACTAGCATCACTAGCATCACTAGCATCACTAGCATCACTAGCATCACTAGCATCACTAGCATCCATATAATTGCTATTTCCCAGCAACATGGAGACACACACACACAGTCAGACTGACTGACTGAAACCGACACAAATACACTAAAATACTCCTATATATACAGTATATACAAAGTATACATAAAGTTATATATATATCAGTATCTGTGTTAATTATGAAGTGCTGGAAAATATCCCGTTTCAGTAATCTAGAGCTGCAACTAATGATTATTTTCTCAATTAATCACATAATTGAGTGACGGGTGTCCAAAGTGCAGTTTAGGGGTCATTTGTGGACATTGTTTTTTTTTTATTGGCTTGTGGCAGAATGTAGAAATAAAATTACATTAAAAAATACGCCTTTTTTAAAAGCCTTTTTTAAAAGTATATACAAATATGGATATGGATATATATATGGAAATATGGATTTTTTTAAATACAAAAATTATTAATAATTTGTTAATCATTAATTTGTCACCAGTTTGTGCTTCAAATTTTGCAGCTTTTTAAATTAATTAATTAATTAATTAAATATTAGCACTCTTCCATGGCTGAATATGGCCGATTATTGGTAAAAAAAAAAAAGCATTTTGAAGAAAATTTGACATAATTTTTGCCTAAATTTAACATTTTCCAGCATAAAAAAATGCAAAATGAAGTAAAATACAAATACAAAGCAGAGAAATAAAAAAAATAAATACAAATATAAGGCATTCAGAAGATTCATTCAAAGACATTGTGATGATATGAAGTACTCTACACTGGTCACTAGGTGTCAGTAATGTAACTGGAAAAACAGGCTTTGATACAAGTTTGATTGACTTCACTCAACTCTGAAACCCCTGATGTCACTTTCTCTCGGCCCCCCCACTCAAGTTCCCTAGCACCGGCACCCATTTACAGCTTATGATATCGACTATAGTGGGAAATATATATGTCAAATTAACTACTAATGTTAAAAAACTTATTTATAAGATAGTAAACAGGTTTTCTATGCTCTTACTGTTAAATGACTACGGATACATTTCCTGACACAACCCCCCCATCCCCATCCCCCTCCCCCATTTATCCAGGCTTGAGACCAGCACGAGGATGGCTGGAAATCGAACCAATGCTGACTGCTTGAAAGCTAGCTGCATGTAACACTACCCTACCACGTCGCACTGTATGAGAAAATGCTGTGTTTTTAATTGATGATATCGTTCAATTATATCGATCAATTTCACCCCCCCCCAGCCATGTCTGCTTTAGGTTTTTCTTCCTCTGTCTGTGAGCAAACAGACAAGGGAAAGGTCATGCAGCAGTCACCCTTGCTGAGTGGGCGACTGTGATGATTCAACAACAGCAACAAGGGGAAAAAGCACAGAAATGAACACTACATTAATATTAATGAGGTCATGAATACACATAATTAGCCAGTTAGCCTCCTGATGCTGACAACAAGTAATGAAATGAAATGAAATATCTTCGTAATGAAAATTGTTTGAAAAAACATGTTTTTGATATCATACCATTCATATTTTTAACTTTCCTTTTATACATTTTAAGAAATTTTAGTTTTTGTGTTACTACCCCAACCTTCCATAAGTGGGTCAAAAATGACCCGGTCAGGTTGTTTTCTTCAAATATCTTCGCAATTAATTTTTTTTTTATCATTTCATATTCCAGGTATTCCTCAAAAACATGTTTTTGATATCATGCCGCTTACATTTTTAACTTAGGTTTTATACATTTTAAGAAATTTTAGCTTTTGTGTTACTACCCCAACCTTCCATAAGTGGGTCAAAAATGACCCGGTCAGGTTGTTGTCTTGAAATATCTTCGTAATTATTTTTTTTGTCATTTCATATTCCAGGTATTCCTTAAAAAACATGTTTTTGATATCATGCCATTCACATTTTTAACTTAGCTTTTATACATTTTAAGAAAGTTTAGTTTTTGTGTTACTACTCCAACCTTCCATAAGTGGGTCAAAAATGACCCGGTCAGGTTGTTTTCTTCAAATATCTTCATAATGAAAAATTTGTATCATTTAATATGCCAAGTATTCCTCAAAAAACATGTTTTTGATATTATGCCATTCACATTTTTAACTTACCTTTTATACATTTTAAGAAATTTTTGTTTTTAATGTGGTTTCAATCACACGGCAAAGTGTATTCCATAATGCAAGCATTTTATTTACATCTTCATACTTTCCGGCCAGGTCGGAAACTTCGACGAACCACATCCGGAAAAGGAACGCCTTCAAAATAAAAGCTCGGCTGTACAATAACACCGTTACACCACAAAACCAAGTCAATAACTTTAAGCTCTGTTGCTAAATAAGCTTTACAAACATTAATTAATGTGTGCATTGTCACAAATAAATGTTATACCATCGCTCAGGCTGTGACCTGGCTGACATGATGCGACATCAGCGGCATACAAGTCACTTCCTGTCAAAGATTCACATAAAAAAACGACCAATAAAGCTTAATTCATTCTCCACTGTATAAGTTCACCATATTAAACAATGCTTTCCTCCCGTTTAAACGTCAATGTTAACATTCTTGACACGCTCCAATAAACAGAAATAAGACTAAACTTTTCGAAAAAAGCTTTACTGTCCTCGCTTACAGCAAAAGCAACCGTCGAGAGAAAGACGACTTCAACACAATTAAGTTAATGACTTAAGTCATAAAGTGTGCCGAAAACGTATTACTCACATGCTGCTTTTCAACATATAAGAGTGAAATCCGTTATTTTAGGGAGAAAACAGAGCAGTGTTTTGAGTAGTCTGACGTCGCCACAGTGTCTCTCAGACTGCAGCACTAAAGAAGTGACAGCCGGGCTAGTTCCGCCTCTTGCGTGACGTCACGTAGACGTCATCACGTTCCCTAAACCCGCGCCATCTTTGTGCTTTCAAAATAAGAACTAAAAGAAAACTACCAATATTAATATACCGTATTGTTTTATTATGGTTATCTTAATCTTTTTCATACTTATTCTATATATTTATAGTTTTATTATATCTTATTCTGACACCCTTTTCGCCCGTTTGGGAACATGTCATGTAACCATGGCGACGGTACTAACAAAAAAAATGGCCACTAGTTAGGTACACAGGCCAGTTGATTAGGTGCACCACATTTCCATAGGGAATTTCAGACAGAGGGTCAAGCAGCAATACTAGGTGCATACTATAGGTCACTAGGGCACATTCAAGGACACTTTTGGTACTTAATGCTACCTTGCTATGCTATAGCATGCTAGCTGTTATGCTATCTCTTATGCTAACTGAATGTTAGCATTTCAGCCCAGTTCTTCATGTCTAAATGTAAAGCTAGACATGATGTAGGTACTCTATAATACTGATGGGACGCTAACAGTGCTATCTTGCTAGGTGCTAGTGTGCTAGCAAGTTAGCATTTTAGCTAATATCCTCATGTCTAAAGCCTGAAACCTTTATTTGTCCCACAAGGGGAAATGTGTCAGGACATTACAGGACACTCTTCTTGCTATCTTGCTATAGGTGTTAGTGTACCTAATGCCAGGATGTTGCCATTGTTAGTATGCTAATCTTAGCATAATAGCATTTTTAGCAAACAAGTTGACACAAACACAGTATCATGTTAGGTGTTAGCATGCTAAAATAAGCATATTAGCATTGCTAGCCTTAGCATAGTAGCATTTTTTGCTAATTTTATAGGTCGATAACAGCTATTAGCCATTAGTTCTATGATGAATGCTCTATTATGCTAGGATGATAACATTAGCATAGTAGCATTTTTTGCTAATTTGATAGGTACATACAGCTATTCGCCAATAATTCTATTATGACTGCTCTATTATGCTAGGACGCTAATATTAGCATGGTAGCATTTTTTTAGTAGCCAATCACAGGGCACATATAGACAAACAACCATTCACACTCACATTCATAGTATTAGCATTAGCATTATCATTATCATTATTATTATCATTATCATTATCATTATCATTAGCATTAGCATTAGCATTAGCATTAGCATTAGCATTAGCATTAGCATTAGCATTAGCATTAGCATTAGCATTAGCATTAGCATTAGCATTAGCATTAGCATTAGCATTAGCATTAGCATTAGCACTAACATTAACATTAACATTAACATTAACATTAACATTAACATTAACATTCCAAATTGTAATTTTTGGCAAATTAGGTTGGGAAAAAAATATAAAAATGATGGGAATAAAGTAAAAGTACTTTGAGAATGAAGTAGTAATATTCCAATTCCTTCTGTCGGGTTGAACATGCCAACATGCAACATACTCAAGCAATGTAGGACGTTGGCCTTGCTCCACCCAATGGGCAAGGCCCAAGTGACAATGTTGCCATTGTTAGTATGCTAATGTTAGCATAATAGCATTTTTAGCAAACAGATTGACACAAACACATGCTAAAATTTGTGTTAGCATGCTAAAATTAGCATATTAGCATTGCTAGCCTTAGCATAGTAGCATTTTTTGCTCATTTTATAGGTAGATACAGCTATTAGCAATTAGTTCTATTATCAATGCTCGGAGTCGCCAATTAACCTAGCATGTTTTTGGAATGTGGGAGGAAACCGGAGTACCCGGAGAAAACCCACGCATGCACGGGGAGAACATGCAAACTCCACACAGAGATGGCCGAGGGTGGAATCAAACTCGGGTCTCCTAGATGTGAAGGCCTGCTCGTATGCAGTACAGCCCAACCTAAAGCATGTTCAAATACATAAAATGAAAACATTACCATTACCTTTATCTTCACCATTAGCATTAGCATTAGCATTAGCATTAGTATAAGCATTAGCATTAGCATTAGCATTAGCATTAGCATTAAAATTAGCATTAGCATTAGCATTAGCATTAGCCTGAGCATTAGCATTAGCATTAGCATTAGCATTAGCATTAGCATTAGCATTAGCATTAGCATTAGCATTAGCATTAGCATTAGCATTAGCATTAGCATTAGCATTAGCATTAGCACTAACACTAACATTAACATTAACATTAACATTAACATTAACATTAACATTAACATTCCAAATTGTAATTTTTGGCAAATTAGGTTGGGTAAAATTATAAAAATGATGGGAATAAAGTAAAAGTACTTTGAGAATGAAGTAGTAATATTCCAATTCCTTCTGTCGGGTTGAACATGCCAACATGCAACATACTCAAGCAATGTAGGACGTTGGCCTTGCTCCACCCAATGGGCAAGGCCCAAGTGACAAGCAGGTTGAACAACACTTAAAACCAGAATTGCTTTTCACCTCAGAGAACTCAAAGATAGGAATGACTTTTCCGACGCTGTTGACTTTGGAACGCCAGTGTCTTATCCATGAAAGAGAAAAAAGGCTGAGACTGGGGATTTCTTGTTGATGGATTTCTGACTTGTGATCCGAAATGCCTGCGCTGGATTTATCCGTCAGATTTCTCCTGCTCTTGTCGCTCTGGTGTTTCAGCGGGAAATGTGAAATTCAAAAATCCGACCCTTCAGGAATCAAACCTTTTCACGATGACGTTAACGAAGCACAGGCCTTTCCCGAGGAGGAGCGGGCCAGCCTTCCCGTGTTTACGATGGACTATCCACGGATACAAGTCCCGTTTGAGTTCACCTTATGGGTTCTGTTGGCTTCCTTTGCCAAAATCGGTAGGTTTTTAGATGTAGACTTTGGAAAAAAAACAGCTTTTATATTCATTTTTCCTGCCATTTTCCAGGATTCCACATTTACAAAAATATCACAATCTGGATCCCAGAATCGTGCCTGCTCATCGCTATCGGGCTCATCGTCGGCGCCATTATGCACTCGGTCAAAGAGGAACCGCCGGCAGTGCTCACCTCCAACGTCTTCTTTCTCTACATGCTTCCGCTTATCGTCTTGGAAAACGGCTACTTTATGCCCACGAGGCCCTTTTTCGAGAACGTCGGAACCGTGCTGTGGTACGCGGTGGTGGGAACGTTGTGGAACAGCATCGGCATCGGACTCTCGCTCTTTGCCATTTGTCAGATCGAGGTCTTTGGAGTCCAAGATATCAACCTGCAGGTTAGAGACCACATTAATATGATCAGGAAGTGGTGTCTTATAATTTTGATTACAGATTAATTAAGATTAAGATTAAGATTAAGATTAAGGTTAAGGTTAAGGTTAAGGTTAAGGTTAAGGTTAAGGTTAAGGTTAAGGTTAAGGTTAAGGTTAAGGTTAAGGTTAAGGTTAAGGTTAAGGTTAAGGTTAAAATTAAAATTAAAATTAAAATTAAAATTAAAATTAAAATTAAAATTAAAATTAAAATTAAAATTAAAATTAAAATTAAAATTAAAATTAAAATTAAGATTAAGATTAAATCTCGAACAAAAGTCATCCGTTTCACTTGTAGTGGCTAGTTATGTAAAATTGGAGTCATGAACACCGACCTAAACGGATTCAAGTGAGGCCTGGAGTTCTTTAAATGTTGTTGTGGGGTCTTTTGTGACCTCTCCAAAGAGTCGTCGCAGCGTTCTTGGAGTTATTTTAGTTGGCCGGCCATTCCAGGGAAGGTTCACCACTGTTCCATGTAGTCACTATTTGTGGATAATAGCTCTCGCTGTGTTTTGCTGGAGTCCCAAAGCTTTAGATATGACTTTATAACCTTTTAAGTAATGTTTTAATAAAGGGGCAATCACTTTTTAACACATGGCCATATAGGTTTGAATTTTCTTTCTAAATAATAATTTTTTTTATTTTATATATACTATATTTTATTGTATTTTTTTTACTTCTTGTTATTCTTTCATCACAGTATCAATAAATCAATTGTGAAATAAATATGAATTATGATCATGCTTGTCCTCCCTGCAGGAGAATTTGCTGTTTGCGTCCATCATCTCAGCCGTGGACCCCGTGGCCGTGCTCAACGTGTTTGACGATATCGGCGTGAACGAGCAGACGCACATCGTCATCTTTGGGGAGGGGCTGTTCAACGATGCTGTCACTGTGGTGGGTTATGCAACCTTTTTTTTTTTATCATCATTTATCTATCTATTTATTAAATACAGTCAAAATTGGCCGTATTTCAGACATAGTTGCCAATGGTGATTAATCATGATTAATTTGTTAAAAATCTGTGATTCATCTAATTACATTTTTTTATATAATTACACAGTTTTTCAAAAATGTTGAAATTTGAATTTTGTGTAAGCAAATACTAATGGATATTAATAGAATATTAATGGAAAAAAGTCATATTCTAATGAAAAAGCAAGAGAATAAACCAATAATATTAAGAGCAAAAAATAATGTCATTTTAGTTGCATAGATGTGAAATATTAACGAAAAAAGTGACAATTTTAGGAGAAACAAACAAAACAAAATAGGAAATTCAGGAAAATTAGATTGAGGAGAAAAATGAGAATATTATGGGAGTAAAGTCCAAATATAATATAATATAATATATAATACATTATAGAATATTTATAATAATATAATATTATATATATAATATTTATAATAATATAATATAATACTTATTAAATTAAATTAGTTGGAAATCCAGGAAATTTAGATTGAGGGGAAAAATTAGAATATTATGGGAGTAAAGTCCAAATATAATATAATATAATATATAATATATAATATATTATATAATATTTATAATAATATAATATTATATATATAATATTTATAATAATATAATATAATACTTATTAAATTAAATTAGTTGGAAATTCAGGAAATTTAGATTGAGGGGAAAAATGAGAATATTATGGGAGTAAAGTCCAAATATAATATAATATATAATATTTTATATAATATTCATAATAATGTAATATTATATATATATATATAATATAATACATAATATATTATAGAATATTTATAATAATATAATATTATATACATAATACTTATAATAATATAATATAATACTTATTAAATTAAATTAGTTGGAAATTCAGGAAATTTAGATTGAGGGGAAAAATGAGAATATTATGGGAGTAAAGTCCAAATATAATATAATATATATAATATAATATTCATAATAATGTAATATTATATATATATTTATAATAATATAATATTATATTTATTAAATTAAATTAAATTAGTTGGAAAATCAGGAAAATTAGATTGAGGGGAAAAATGAGAATATTATGGGAGTAAAGTCCTAATATAATATAATATAATATAATATAATATAATATAATATAATATAATATAATATAATATAATATAATATAATATAATATAATATAATATAATATAATATAATATAATATAATATAATATAATATAATATAATATTTATTATAATATATATATATTATAATATAATATAAATAATATATTATACAATATTTATAATAATATAATAAAAAAAATATATATAATATTATATTTATAATAATAAATAAAATAAAATAAAATAAAATAAAATAAAATAAAATAAAATAAAATAAAATAAAATAAAATAAAATAAAATAAAATAAAATAAAATAAAATTAAATTAAATTAAATTAAATTAAATTAAATAAAATAAAATAAAATAAAATAAAATAAAATAAAATAAAATAAAATAAAATAAAATAAAATAAAATAAAATTAAATTAAATGTCATCACAAAGCTGACATGTAGTTTCTTGCTTGTAAATTCTTAGCATGTCTACATGTGTTCATTCATTCATTCATTTTCTACCACCTCACGAGGGTCGCGGGGGTGCTGGAGCCTATCCCAGCTGTCTTGGGGCGAGAAGCGGGGTACACCCTGGACTGGAGGCCAGCCAAGTCTGCACGTGTTGTTTAGCAAAATATCAGTGACTCTTGCATGCGTTCCTTTTCCGCTATGTGATAGCGATACTTTAGCGATACTATAGCGATACTATAGCGATACTATAGCGATACTATAACCACTAGAAAAAACACAGACACCCCCGCTTTGGCCAGTCTGACCAGTTAAAGTTGTGACTCCTGCTGGGTTTCGCTCAAGATTTTCTCCCCTTTTAGTCACGTTAGAGCAGATTCCCGGGACTATCTGACTTGTGGAACCTGCCTGACGACTCCCATGTCAACGCCATCGCTGACTCTTGTTCTCCTCGCAGGTACTTTACAGCATGTTTTCCTTTGTGGCCGACATGTCAACGTTCGAATCCACCGACGTGTTCCTGGGCGGGGCCCGGTTCTTTGTGGTGGGGGCCGGGGGTCTCCTTTTTGGCCTGGTGTTTGGCTTTGTAGCCGCCTTCACCACACGTTTCACCCACAACGCCCGCCAGATGGAGCCCCTCTTTGTCTTCATGTTCAGCTACCTGGCGTACCTGGTGGCTGAGCTGTTCGCCATCTCCAGCGTCCTCGCGTAAGTGGAGGACATACACATTCACCTGGTCTACCACGGTACAGTCGTCCCTCCTTTATCACGGTTAATTGGTTCCAGATCCCACTGTGATAAATTCATTCAATCGTACTTAAAGCGCAGAAAACCTGTAGGACTTTTTAAATACAGGTTTAACATTATTAGAGCCTTCTACACATGAAATAACACCCCTATAGTCACCTTTGCACTGCCATGATGCATTGATTATAGCACATTGCACAACTCTTATGCTAACCAGTTAGCCTCGAATTTAGCCAAAAACGTACCACTTCCACAAGGAATGGGAGGAGAATTTTGTTTCTTTGTTTCCTCATTTAATTTTAATTTTAATTTTAATTTTAATTTTAATTTTAATTTTAATTTTAATTTTAATTTTAATTTTAATTTTAATTTTAATTTTAATTTTAATTTTAATTTTAATTTTAATTTTAATTTTAATTTTAATTTTTCATGATTTTATTTTTTATTTTTCATAAAACCTTTTATTATTCAGGGAGGAAAAAAAACAGACAAGGAAGTAAATGAGATCTATCAGTTGGTCTGGGACTCTAGCAAACCATAGTGAGAGCCATTGTGTTTGAATGGTGAAAACCAGTTAGCCTCAAATTTAGCCAAAAACTTACCGCTTCCACAAGAAATGGGAGAGGAACTTTGTTTCAATATGTCGGGCACACAATGGCTGACTTCATGAAAGGTAATATCTCGTACTGTCACTTTTTTAATTGTCACTGCTATCCCAACTACAGTGTTTTCCACTTCCTTTAATTTTTAATTTTTAATTTTTAATTTTTAATTTTTAATTTTTAATTTTTAATTTTTAATTTTTAATTTTAATTTTTAATTTTAATTTTTTAATTTTTAAATTTTTAAATTTTTAAATTTTAAATTTTAAATTTTAAATTTTAAATTTTAAATTTTAAATTTTAAATTTTAAATTTTAAATTTTAAATTTTAAATTTTTTAAAATATTGTATTATTATTTTACTATTATTAAAAAAAATTAAAAGCCCTTAAAATCAAATAAAGTGTGATGTGGCGAGGGATTATTGTACAGTCACACGTTGCTTTTGTACAACATTTTTGCCAACATACAGTGCTGCGAAAAAGTGTTTGCCCACTTCCTGTAATTTCATGTAAAAAAATTTAAAATTTAAAATTATTTTTTCTAATTGAAAATTTTAAATTTTAAATGAAATTGAAAATTTTAAATGATGTTTTTTATTTTAAATGATTTTTTTATTTTATTTTAAATTTTAACATGAAACCTTTTATTATTCAGGGAGGAAAAAAACAGACGAGGAAGTAAATGAGATCTATCAGTCGCTCTAGGACTCTAGCAAACCATAGTGAGAGCCATTTCAATTCAAAAACAAGCATGATTATCTTCATCGGGGATGTTCTGTATATGACTCTTAGCATATCTATGTATATGTATTGCATGCTTTCATTTTTCCACTATGTGGCCCAAGTGGAAAAGGTTTGGACACCAGTATCTCCAGTATCTCCAGTGTTCTCCCCCTTGCAGGATTATCACATGCGCTATAACCATGAAGTACTACGTGGAGGAAAACGTCTCCCAGAGGTCCTGCACCACCATCCGTCATGTGGTCAAGATGCTGGCCACCATCTCGGAAACTCTCATCTTCTTCTTCCTGGGCGTCGTAACCATCACGACGGAACACGAGTGGAATTGGGCCTACATCCTCTTCACGCTCCTCTTCGCGCTGCTCTGGAGAGGAGTGGGTGAGTGTTGAGGGCTGATGGGACTGACGGGAATCGGCCGTTTTTGAGCGTCATCCCCCCTGCAGGCATCCTGGTTCTGTCTCAGATCGTCAACCCCTTCCGGACCATTCAGTTCACCTTCAAGGACCAGTTTGGTCTGGCCTACGGGGGGGTACGAGGGGCCATCTGCTTTGCTCTGGTCTTCACTCTGCCCGACACCATCAACAGGAAGAACCTCTTTGTCACGGCGTCCATCGCCATCATCATATTCACCGTCTTCATTCAGGTGGGGGCTGCTGTTATTCATAAATAATAAATAATAAATAATAAATAATAAATAATAAATAATAAATAATAAATAATAAATAATAAATAATAAATAATAAATAATAAATAATAAATAATAAATAATAAATAATAAATAATAAATAATTGCTGGCCCTTTAAGGCTGGCCCTTTAAGGCTGGCCCTTTAAAGATGGCCCTTTAAGGCTGGAGCTTTAAGGCTGGCCCTTGATAATAAATAATAAATAATAAATAATAAATAATAAATAATAAATAATAAATAATAAATAATAAATAATAAATAATAAATAATAAATAATAAATAATAAATAATAAATAATGCCCTTTAAGGCTGGCCCTTGATAATAAATAATAAATAATAAATAATAAATAATAAATAATAAATAATAAATAATAAATAATAAATAATAAATAATAAATAATAAATAATAAATAATAAATAATAAATAATAAATAATAAATAATAAATAATAAATAATAAATAATGCCCTTTAAGGCTGGCCCTTGATAATAAATAATAAATAATAAATAATAAATAATAAATAATAAATAATAAATAATAAATAATAAATAATAAATAATAAATAATAAATAATAAATAATAAATAATAAATAATGCCCTTTAAGGCTGGCCCTTTAAGACTGGCGCTTTAAAGATGGCCCTAATTATTATTAATAATAAATAATAAATAATAAATAATAAATAATAAATAATAAATAATAAATAATAAATAATAAATAATAAATAATAAATAATAAATAATAAATAATAAATAATACATTTAATAAAAGAAATAAAAGAAAAGCTCTGATAAAACATTCCACTGTTCTCAAATATCTTACTTTTTATTTTTCTACACAAAATAAGATGAAAAATAAATAAACAAATCAAGAATAAAGAAAATCAATCAATCGGTAATAAATAAATAAATATAATAATAATGATAATAATAAAAACTTAAGAAACCACATATAGTTGGTAGGTAGACAAATTATTTTTTTCAGATTAAAATGAACAAAGCATTATTAGAGCCCTGTAGACATGACAAAACACGACTATAGTCACATTTATACTCTTTTTATTTACAACATATTGCACAACTGCAGGGTCTTGAGACACATGCTAACTCGCAAACTAGAGAGCTAGCGACCTAAACGGTAGCCTTCAAGTTATTTCCTTTCAACTTAAATAGCCAAAAACTTACCACTTCCACACGGATAGGGAGGATAACTATTAACAGTTATTTAACCTTTAACATGAACATGAATCAAACGTAATAATTTTTTCTGGGTACATGATACCATACAGCATCCATATCAAACTTGCGCGGGCCGCACTAACATTAAACTTTCATATCAAGGCGGGGGGCCTCAAAGTAGTGTCCTGTGGGCCACATTTGGCCCGCGGGCCACATGTTTGAGACCACTGTGATAAAGCAAATCAGCGAAAGTATATGATGTTTTGTTTCCCTAATTGTCAGGGTATCAGCATTCGTCCCATCATAGAGTACATGAACATCAGGAGGACCAACAAAGACTTGGGCACCATCAACGTAGAAATACATAACAGAGTATGAATATTATTATTATATGTTCTACTCCTTCTTGATGTTGTTTTGACATATTGATTTGATTGTTTTATGAGGTGATGGAGCACATAGTTTGCGGTATTGAGGACCTATGTGGACAATGGAGTCACTACTACTGGAAGGACAAGTAGGACTACAGAAACATTCCGGACTGGAATTTTCTTCAGTTGTTAAAATCGATCGATCGATTCTTTGTGTTTCGTTTTAGGTTTAAGAAGTTTAACGACCGTTTTTTGAGGCGGATTCTGCTTCGAGACAACAGGGCGGAGTCCAGCATCGTGTCTCTGTACAAGAAGCTGGAGCTCCAGACGGCCATTGATTTGCTGGACACGCCAGTTGGAGACCTGAGCGCGGCGCCGTCCATTGTTTCTCTGCAGTAAGTAAACAGTGAGTCCGGCGAAATTCCGGGACCATGTGGTAAAAGGTGGAAAATAATACGTGGTAGAACATGGATGCATGTCGAGTTCAAATCCCACTCATCTATAAATGTTTGGACTCCATAAAAGTGGCAAAATCCCATTTATTTTGATAAGATGAACTGAAAATCAATTGACAACTATGCTAGTAAGCTAATATTTTCAAGATATTTTATTATTTTTTTACATCAAAATCACATCTCCTTATACAATACAGTAAAGTCTCGTTATATCGATATCGGTTATAACGAATTACTACTTATTACGATACTATTTTCATTTCCCGGCAAATTTCTAGTCTTTTATGATATAATTAGTTCCGTTAGTACAATACCCGGTTATTATGATAATCCGGTTACTACGATGCCCTTGTCATCTCCCGCCAGCCAATTTGGTCTGCTTATATCGATACAAAAGCAGCTTAAATCAATCTTTGCTTAAGGATTTCAATACCAAAAAAGAACACGGCGAACGGCTGCTTCCAGTCAACTTTATTTTTCACACTTCCACCACCAGAGCGTAGCACACACACCGATTCCCGCACTTCCTGGTTCACAGGTCATGCTCAACCCGCCCCACATAGCTGGCCAAACACATGCCTGCAACAGAAGAACCAACTGACATAGCATACACACCTATTCCAACGAAGACACAAGCGTACAAATACATGTATTTAATTGTGTTGTATTCAGATATATTTTTATCGCTTGCAATAATCACTGTTTTTCATATGTACATGCTGGCGTTCGTGGTTTCTGTTGCAGGCATGTGTTTGGCCAGCTATGTGGGGCGGGTTGAGCATGACCTGTGAACCAGGAAGTGTGGGAATCGGTGTGTGTGCTGTGCTCTGATGGTGGAAGTGTGAAAAATAAAGTTCTTTTTTTGGTATTGAAATCCTTAAGCAAAGATTGATTTAAGCTGCTCGTGCATTATTGCCCACTTTTAATGCAGTTCGGCGCAGGATCGGATATATCGACAGTCTGGTTATATCGATATTTTTTCAGACTCCCGACAATATCGATATAACGAGACTTTACTGTATTTAGTCAGCTTGGAAATGATGGAGAATATCTGCTTTCATTGTTTGTAGGGGGGGGGGTGCTGATGAGATGCATACTGAAAGCATTTAGATTTGAAATAAAGTCAGCATTTTTGTATAACTTGGATTTCAACCAAAATTTTTTGAGAAATATCCTTAAAAAGTTGCATGAAAGTATCATAAATGTTGGCATCCAAGACGTAGTGCAATGTTACATGCAACTTCAGAAAACCTCACCTCAAGACTTAAATCTATAGTTATAGTCTGCTGGTTTTGTGCTGCACCCTCTCTGAACATGTCCCATTCGGTGCACTCAAAACAGTCAAATTTGGGAGAAAACTTTATTTTTCTTGCCAAAATTAACTTGCACTCTCTTGCTACGTAAAGGCATGAAAGGCATGAAAGCCACAACAGGAAGCGGAAAACCCCCATCCCTCGCGCCTACCCTTCCGGGTGGCAACACCTTCCCTATCGATAGTTCCGGGGTGAATTATGTCCCGGTAACCGGTAATCACTACAGCGTAAGTTTATTTTTATTTACTGTAGTACAAAATTTATTGTAGTACAAAAGCATGCTAGATACGCAATCCATGAACTCAAGGAGAAAATTACATGCCATATCAAAGATCCGCCCACTTTTAATGCAGTTCGGCACAGGATCGGATATATGGATAGTCTGGTTATATCGCTATTTTTTCCGACTCCCGAGAATATCGATATAACGAGACTTTACTGTATATTTATTTATAACATGAGGCTGCTGTTAGCATTGCTGAAGCCCCGCAACCTTGAATTTTTCTATACCGTAAAATGTTTAAACACCCCGACCGTAACGAGTAACTCTCAGTGTCTGCTCTTTGCTCCGCTAGCGATGAGAGGAAGGACGCGTCTCGATCAAAGAAGAAGTTCCTGGCCGCTGACATACGGAAGATGCATGACATCCTGTCCAAGAACATGTACAAGATCAGGGAGAGGGTAAGCGGAATACTTCTACACTACATTGACCCAAGACCCAAGTTCAATTTCCACCCTCGGCCATTAGTAGAGCCCTTTAAACATGAAATAGCACCCCTATAGTAACCTTTACAGTCATATTACCCAATATGGTAGACATAATAAGACATAATTGTGGCTACATGGCGGTCGAGTTATTAATGCGCAGGCCTCACAGCTACAAGACCCGAGTTCAATTTCACCCTCGACCATGTGGAGTTTTTACAAGAAAACACATGCCAAATGATGGCTATACACTAATCCCTCATTTATCACTGATAATTGGTTCCAATGAATTTCTGCCAATTAGGAATCCTTATTAATAAATGACATGTTTTGGTAGTTAGAGCATAGAAAACTGTTTATGACCTTCTAAATACGTTTTAACATTAGTAGAGCCCTCTAAACATGAAATAGCACCCCTATAGTAACCTTTACAGTCATATTACCCAATATGGTAGACATAATAGGAGAAAAAACTTGTTGCTGCATGGCGGAAGAGCGGTTAGTGCACAGGCCTAACAGCTAGGAGCCCCGAGTTCAATTCCATTCTAGGCCATGTGGAGTTTTTACAAGAAAACACATGCCAAATGACGGCTATACACTAATCCCTCATTTATCACTGATAATTGGTTCCAGTGAATATCTGCCAATTAGGAATCCTTATTAATAAATGACATGTTTTGGTAGTTAGAGCATAGAAAACTGTTTATGACCTTCTAAATACGTTTTAACATTAGTAGAGCCCTCGAAACATGAAATAGCACCCCTATAGTAACCTTTACAGTCATATTACCCAATATGGTATACATAATAAGCTTGTGGCTGCATGGTGGACGAGCAGTTAGTGCGCAGGCCTCACAGCTCGGAGACCCGAGTTCAATTCCACACACATGTCTGCGTGGAGTTTACATGTGTTCCCGTTTTCTCCGGGTATTCCGGTTTCCTCCCACATTCCAAAAACATGCTAGGTTAATTAGCGACTCCAAATTGTCCATAGTATGAATGTGAGTGTGAATGGTTGTTTGTCTATATGTGCCCTATATGTGATTGGCCATGGTGTACCAGCTGGGATAGGCTCCAGCACAATGAATGAACGTAAACACATGAACGTATTTCCTTCCTGTGCAGACGATGGCGTACACCAACAATTCCAACTTGGCTGAAAACAGCCGAGCCAGGGAGATTTTAATTCGGAGACACGCTAGCATCCGACGTAGCATCCGATCTGGAAGTTTCCGTGAAATGGTGAGTTGTAAATTTTACACACGGAGCCGAAAACCGTCCCACTTGCTTTGATTCTTCCAATTCCAGGCTGCTGAAAATTTGTCCAAATCCCAGAAGTACTACTCCCTGCAGCCGGGACTCGATCCAGAGGTGGCGTTCCCTCTTAGAAGACGAAATCATGGTAAATCGGTAAACAATGATTTCTATTTATACTCTGACATAAATACTCGATGTGTCGTCTATCAGGAACAGGAGCGTCGCCGAGCTCCTCGTCCCGATGGTTAATGTCAACAAGGCGGCTGAACGCCATCAAGGAATCAGCCCTCGGAGGAGGACATCCTGCTTCTGATCCCGATGTCGATATTTTGGACGAGAGAAGCCCCAGCAAAAAGAAACCGGTTGCAACCCCGCGCCGCCGCAACTCGGAACGGACATCAAAACATCCAGGAGAACCGGAGGAACATGTAGCTCCTCCCCCGTTTGGTAACCAGAACAACAAAGATCCCGGGGTTGGTGACCCACTTCTTGGAACGACATCACAAGGTCAAAGGTGAAATACAGAGGAAAGGTCTGAAGTTGGACTCGGAACCCTGCTGGGAACTCGTGCAGGAGTGGAAATACTACAAATCCCACTGTCGTCGTTCCAATGCTAAGCTAACACAAGAATAGTATCGCTAATATTGATACTTTTTACGTGAACCATTTTTGCCTTTGCTTTGTAATTATTATATTAAACAGTATTATAAACCAATTCATTTTTACACTTGTACCTAGGTGGTGTAAAGTACAGTAAAGTAAAGTAAGTAAAAAGTCATAATTATGACATAATATGAATTCACATTTTGAGATAATAAAATGAAATTAGGAGAGAAAAAGTCAGAACTATGAGATAAAAAGTTGAATATAATCTCGTAATTATGACTTATCTTAGAATTTTAATTTATGTTAGAATTTTAATTTTTATCTCGTAATTTTTTATCTCATAGTTCTGACTTTTTCTCTCATAATTTTGTCTTTTTATCTCAAAATGTGAATTCATATAATGTCATAATTATGACTTTTTATCTCATAATTTAATCATCTCGTAATTATGACTCATCTTGGAATTTTTATTTATGTTACAATTATGATTTTTATCTCGTAAATTTTTATCTCGTAAATTTTTATCTCATAGTTCTGACTTTTTCTTTCATAATTTTGTCTTTTTATCTCAAAATGTGAATTCATATAATGTCATAATTATGACTTTTTATCTTGTAATTTCAACTTTTTATCTCATAATTTCAACTTTTGCCTCTTCATTGAGATTTTCTCATTTCATAATTATTACTTTTATATTTTATATGTCTTATACGTAAACTTTGTATGTCATAATTATGACTTTTTATCTCATAATTTAATCATCTCGTAATTATGACTTATCTTGGAATTTTTATTTATGTTACAATTATGATTTTTATCTCGTAAATTTTTATCTCGTAAATTTTTATCTCATAGTTCTGACTTTTTCTCTCATAATTTCGTCTTTTTATCTCAAAATGTGAATTCATATAATGTCATAATTATGACTTTTTATCTTGTAATTTCAACTTTTTATCTCATAATTTCAACTTTTGCCTCCTAATTGAGATTTTCTCATCTCATAATTATTACTTTTAAATTTTATATGTCTTATATGTAAACTTTATATGTCATAATTATGACTTTTTATCTCATAATTTAATCATCTCGTAATTATGACTTATCTTGGAATTTTTATTTATGTTACAATTATGATTTTTATTTCGTAAATTTTTATCTCATAGTTCTGACTTTTTCTCTCATAATTTTGTCTTTTTATCTCAAAATGTGAATTCATTTAATGTCATAATTATGACTTTTTATCTTGTAATTTCAACTTTTTATCTCATAATTTCAACTTTTGCCTCCTAATTAAGATTTTCTCATCTCATAATTATTACTTTTAAATTTTATATGTCTTATATGTAAACTTTATATGTCATAATTATGACTTTTTATCTCATAATTGAATCATCTCGTAATTATGACTCATCTTGGAATTTTTATTTATGTTACAATTATGATTTTTATCTCGTAAATTTTTATCTCGTAAATTTTATCTCATAGTTCTGACTTTTTCTCTCATAATTTTGTCTTTTTATCTCAAAATGTGAATTCATTTCATGTCATAATTATGACTTTTTATCTTGTAATTTCAACTTTTTATCTCATAATTTCAACTTTTGCCTCTTCATTGAGATTTTCTCATTTCATAATTATTACTTTTACATTTTATATGTCTTATATGTAAACTTTATATGTCATAATTATGACTTTTTATCTCATAATTTAATCATCTCGTAATTATGACTCATCTTGGAATTTTTATTTATGTTACAATTATGATTTTTATCTCGTAAATTTTTATCTCATAATTCGGACTTTTTCTCTCATAATTTTGTCTTTTTATCTCAAAATGTGAATTCATATAATGTCATAATTATGACTTTTTATCTTGTAATTTCAACTTTTTATCTCATAATTTCAACTTTTGCCTCCTAATTGAGATTTTCTCATCTCATAATTATTACTTTTAAATTTTATATGTCTTATATGTAAACTTTATATGTCATAATTATGACTTTTTATCTCATAATTTAATCATCTCGTAATTATGACTTATCTTGGATTTTTTATTTATGTTACAATTATGATTTTTATCTCGTAAATTTTTATCTCGTAAATTTTTATCTCATAGTTCTGACTTTTTCTCTCATAATTTTGTCTTTTTATCTCAAAATGTGAATTCATTTAATGTCATAATTATGACTTTTTATCTTGTAATTTCAACTTTTTATCTCATAATTTCAACTTTTGCCTCCTAATTAAGATTTTCTCATTTCATAATTATTACTTTTAAATTTTATATGTCTTATATGTAAACTTTATATGTCATAATTATGACTTTTTATCTCATAATTTAATCATCTTGTAATTATCTTGGAATTTTTATTTATGTTACAATTATGATTTTTATCTCGTAAATTTTTATCTCGTAAATTTTTATCTCATAGTTCTGACTTTTTCTCTCATAATTTCGTCTTTTTATCTCAAAATGTGAATTCATATAATGTCATAATTATGACTTTTTATCTTGTAATTTCAACTTTTTATCTCATAATTTCAACTTTTGCCTCCTAATTGAGATTTTCTCATCTCATAATTATTACTTTTAAATTTTATATGTCTTATATGTAAACTTTATATGTCATAATTATGACTTTTTATCTCATAATTGAATCATCTCGTAATTATGACTCATCTTGAAATTTTTATTTATGTTACAATTATGATTTTTATCTCGTAAATTTTTATCTCGTAAATTTTTATCTCATAGTTCTGACTTTTTCTTTCATAATTTTGTCTTTTTATCTCAAAATGTGAATTCATATAATGTCATAATTATGACTTTTTATCTTGTAATTTCAACTTTTTATCTCATAATTTCAACTTTTGCCTCCTAATTGAGATTTTCTCATCTCATAATTATTACTTTTAAATTTTATATGTCTTATATGTAAACTTTATATGTCATAATTATGACTTTTTATCTCATAATTTAATCATCTTGTAATTATCTTGGAATTTTTATTTATGTTACAATTATGATTTTTATCTCGTAAATTTTTATCTCGTAAATTTTTATCTCATAGTTCTGACTTTTTCTCTCATAATTTCGTCTTTTTATCTCAAAATGTGAATTCATTCAATGTCATAATTATGACTTTTTATCTTGTAATTTCAACTTTTTATCTCATAATTTCAACTTTTCCCTCCTAATTAAGATTTTCTCATCTCATAATTATTACTTTTTAATTTCATAATTTGGATTTATTTAATCTCATAATTAGGACTTTTTATCTTGTAATAAAATAATAAATAATAATAATAAATAAAATAATAATAGGGCGGCACGGGGGTCTAGTGGTTAGCGCGCAGACCTCACAGCTAGGAGACCAGGGTTCAATTCCACCCTGTGGAGTTAGCATGTTCTCCCCGCGCATGCGTGGGTTTTCTCCGGGTATTCCAGTTTCCTCCCACATTCCAAAAACATGCTAGGTTAATTAGCGACTCCAAATTGTCCATAGGTATGAATGTGAGTGTGAATGGTTGTTTGTCTATATGTGCCCTGTGATTGGCTGGCGACCAGTCCAGGGTGTACCCCGCCTCTCGACCGAAGACAGCTGGGATAGGCTCCAGCACCCCCCGCAACCTTCGTGAGGAAAAAGCGGTAGAAAATGAATGAATGAATGAAAATAATAATAATAAACTTGTACCTAGGTGGTGTAAAGTACAGCTGCTGCCCTTAACATTATATTTTAGTCTTAAAATTTGAAAAAAAAGCTTGTGCCTAATTAAATTCAGGTTTAAGTGATATTTTAATTTTTTAATGGGTCAAATAAAATACACTAACCAAAAATGTTCCAAAATGTCACCACGACCTCACACGTGCATCAATAAGTCTATGGGAGGAACGATGCTAACGAGGCTAACTAACAGGCAGTTAGCAACCAGCCAGACGGCTGGACATAATGACACAAAACACTACAATAGGGAACTAGATCGGCGGCGTCTAACATTAAATGAGCGATAATAAACTTTACTCACGTTTATAGACGCACACAGCTATACATATCATCCACCACGACGTCCGTGTGGGCACATCAACACCCAGGGCTAAACAGTTCGAGTGACATCAACTCACGAAGCTAGCGGCTACCGCGGTGCGTTCAGGTACCCGACCAGCGTAGTAATTCCGCCCACACACATGTCAGCCCAATTAAACCAGAACAGAACCGGGTGTAACAAGGAGTCTTTTGTACAACCACAGACACTCCACAGTAGCCACGTTTTTACATGACCACTTTTTCTCTTTGCGAATGACCTTTCGGGAAACAATGGTATCCATGGAAATGAATATTCCCAATCTCTTGTCTACATGCGCCATGAAAATCAAACAGAATAGTCAATAGCGCATGCTCAGTAAAACGTAAACATCAACATCACGTGATACCGGCTTCATCAAGTTTTTCTTTCACTTGTTGGAATAACTCCGTATTGCCAGTTTTTCGTGTGTCCAGTCTTGAAATTTAGTTTAAATCAAAAACAAACTTTGCTTAGTCCAGTGCCGATTGCTGGCCTCCATTTTTAAAAGTGAAGAACGTCTGGATCTGCGTGTTACGTCATATCTGAGCATGCGCTGAAAGAACGCACCCGGGATCGATTTAAACAGGAAAAATATCAAATTCAACCTTGCTAATATTTTATAATTAAACTCAGGACATGTTTTATATAGATATATATTTTCTTTTTTAATAAAACTGGACTTGTGAATAAAGTATAGAAGGGTTTAGATTCTGTTCCACAGATGGCGCTAATGCACACGAAAGCTGCTTGCTAACCGCCAATAAACAACAGAAGAAGAAAAACACCACGAAGAAGAAGAACGCAGTCTGACAACTTCCCGTTTGAGCGGGTACAAGATACCTCAATCGGATTGGTTAAAGGAATATTCCATCCCTGTTCAATTCTTTCCGTTTGAGCAAATAAACCAAATGCAATTGGAATATTTAGGTCCATGTATACTATTGACATAAAAACTTGACATTAAGAGTTCGATGTTTCACATTCCGCTGCTTTAGTCTGGCTCTAACGCCTCCCTTTTCCCCTTCCTGGTTGCCTCCTTTTTTTTTGGGTGAGTGTCATACTGGCCAGAGTATCGCTTCCGGTATCTCCTCTGTGAGGACGACTCGATCGGCAGAAAAAATGGTCCATAAAGTGCAGCAGAAATACCGCAATCCACGGGATCCTAGTGTAATCCATTGACCGGTGTATTCGGGGCTAGTGCTAGCTAGTGCTAGCTAGTGCTAGCTAGCACTAGCCTCGCTAGTTTCCACGGTATGGTGATCACGCAAGCAAATGACAACTCCAGGCGTTCGTTAAAAAATAAAAAAGACAGCACATAAAAAACAACTAAATGTATGTTGCCCTGACACTGCTAAAAATGGAAGCTAAAAAACACACATTAAGGGACATGTACAATAAGAGCTGCTCGTCTGTTGCCAGCGGTCACCACACGAGCGGTGATCAGCCCATAACATGCTGATCCTCACGAGGGTCGCGGGGGGTGCTGGAGCCTATCCCACCTGAACAAAACATGCAGTGTTTATTTTTTATTTTTATTTTTATTTTTATTTTTATTTTTATTTTTATTTTTATTTTTATTTTTATTTTTATTTTTAAATATTCATTTATTCATTTTCTACCGCTTATCCTCATGAGGGTCACGGGGGATGCTGGAGCCTATCCCAACTGAACAAAACATGCAGTTTTTTATTTTTATTTTTATTTGTATTTTTATTTTTATTTATTTTTTATTTTTATTTTTATTTTTATTTTTATTTTTATTTTTATTTTTATTTTTATTTTTATTTTTATTTTTATTTTTATTGACACACCGTCCTTTCCATGAAGTAAACTCTTCTTGAGAATTTAAATTTTTAATAATTTTGTTTTTATATATAAATATTCATTCATTTATTTTCTACCGCTTATCCTCATGAGGGTCACGGGGGATGCTGGAGCCTATCCCAACTGAACAAAACATGCAGTTTTTTAATTTTAATTTTAATTTTTATTTTCAATTCTGTTTTGTATTTTTATTGACACACCGTCCTTTCCATGAAGTAAACTCTTCTTGAGAATTTTAATTTTTAATAATTTTATTTTTATATATAGATATTCATTCATTCATTCATTTTCTACCGCTTATCCTCACAAGGGTTGCAGGGGTGCTGGAGCCTATCCCAACTGAACAAAACATGCAGTTTTTTTATTTTTATTTTTATTATTTTTATTTTTTATTTTTATTTTTATTTTTATTTTTATTTTTATTTTTATTTTTATTTTTATTTTTATTTTTATTTTTATTTTTATTTTTATTTTTATTTTTATTTTTATTTTTATTTTTATTTTTATTTTTATTTTTATTTTTATTTTTTATTTTTATTGACACACCGTCCTTTCCATGAAGTAAACTCTTCTTGAGAATTTTTATTTTTAATAATTTTATTTTTATATATAAATATTCATTCATTCATTTTCAACCGCTTATCCTCACAAGGGTCGCGGGGGGTGCTGGAGCCTATCCCAACTATCCCAACTGCATTGTTTTAATTTTAATTTTAATTTTAATTTTAATTTTAATTTTAATTTTAATTTTAATGTAATTTTAATTTTAATTTTAATTTTAATTTTAATTTTAATTTTAATTTTAATTTTAATTTTAATTTAATTTTAATTTTAATTTTAATTTTAATTTTAATTTTAATTTTAATTTTAATTTTAATTTTAATTTTAATTTTAATTTTAATTTTAATTTAATTTTAATATTTAATTTTAATTTTAATTTTAATTTTAATTTTAATTTTAATTTTAATTTTAATTTTAATTTTAATTTTAATTTTAATTTTTTCAATTCTGTTTTGTATTTTTATTGCCATGAAGAATCAATACGATGAGTGGGAGTTTACCAGCTCATCCCCAATCCATGATGCTCATGCATTTTTAATCCTAAAGGCGATGATGACCATTGCTGTTTACTGTAAAATAAAAGTATGACGCACGCTTCTACGCTTCTTTTATTTCCTCCTTTCTTCGATGTAACAACTGCAGCTGGTGCCTGCAGGTCAGAGCCTTTGAACGCATCACCGGTAGTCTTTCCCTACCGATACAATGGCGGTGCCGTTGCCTGAAGCCAACGTGCATCCTGATCATGAGACGTCTTCCTGCTTTACGTGGGAGGCATTGGCCGACGTCCTGAGTTCTACTCCACAGCAGGGGAGGCCACTGAATTGCAAGTGGAGTGAGTGGAGTGAGTGGAGTGAGTGGAGTGTTCGGCTTGACAACGACATCATCGGGTGTTTCAAGCCTTCGTCATCATCATCAGCAGCATCTTTCCTGATCAAGTGATTGCCCAAAGTGTGGAGAGCGTCCATGAGCTTGAGGCGCTAAGATGAATCAAACGGCGTCCGTCTCGCATCAGATTGACTGTCAGCCTGCCAAGGACGTCAAGGTGGGGGTGTTTTCTCATTTTCTCACCACATTTCTCATGTTATGTTATGTTATGATGCACGTCCAGCAACAATTTCTTGGAATCCGGAATCTGTTTGTGATGTGATGGACTCCGAATTCGAGAATTCATCCTCACGGAATGATGGACGCACTCAGAATCAGTTGCAGTGTTGTGATTATGTAAGACTGAATGTACTCTTGCTTCATTTATGTTGGCTGTGATATCGCTGATATCATTTGTATGAGTAGCAATAACTCGGCTGATATTATACAATGGTGTGAAAAGGTGTTTGCCCCCCCGTTTCAGATAATCCAAATAATGTAAATATTAGTCAATGACAACACAACTGAACAAAACATGCATTATTTAAATTTTAATTTTAATTTTAATTTTAATTTTAATTTTAATTTTAATTTTAATTTTAATTTTAATTTTAATTTTAATTTTAATTTTTATTTTTATTTTAATTTTAATTTTAATTTTAATTTTAATTTTAATTTTAATTTTTATTTTTATTTTTATTTTTATTTTTATTTTTATTTTTATTTTTATTTTTATTTTTATTTTTATATATTCATTCATTCATTCATTTTCTACCACTTATCCTCACGAATAAATAATAAAATAATAAAAATAAAAATAAAAATAAAAATAAAAATAAAAATAAAAATAAAAATAAAAATAAAAATAAAAATAAAAATAAAAGTAAAAGTAAAAATAAAAATAAAAATAAAAATAAAAATAAAAATAAAAATAAAAATAAAAATAAAAATAAAAATAAAAATAAAAATAAAAATAAAAAAAATAAAAATAAAAATCTGCATGTTTTGTTCAGTTGGGATAGGCTCCAGCAGCCCCCCCAGCACATATTAAATTATTAATAAAAATAAAAATAAAAAATAAAAAATAAAAATAAAAATAAAAATAAAAATAAAAATAAAAATAAAAATAAAAATAAAAATAAAAATAAAAATAAAAATAAAAATAAAAATAAAAATAAAAATAAAAATAAAAATAAAAATAAAAATAAAAATAAAAATGATGATGATGAAAAGTCCCGTGAGATAAAAAGCACTGCTGAGGGAATGATTGAAGCAGGTAGGAAAACCGGGTGATCAGATCCACGTCCTTCCCTTGGTCCAACGGTGTTTCTAAGGATCACTTGAGCAAGGCAGGGGTGGGGACAGCAGCTACGGTGGCTGGCTCCTAGCTCCCGTTGGCTCGACTCGTGTCTCCGGAGCGCCCCAGTGAACTTCCGTCGGATTTGGTGTGCAGCGTTCATCAGACCTTGTACCATTCCCGGTGAGCTGAGCCGATCTTGACGGCTCTTGCTTGTAGCTTCCCCAAGCGTTCTTTAAGGGAACGGGGCCTCGTTCCCTTCTTGTAGAGGTCTTCCATGTTTATAGGACCTACGTATAAGCCATATCAGTTCTTTCCATATCCGGAATCCGGCAGAAGATCCGTCTGCCAGTAGAAAGTCCAAGTGTCCTTTCGGTTTGAGGCTTCTGCGGGTCATCGACACCTCAGCTCCTGTGTCCACCAAGTAGGGTACGCCCTCTATATTTGAGTAGACCATATCCCCGCTACGGTAGACGTAGGCCTTCAGGACCCGCGCCTCGTCAGTCATCATTGGCGAGACCCTCCTGATCCCGCTGCTTTACGGGATTCGGGATTCGGACCGCCGCTCTGCCTTTGCTGACTATCCTTGGAGGTCTTCTGTGGTTGACTTGTCCTCGAGGCTGAGCGCTGTTTGTTAGCGGTGCCTTGCTTCGCTTTGCGCTTTTCAGCGTAATGCTTCCTCAGCAGGTCCCACTTCCTTACGGTCTCGTTGATGACGTCCAACCTTGCATCCGACTTCAGGGTCACAAAGAGCTCCTCGTTTTCTGCTCCTTTCACCACCTTCCTCAGGGCCTCTACATACACCATGGACTTCAAACGGTGCCAGATTGGTGTCAAAGCCTGGCCTTGCTTCAGCTCTTCTCGGGCAGCGGCGATGAAAGCGTCTTCGTCAAACTCCTCGTTGATGACCCATCGTTCGTAGACCTCTTGAGCCGTCTCATCCCGTCCTACTTCTTCCATGGTGACGAACTGCAACCAGTTCTTTTTGGTCTCTTCGCTGACACCACAGCTCTTGACAAGCCTCCAGGTGTCTTGTAGGTAGGCTTCAACCGATTCCCCTGGTTTCATGGGTCTTATCAGGTTCTTCAAGGTTATTAGGCCTTTGTAACCTCCCCTTGCTAATCCGTCGTCTCGTCGCTGGGGGTCCGCAGCCTCAGACACGGTGTCCGGGATTGGAGCGTGATGGGGCATTATCTTGTCCTCCTGGTCGTCCACAACGTCGCAGATGGTTAGGTCTCTCTTGGATTGGTCGTAAGCAGTCTGCTTCAGTCGTCTTAGCATCGTGTCGTATAGAACTGCCACGAAGCTTTCCCGGAAGTTCTCGGTCAGGTCTCGACAGCTCACAAGGATATGGTAGGATGGTGTCATAAGAAAGTTGGCCATCTCACCCCAAGTCATGCGTACCTCTACTACCGTTTCTTGATCCAGCTTATGCTGCCATACCGGCGGGATGGTGTAGTCCATTTGTCCCACTTCGGGTATATAAGCTTTTCTTCCATCTTTTGTTTCCACGTACCCCCATTGCACATCTCTGGCCAGTCTTTCTGAAGCACGGTAGATGTCAAGGACCGGCGCAACGCCTGTCCGTCCCTTGTAAACCCCTGACTTCAAAGCCTGCTGTGGGGGTTCGTTGGGTTCAGCTTCAGAGCGTAGGCTTTGGTATCTTGGGTCTCCGTCATCCTCAACTGGGTCAGTAGGGTCTACTCTTGCCTCTTCTTCGGCTTCGGATTGTGCAGCCAGAACCAATCGTTCTGCTCTTTTTGCTCGTTCGGGTTCAGCAGGCTTGGGTTCAAAGACTGGATCCCGTTCCCGTGCTGCCACACTCCCTTGGCGTGAGGCTGGTTGTTCCCTTCTGACTGATCTGGTCTGATGGCGAGGGGGTGATGGACTCCTGCGCATGTCTCTTCCTCGACCTTCCCTGGTCC